>NW_028242693.1:0-340706 GCF_964263255.1 Lissotriton vulgaris | reverse complement strand
TTCCATGGGCCTTATTTATGAAGGCCTTGCGCTGCCAGTGCGTCACTTTCAACATGGGAAAAAGTGACGCACCGGTGGCGCAAGTCTTTCATAAATGAGGCCCCATATTTCTAGTTAGGTACGGTAATGCTTTTCGTATTTCATCTAAGTTAGAGTTACTGTTAAAACATGCAATACCTATTCAGTATTATACACACAAGAGATAGCTAGGAAGTTCAAGGTTGGTGCAAACGAGAACATGTAGCTTAAAGAAGATAATACATTTTATGAAACCGGAATATTTTGCAGTTATGAGGAACATTCTAAGCAAGCCATATTTAAAGTCAAGCTACCAAATGCATTTGTACATAGTTCAGCAATTTCTAAAGCTTCTATTTGTTAAAAGATAAATGACAGCGGCCTACCAGTGAATATGACTGCCTAATGCATTTTGCTTGCCATTTTACAGTCTATTTCACTTTAATATCTATGTTGAATTATCAGCTTTCTTAATCAACTTTCGTTTACATTTTCATCCTTCTCACCCACTCTCCCCTTTGTGGAAAAATAAAGTGCTTGTGTAAAGGTCTTCTGCTCCATCAATGAGTTTTTCTTTAAAGTTTGGGTAAGCACAGCACCTAAATAAGGAGTGGGACGGCTTATTGAGTGAGCATTTTAGCACTTTCTAAAACCTGCATGCAAGGCTCCAGCCCGCAAGTCTTTGGTCTTTCTTCCACTGTCGCTGCTGTCATCTGGTGTGTGCCCACCCCTCAAATCCATGAGAAATAAAGTGTTTATGCAAAGTAGCTCTGCTCTGCAGATTACTACTGCCATGTGTGAGCTTCTGCTCAAATATTTTCATGTTATTTTTTTCCTGGGACCCCTCAAGACGTTGACTGTGGGAATTTCTCAGGTGGGCTATTTTTCTGGAGGTGTTGGCCCTCTATCTGCCTGCCAACATGCTAGCGTAAATCAACTTTTCCTTGACTCCAGAACTTTTACCCGTAAGCTTGCTGCAGTACTTGCAATCTGCTCTCTCCCTCAGCAAACGATCTGCAGGAGTGTTTGGATTATTTGCAAACATTTTTGGTACAGCTGCATCATCCCAGGTTAGACATTCTGCTCTGTCTACATGACGTTACTTGTCTATAATTTCATGATTACCCTGGCCTTATTGGTAAGATTGATTGCTAGATTTAGAATCTGTGTTGTTGGAAGTATATTTAGAACGAGTTGTATGCTTCATTATTCTATTGAAGGCTGCACATGATGCAAAGTGGCACTACAGCAGCAGCCTTCAACTTTCAAATGTAATAGGATTTTTGTACCAAAAATTGATGTGAGCACAGTTTCGATGCAGCAAAAGCTCTAGCGCCCATTGCCATTGACACAAACCCATAGATACTAAGATAAATTGCATTCAGGGGAAAGGATATCCTTGCAAATGATGCTAAAAATTGCACAGATTGGAGACTGGTGAAATATTTCATACACTTTTTAGTGCAAAATAGGATGCTGAGACCACACTCCTCAGTAAAGTTACAATCGAGGGTGTAATATATCAACAGAGATTACAATACAAGATCAGGAACAACAGCAAAAGAAGGCTGCGCAGGTGAAACTCTACAGATTAAGCTGAAAGCAGTAGCAGGTCGTGTTGAACTACTCCAGTAATGCATTTACTAGAATGAGGCTGCTTCTAGAGTGCGTGTGCCGAAGTAGCTGGGATGTTCATATGGCACACGATCTGCATTCCTACCATGTGTTAGATGCAGTCCTCTCCGGGATACTACATGCCTCGGGTTCTTCAAGAGCCTGTTGAACAATTTCCAAGAGGTTATGGGTGTTCTGGACTGTACACAGGTAAAAGTGGCCTCACTGCTGACATAAAACGCACATAGAGAAACCATACTTACACAACCAATAAAAATATAGGGATTTTTTTTATGCCAAATACTGCTTCACCATTTTTAAAGCCAAGTACCCACGCAGTATGCATGGTCATGACAGTTTTAGGCACCATAGAATCTATATACGCTTTGAAGTTGGTGTGTATGGATAAGGCTAACTAATAAGGTAAGCATGAAATACAGGCAAAAGGCAACATTAGAAATGTGTGTTAAGTTCCTCATGTGAGTGACCATGGGCTATGGTGGACTTCTGAAGGATGTCATCTTTCATGGTCTCAATGACTTTAGCATAAGAAAAGTCAAGCACAAATTCTGCATGTGCCATATTTGAACACCGTTTGGGCAAACTCTGATGCCTACACATGTCTATGGGTGTAATTTGTTACCGCTCCAAGATTGCGGGTGACATGATTGCTCTTTTTATTGGCACACAATGCAACCCAGCTGTGTGAGGTGGAATAACATTTACAATCTAACAAAGATGACAAGAACACTGAACCCAACATTGACTAACAGGATGATCAGATGAGACAACAGTAATTTATAAAGTACGTCTTCCTTTGTAAGTTTAATTAAACAATGAGGCAATAACTGAATGTGACCCTCAGAAGGACTGTTTGTTCACAAGCTGACACATCACCATATGAAAACCCATGCAACTTAAATTTATGATAAACCAAACAAAGGGTATGTATTGTCAGGCATGTGACATGACTTGGTCACTAATGAATTTATTTTATCTCAAAATTACCCATACGATTGCTCTGATGTTCAAACCTACATAGTCCAGACACTTTGTATGTCACTGAGAGGTCCCCATTGGCATTCTACTAAGATTATTCTAGACCTGCAATGAACTCTTCTGGTTTCTTCTAGATGACAGAGAGAGGTGATACTTCCCAGTGAACCTCTTTGAATTTAATACATTTACCATTCCTCTATGTCAGGTAGGCATTATCTTCTTAGCATGCTTTCTCATCACACACATGGGCTTCATTTGGACATCTAGAACATCCACACCAATGGCTTATAACCCATTCTCAATTAAAGGGACTGCATGGGTATTCTATTAACTTATCATATTATCAAATTGTAGAATCTAGTCTTCCTTGTCAGGAAACACCATGACAGCCTTGACTTTAGTAGTTGTGTATTGGTCATTGCAGAGGTGGAAGGTATTTGGGTGTGCTCTCATCGTCCATGCTGATACCGCTTTCTCTACTGTAGCTTCAGCAATATCTTTCCATAAGAACACAGCTACATCCTCATCACTTCATTGAATGGGTAGCTTCTGTGTCAGGGTACCATCAAATGGTTGTGTTACCTAACATGCAGTTGTGGTCTCACCAAGACAGAAGAGGAAAATGTGATTATGTTCAGTGTTGTTGCTACTTCCACTTCGTGTTTATGAGCATACACCTCTCATGATTAGCATGATATCTAAAGTATAAGCCTGAACGCAGTCAATGTTGAAATGATAAGTTTCAGCTATACATTGTATGGTGCTTACATTCTACATATATGATAGTTCCAGCAGCCGTTGTTACACTATTTCAGTTTCCGCTGCAAGGGATTGTAACATGACACATGCAGTCGTGTCTGCTGTCGTTAGATGCTTTGAATGGCTCTGAATTTATTTTGTCAGATGAGTATTCATGCTGACAAATTATTGGCACAGTATATGACATTCACATGGCTATAGGCACTTTATGTTTGAGGTGATTAAGATCTTGCCTGTAGCCCCCTTTCTCTGTGATGGGTGCCCTTTCTACGAGGCGAAGAATACATTTGGAAGGAATGTGTTCTACATTTAGGAGAGTATGCAGTGGACATGAACTAGAGGTTACACATATGCCTATGATGCAGAATTCTATTAGTTGTTACACATGTTTGATGAAGAGGCACCCAAGGTTAAGTCATTTAATGTACAAACTATGTTGTGTCTTGGCCTTAAGGTCTACATACTAACTCTGGTGGTATGACAACAGCTACCTACTTCTCTGTTGCTGAGAGGTTCTTGTGGTCTCTGGTATCCTTTGCTTCCACTTCCTTTCTGTTTAGATTCAGTTTTGTTTAATTCAATATTTTGTTTTCTGCAACTGATTTGTGAGCTCTTTCACCTTCCATTGCATTTATTTTCTCGTACGATTTTGTTCCAGAGGGCAGCTTTTTTCAGATGGTGGATGTTAGATTTTGGGGTCTCTAGTTGGCACAGGTAGGTACTTATGGCAAATAGGGACCCTTGCCTCTAGTCAGGGTAAGGGGGATACACTCCTAAAATAACCCCTGCTAACCCCCTTGGTAGCTTGGCATGAGCAGACAGGCTTATCTCAGAGGCAGTGTGTGAATCATTTGTGAACACATACAGTAATCAAGTGACAACACTACAGATGAACACCACACAGTTGTATATTAAAAATAAGTAATCTTTACATAGATTTACCACAAGACCCTAAACAGCAAAAACCCACAATACTGTACTTAAAATGGTAGAGTTAGCTTAGTTCTCTTTAGATCTTAAAATGCAACATTTTAGGTCAATGTACCTTAAGATGCGACATGCAGTGTGGAATTTTAGTTTACGAGCTGAACATCATCTGCGCCAGCTTGTCACCCATGTACAACGTGCACGACAACCATTTTAGGTATCATGGTCTCCCTGTCCACGATCGATCGCCAGCGCGCCCCTCTGACCCAGCAGGCATCCTCCGCGCACCCTGGCTCCCCCTCCCTCCCTCTCATGAGCCTAACCCTTCTGCATGACCCTGTCCTTGGGAGTCACGCCTGCGCCTGACCAGCATCTCCTCTCCTCCCATGAATGCCCCTCTGTTGATAAACCTTCCCTCCGCGCTCGATTGTCCACGCGGCATGAATACCACTCCTTTGATGACCCCTTCCCCCGTGTCCAGCTGTCCACACAGGTCCGAGGCCATCGCCTAAGCCGGGAGATATCATTTACTGCCCCTTATTGTATGAAGTCACTCTTCTTCAAAGGACCCTCTATTGATCAAGGCCTCCCCACCCCACGGGATATGATCAGGCGCACACATCCTAAGACTCGGCGGAATACTCAGCTGCGTGATGACCCCCTCCTCTTATCAGTAGGTTGAGGACCTCTATTGTGGAGGTATATGGGGGTGGGATTGACACGAGGATTACGGGGATGTCTTTTTCCTTACTTCACAATGTTCTGATTGTAATAAAGAAAGGTCACATGCCATAAACCAGTGTATAACAGGCCAGGCCTCCGAGAGGCTGTTAGAGCACCTCGAGACGATACCTTGTTGTCTGATCTGATGTGTTCTGCTCCGTCGGAATAAACTTCTGTTTCCTGCCTTCTGGTCTCCGGCGCCTGCCTCATTGCTTGGTAATTTAAATGGTACAAAGGCGGTTAGCGCCGGGCAAATCTTGAAAAAGGTCATAGCCTTACCCTTATTCAACAATTGGCGTCCCAAAGCGTGGGGCCCATCAGCGACACGTGGATCCAGTGGGAGAGGTCCCGACGACAGAGTGAACGACTGCAACGATCGGGAGAGCTCGTGTCCAATAGACCCTCGTCTGACAGCCGATCATCCGACCTTCACTAGTTCCGAACAGACCTCTCTTGAGTGATCTACGGTCCTGACTGGGAACCATCCGGAGTGCCACGAACATCACAAAGAAGAGAGGACGATCGGGCGCTGGATTCGGAAGACAGGAAACCGTCCATGCGGTCCGGGTAAGGTCGTGTAAACACGACAAATTGAGAAATGATTGTTTGGTTTGGATAATACTAGTATTACGCTTTGTTGATCCCTCTGGAGATTCACCGTCTGCAAACGGAGAAACAACAGGCTCTCTCTTTGCAAACAGTGAAGGATAGGTAACGCAGACTTTTGTCCCCATTGTAATCCGTCGTGCCTATCTTCCTCCCCCACTGTTTTCCCGAACTGTCGTTCGTGGATTGTTGTCTGGAGATTCTCTGTCTGCAAACAGGGAAGAACAAGGTCTCTCTTTGCAGGTAGAAAAAGAGTGGGTAACGCAAAACTTTTCGTACCCACTTATTCTCCCCACTGATTGTTTGATTGACCGAACATTGACTGTTCGGTATTGGTTCTTTTGAGGTATTCACGGCCTACAAACAACGTAGAATAGAAATATTCTGTCTAGTCTTTGTCCGCCGTGATAAGATAGGTAGTGCAGACCTTTGTCCCCGTTGTAACCCGTCATGCCTATCTTCTCCCCACTGGTTGGTAGCCTGTACAGCCCGGACCGCTTATTAGAGATGAACCATCCAGCTCCACTGGAGGGCACCCCTAATAAGGACATGTTCACTAAGCATGGACTAGTCGCTATAGCTTATACTAAGCTATGGCATAAATATACAAAGAAGAACCCCGAAAGTCAGTGGCCACTGATAGGTTCCTTTGATGAAAATAAAATAAAAACATTGGAAATAGCGCTCCAGAAAAATAAGACCACGCCCACTATGCTCGATAGTATTGGCATGTGGCGCAAAGAAACGGAACAACGACAGAAAAGAGAAGAAGCAAAAATAGGGAAAGAATTACGAAAGGCAGCTCACCTAGCCGCCAAGCAACTAGAAGAAGAAATAAAAGAAAGAAAAGAAGCTGCACAAAACCAAGAATCAGGGTCGACAGGTCAATGTCCTGTTAGGACCCCCTCTACGCTCTACCCTGAATTGCCCTCCAAACAGCGGGCGAACGATGAGTTACTGCTAGGTCCCCCAATAATCTACATGCCCCCTCCATATGCTCCCTGCCAACAACACCTGCAGGCCCTGAGTACGAGCGAGAACGGCCTTAGTGCTAGTGCACCAGCCCTCACGGCCTCCGCACCAGCCACATTAGTAGCACCAACAGATGCCCCCGAGGCTAGCGAGCACCCACCAGCCAGATCAAATAGGTTGAGCAAAGATGAACGGGATGGGATTGACAAAATAGCAAAGACACTAGTGGAACGAAGGGAGAGCGAAGAGTACACAATGAACATGTATAACTCGCATGCCGATAGCCACAGACGGCATTTCATTTTGCGATTCAGCTACCACACCCTGAACGCATATGAAGATAGGTATCAAAGTAAGGGCCCCGCTAAACTGACCACACTGTATAGGAAGATTGATGTCGGAGATGGGACTGAATGTGAGGCGACGGAGCTCTTCATGCAGACGCTTGAGGTCTTCCGCCACCTCACGGAGCAAAAACCAGAAACCAAGGTTACAGTCCCTGAAACGACCTCAGTAGAAGTAGCCAATACTATGATGCCCATCAGAGAAGCGGCCCCTTACTGGATCCCGCCACGTGGCCAGGGAACAAGCGATGATATTAATCACGCAGATGCAAAAGGGAGGGTTGTGTACAATTGGGTTTACCAACCATGGGACCGACAAGATATCCTAACCTTTAAACAAACTCTGCCCGATTTAAGAAAGAACCCGACAGCATTCTATACCGAATTAGGCACAGCCTTGGGTTCGACAATAATGACTTTAGCGGACATTGACTTGTTTTTCGGGTTATGCCTGCCAGCTGACGTGTGGAAGCAAATCCGGAAGGCTGACCACACGGATCTGTTTGGACATACCTGGGACCAACTCAGTAAACTAGATAGACAGCGAGAGCCTGGAAGGAAACCAGTAAAGGACATATTAGAACTCCCAGACAAATTAGTTCAGAAGTTAAAGACACTGATCCCAGAGAAAAAGGTAGATTGGTCGATAGTCACGGCCTGTCGACAGAAACCCCAGGAAGATGTGTCCGAATATTTCTCCCGATTCGAGACAGTGTTCTCCGACTACAGTGGCCAAGACATGACCACCGCAACCGGACAGCACCTGTTTGTACAAAATTATGTAAAGGGCCTATCACAAGAGGTCTCCCAAAAACTGCAGACGAGTGAGAGTAGTTGGGGGGCCTCCAAACCCGCAGCTATCCTTCAGATGGCTCAGTATTACGAGCACCAAAAGAATGAGAATGATAGGGCGTCCGAGAAAAAGAAGAAAGATTTAAAAGAAAGGGTAATGATAGCCCAGATACAAGGTATAGCGGTAGGACGGGAACACCAAAGGGGGAACTTCCAATCGACCACCCCCAGAAATCTACCTCCTAAAGATCACACCCCAACACCACACACTGGACGTAGAGACATTAGCAATGACCAATGCGCCTTCTGCAAAGGATTCGGCCACTGGAAATCCGAGTGTCCGGTTCTGCTAGAGATGAATAGAAATAGGGACCCCAGGGATGTGGCAGGTGGTCAGAGAAACAGAGGACAAGGACGAGGGCACACAAACGACACCAACAATGACAGATCAGGGAGATCGAACACATTCGACCGCCCCCGACAGAACCAATATCAACTATCCGATGGTGAGAATGCCCCTGATTTTGCATAGGACTGCCAGGGGCAAGGGAGGGATCCAGTCGAGCTCTGTGTTGACCAGCAAGGCCCTTATGTCACCGCTAAGGTCCTGGGTACAGAGTCTCCATTCTTGGTAGACACTGGGGCGACACGTAGTGTGTTATCAAAACGACTGATTCCAAGGGCACCCTTGTCTGGCTCACACATTACGTCGATAGGTTTCGATGGAACGCCCTCCACTAATCCCCTGTCCGTGCCTATCACCTTTGTCCTAGAAAAAAACACCACTGACACGACATTTCTGCTCTCCTCCAACTCCCCTGACGCCATTATGGGCATTGACTTACTGAAACATTTTCGAGCTACCATTAGGTGTTCCCCAGATGGAATCCGAGTCATCCTGTATGACAACCCAGACATGCCCTGATCCTGCCCCTCACGACACATGTGCTCCATAACTGATGCTGACCTATCCTTGCTCGATACCCTGCCTCCGTACCTATGGGCCAAAAATGACTCTGATGTGGGACGAATGATGATTGACCCCATTCATATAACTGTAAGACAGGACGCTATGCTCCCGAAACTCCCGCAGTATCGGATATCGCCTGAGGGCGAGAGGGCACTGGTAGCGATCATTCAATCTCTGGTAGATGCAGGAGTGGTTGAAGAAGTGGTTAGCAATGTCTGCAACAGCCCAATCCTACCTATTGTTAAGAAGCAAGGTGAAGGAGATGAGAAAGCGTACCGCTTCATCATCGACCTGCGAGAGATTAACAAAGTGGTTGTACCCCAATACCCCGTAGTCTCCGATATCACCACCATTCTGACCCTCATCCCGTCCACTGCCACCACCTTCACTGTTATCGACCTTGAGAATGCGTTTTTCTCTATCCCCATCCATCCAGACAGCCGTTATCTCTTCGGCTTCACTTTAAAATCCCGCTCGTACCGATTTTGTAGAGCTCCCCAGGGGTACACTGAAAGCCCCAGCATTTACAGCCAGGCCCTCAAAAGACAGCTGGATGCTTTCCAGCTACCAGATGGAGTGGTGTTGATTCAATATGTCGATGATATCCTTTTGGCGGCCGACACCACCCCACTTGCGATCACAGCCACTGTCCAACTCCTACACTTTCTTGCGGAAAATGGCCATAAAGTTTCCAAAAAGAAATTGCAGTTCTGCCAGCCACAAGTGACATACCTAGGCCATCTCTTGTCCAAAGAAGGGAGGAAACTCACACCCGACCGAATCCAGACCATCCTAGACACCCCCATCCCAAAGACACAAAAGCAAGTCCGCTCTTTGGTTGGCCTAACCTCTTTTTGCAGACAGTGGTTACCTAATTTCAGCCTCATTGTAAAACCCCTACTTGCCCTATTAACCAAAGATGCCTCCTTCCCGCTCCCTTGGACCCCTGAGTGTCAAGCATCCTTTAAGGAATTACGAGATGCACTCTGTTCAGCACCCGTCCTAGGAACCCCGGATTACTCCAAACCCTTCTCCCTCTTCACCCACGAAAGGGAGGGGTGTGCATTGTCTGTCCTGACTCAATCAATTGGTCCTAAGCAGCGCCCTTGCGCCTACTTCTCCGCCACTCTTGATCCCGTAGCCAGAGCTTTGCCTGCCTGCCTTCGAGCGGTAGCTGCAGCTGCCGTCTCTATCCGTCAGAGCGAAGGGATCGTACTTTCAAACTCTCTGACCGTGTTAGTACCCCATGCTGTCGACACCCTTCTGAACCAAACCAAGACTCAACATCTGACTAGCGCACGACTGACAGGGTACGAATTGACGCTACTTGCACCCCACATCACACTAAAGAGATGCACGACTTTGAATCCGGCCACATTGTTGCCCCTACCTGAAAATGACCCCGACGTTCCTCCCATACACGACTGTGTGACCCTCACGGACGAACAAACTAGGAGTAGAGTTGACCTCCGAGATACTGCTTTCACTGACCCCGATGGAGAGCTATGGGTAGACGGCTCATGCATCAAGCTCCCAGATGGCACCACTTCAGCTGCCTATGCAGTCACAACAGCCCGAACAGTAGTTGAGACAGCCTGCATCACACAACGATCTGCCCAGGCAGCGGAGCTGATAGCCCTCACACGAGCATGCATCATAGCCACGGGGACCACCGCGAACGTATATACAGACAGCCAGTATGCCTTCGGGGTGGTTCACCATTTTGGGCTCCTGTGGAGGGAGAGGGGATTCCTGACGTCCCACGGCACCCCTATCCTCCACGGAGATCTAGTCTCCGCCCTGATTGAAGCAGTTCTCCTCCCCAAACGATTAGCTGTGATCAAATGTCAGGCACACAAAAGGGTGACAGACTTAGTCGGACAAGGGAATGCACTGGCCGACATCACTGCACGAACCACAGCTGAGAATAGGACGGTGACACGCATGTATGTGACCAGGTCACAAGCAGAGAAATGGACTGACACAAGGGAGATGATCAGAGACATCCAGTCGGCCAGCACCCCTCACGAACTGACTAAGTGGGCCGGTGTGGGTTTGAAGGATGATGAGGGCTGCTGGCGAACAAAAGATGCAAACAAATGGTTGCTACCTGACTCATACCTGATCCCCATACTGACAATGGCTCATTCCCCCGCACACATAGGATCTGCACCCATGATCGAACTCATTTCCAAAGTCTGGCACAACGACAAAATCCCCGACTCAGCCAGGCGCCTAGTCCAACAGTGCCTTATCTGTCTGCAACACAACCCCGGGAAAGGAACTGTGGTACCCCGGGGAGGGTTTGGGATCCCCAATCACCCCTTTGAGGTCCTTCAAATGGACTACATCCAGCTAGAGAGATGCCAAGGCTTGAAATATGTACTAGTCATCGTATGTGCCTTCAGCAAATGGGTAGAGGCCTATCCCACCCGTGACAACACTGCCATGACTACTGCCAAAGTACTACTGAAAGAATTCTTCCCTCGCTATGGCCTTTGTCGAATTTTATGGAGCGACAATGGCCCCCACTTCATAGCCGAGGTTATCCAACTGATCCTAAAGGGATTGGGGGTGAAACAGAGATTTCACGCAGTCTTCCACCCCCAATCCGCCGGCCTGGTGGAACGCCATAATGCCACACTGAAGTTGAAATTGTCGAAAATAGTGGCCACCACTGGACTTAAATGGCCGGATGTCCTCCCACTGGCATTGCTATTGATGCGCTCCACTCCCACCAAACACCATTTGACCCCCTACGAGGTTGTATTCGGGCGACCGATGAACCTCTGGACTGCTCCCAAACCAACCTCTATTCATGACGTCCCGGACGTCCTACTATCTGATTACTTGTGCAAGTTAACTAAAACATTGTCTGTCATTAATCAACATGTGCAGCAGGCCATCCCCGATGCTTCCAGGGGCCCCGGCCACGACATCCAACCGGGAGATTTCGTTCTAATACGAAACTTCCAGCGGACCAAGAGTCTGGAACCCCGGTGGACGGGCCCCTGGCAAGTGCTTATCACCACCCGGACAGCACTTTGAGTGGAGGGGAAGCGGCACTGGCTGCACGCACACCACTGCAGGAAGATCTCCTCGACCCTGGCCACGACAGACAACGTCAACACCCAAGAAGAGCTCCTGAACAAAGATCGACCAACATTGAACTGTTATCCCGATACTGAGGCACTTGAACTCGCAAAATTCTCTGACCCCACTGTGCCAACCAGAGAAGGGTATTTCCTGCGTTGAAAGGAGGGAGCTTCGGCTAAGTAGGCCACGGACTAAGTTGAATCTCAGAACGTTGACCTAAACGGAACCAAGGGTTACCGGGAGAGAAGCTAAACGAAGTCTGTGGTTCTGCCCGCTACCGAGCCCCTTGAAGATGATGGAAGCGCCAGATAAGAAGATGATGGAAGCGCCAGATAAGAAGATGATGGAAGCAACAGGAAATACCCACTACAGAAATCCAAAGACTGACAATTTGCACAAATCAAAGACAATTGCCATCTTTATTGTCTTCCTCTTCTGCCTCCTCCTCATGACCTCCTTCTGGCTTCTGGAAGAAAGCACACCGGCTCATGAGGCATTGCTGCCCACTGCACAACCAACCCCTATGAAAGAGCATCACCTAATATCCCTGTCGCCTCAGCTCCGAGAAAGGCGCAGGGAATTTTGGAACAATTCCTTCGTGCAACTGTTGCACCAACACAACCTTGCTGCAAATGCTACGAACTGCTGGATCTGCGGGTTGCTCCCGCATGCCACTGGACACTCCATCCCCTTCATCCCTTCTCCTTTCTCAGTTCACGGCTCCTGCCTCGCCTGGTTGATCCTCATGCAAGAGAGCCACAAGGACAACGCCACTTCCAGCCAGACAGTGTCGCACTTCTACTCTGGGTTCTGGCTGAACAAAACCGGAAAGACCTCTGCTCCCCTGTGTCCTGCGCTCACAGGCGCCACCTTCCTTAAAGACATTCCAGCCAAAGAACGTGTCGAAGTACAGGTGCTCCACAATCCAGCTAGATCCACCTTCTCTCATCTGCAAAAACAAACTACTGCCACTCTGACTGTGGCTCTGTCTGGTATCAATGTCACAGGTCTTGTGTGTCTCGAAGGCCAGGGAACACAGCTGGTGGGTCGCAGTTCCTGCCGAATCATCAGAACATTGGACTCAGCCGACCCCCCTTCCTTTGTTGCTTCTCCAAACATGTACTTTGTGTGTGGCACCAAAGCTTACACCTGGCTCCCGAAAGATTGGAAGGGTATCTGTTACATTGCCTTCGTTCTTCCCCCCACGTATGTAGCCCCTGCCAACCATCACCGGCAGAGGCGTGCAGATGGCATTGGACAAGCCGACTCCACTGGAGCGCAGTTCCTAGACGCAGCAAAGGGACTTGTTCCCCTGTGGGGCCCAATGGCAAACAGCCGCGCTATCCGACACCTGACCCAGGCAGTAGAAACAACGATCAACATTACGGCTGGCATCCTCGCTAACAACACGGCTGAGCTTCAGGCGGTCCGCCTTGTGGCCCTTCAAAACCGCATTGTTCTAGATGTTGTTCTAGCCGATTGAGGAGGAGCATGCCGCATCATCGGATCCAGCTGCTGCACCTACGTGCCAGACAACTCGCCTTCAGTCTACAAGGCAATTGAGCACCTCCACAGACTTTCCTCGGAGGTTCACCAAGAACAAGAAGGATGGTCGCTTGGGAGCTGGTTTTGGGACACTTTGAAGGGCTGGGGTTGGAAGTTGTTTTCCTTCGTACTGATACCTGTTGTAATATTATGTGGGTGTTGTTTAGATATTCAATGTCTGCCATCTTTGTGCAGCTTCGTTTCTAACTGTATGTGCCCAAAGACTTTGGACCACCGAAATGAGCACATGAGCCCCCTCTATGAAGTAGAAATACGTGGCCTTATGGGGATAAATCCGAACTGACAAGTTGGCGAGACATGTTAAAAGGGAGGACTGTGGAATTTTAGTTTACGAGCTGAACATCATCTGCGCCAGCTTGTCACCCATGTACAACGTGCACGACAACCCTTTTAGGTATCATGGTCTCCCTGTCCACGATCGATCGCCAGCGCGCCCCTCTGACCCAGCAGGCATCCTCCGCGCACCCTGGCTCCCCCTCCCTCCCTCTCATGAGCCTAACCCTTCTGCATGACCCTGTCCTTGGGAGTCACGCCTGCGCCTGACCAGCATCTCCTCTCCTCCCATGAATGCCCCTCTGTTGATAAACCTTCCCCCCGCGCTCGATTGTCCACGCGGCATGAATACCACTCCTTTGATGACCCCTTCCCCCATGTCCAGCTGTCCACACAGGTCCGAGGCCATCGCCTAAGCCGGGAGATATCATTTACTGCCCCTTATTGTATGAAGTCACTCTTCTTCAAAGGACCCTCTATTGATCAAGGCCTCCCCACCCCACGGGATATGATCAGGCGCACACATCCTAAGACTCGGCGGAATACTCAGCTGCGTGATGACCCCCTCCTCTTATCAGCAGGTTGAGGACCTCTATTGTGGAGTTATATGGGGGTGGGATTGACACGAGGATTACGGGGATGTCTTTTTCCTTACTTCACAATGTTCTGATTGTAATAAAGAAAGGTCACATGCCATAAACCAGTGTATAAGAGGCCAGGCCTCCGAGAGGCTGTTAGAGCACCTCGAGACGATACCTTGTTGTCTGATCTGATGTGTTCTGCTCCGTCGGAATAAACTTCTGTTTCCTGCCTTCTGGTCTCCGGCGCCTGCCTCATTGCTTGGTAATTTAAATGGTACAAAGGCGGTTAGCGCCGGGCAAATCTTGAAAAAGGTCATAGCCTTACCCTTATTCAACAGCAGGGCAACAAAAGTGTTGCAGGAAAGGTGATGCAGTAGTCCCTTACAAGCAAGGACGGTGATGCGTTGAAGATTTGGTGCAAAGAAACAAAGATGGAGCTTTCTCCTTGATGCGACACGCTTCCCGGTGATGCGGCTGCATCTGCTGCGACATCGATCCTCTTCTCCGGCGATGCGAGATGCTTGACACGATGAGAGCTGCATCAGGCCCTGCGACATGCTTCCCAGTGATGCAGCGGCGTTTTGCTGCGATGTGGATCCTCTGCCCTGGCCGATGCGAGTTGCTTCCACAATGATGTGAGCCACGAAAGGCACTGCGACACTCTGCCCGGCGATGCGGCAGCATCTGCTGTGACGTCGATACTCTTCTCTGGCAATGAGCCGAGACAGGCCCTGTGACATGCTTCTCGGATATGCGGCGGCATCTGATACGACGTCGATCCTTTTCTCCCGTGACACGCTTCCCAGTGATGCAGCGGCGTCTGCTGCAACGTTGATCCTCTTCGGCGATGCGAGGTGCTTCGTGTTTTGAAGCGGCAGCAGCAGTTCGGCAACACGCTTCTTGATCTTGAGCCATGCTTCCAGCTCCTTACGACAAGCAAGTCCTCAAAAAGTCCAGCACAACTGCAGGCACTTTCAAAAATCTCTTTGGGAGTTGGTAGGTGAAGTTTGTTGTCCCAGAGACTTCAGGAGGAGGCAAGCTCTGTTCTCAAGCCCTTGGAGATCCTTACACAAGTTGATGAAAGTACACACAGAGTTCCTCTCTCTTTTCTTTGGCAGTCAGGCAACCACTGCAGGCCAATCCCCCAACGGCACTTCAGCTTAGGTATAGTCTCTCCTCAGTCTCTCTGGTTCCACTCCTCTGCAAAGGTTTCTTCTTCTTGCCCCAAAATGATCTAATTCTGTGAGGTTTGGGACCCCTCTTTTTACCTGAACTAGGCAAAGGCAGAGAGGCCTTTGCCTAGTTCAAACCAGTTCTGGTCAGTCCTGGAGCACTCTATTTACATAACTCCTTCTTTCCTTCCACAGTGCAGGGCAGAGACATCAGACGCACCACAGGAGGTGGAGCCAGCATTGTGGAGGGAAGGCACTGACTGACCATGTCTCCTGGAATCCCCCAGCCCCTGCCACTCAAACTCCAGACAAGGAATACACAACCTAGCAGAGGCAGGCTTGGATAGTTAGACAAGAAAATACCTACTTTCTAAAAGTGGAATTTTTAAACACAAAATGTTAAAACCAACTTCACTAAAAGATGTATTTTATCATTCTGAGCTCAGGCATACTAAACTCGAATGTCTACCATGTTCCCTGAGTCAGTTAGGATTATAAGATGTAAGAATCTAACTGCCCATTCTAGCCTATGGAAAATATGTAGCCTTGCAATAGTGACATAAGAAAATGGCTGTATTTCACTATTAGAAAATGCCACACACATCAGGGCTCGTCCTACCGACACTTGGGCCTACCATAGGAGTGTATGATGTGAAGAAAAGGGAAGGTTTAGGGACTGGCAAGTGGATGCACGTGCTCAGTCAACATGGCAGTATCAGACTGCACACAGACTCTGCAATGGCAGTCCTTAGACACACTTTTACAGGCTGCTTTTGTAGGTGGCACAATCAGTGCTGCAAGCCCACCAGCAGCATTTGGTTTACAAGCCCTGGGCACACTCAGTGCACTGTACTAGGGTCTGACAAGTAAACCAAACCAGCCAATCATGGAATCACTAATCCATACATCAATTTACAATTGGGAGAGCATATGCACTTTAGCACTGATCAGCAGTGGCAAAGTGCCCAGAGTCATAAAACCCACAAAAACAGGTCAGACAAAGTACAGGAGGAAAGGCAAAAAGTTCAGGGATGACCCTGCAAAAAGGGCCAAGTCCAACAGTGAACATTTGGATGACTATCAAACTATGGCCACTCGGAAAAGAGACCTTCACCTGGGCTGGAAGGGTGGAGAGAGATTCCTAGAGGCGATAGGTCCTCCCAAATCATGCGTTATTCAAAGTGAGGTATCCCACCTAGAACATAGACAGTTGGGCAACAATCTAGACTCCCGGGGCACCAACTGCTCGTGTGCGGGAAAGAAAGCAATTCCTTTTTGTTAAATAACCCTTACACACTGTGGCAGTGTCATGCTTCATCATGGGGTTCACCCTGACTCCTCTATCTTTTTGGATGAGAAATACAATGGGTCCTGATGATTGATGTCCTCTCTGATTAGGATTTCTACATCCTCGATTCTATAGCTTAATGCAAGATAATGGGATTTCCCTGCAGAATGTGATGAGGGCCACAGTGCCCACATTTTCCTATATATTCATTGGCTTTTGGCTGAATGGGGCCTCCCTTGAGGGTTTCAGGTTTTCAGGTTTTTATTAAATTAGCACAGTTAATTAAAACCATTGCAGTAGAGTGTCATCATAGCGTAGTTACCACATTAAAAGAAAAAACTAAGAAAACCATCAGGGTTTAAGTTCATATGCACATAACTAACAAGACGATCTTGTAGTTCCCATTATGATCATATAACAGGATTCCAAAGCCAAGAATAAAATAGATTAGTACAGGAATACTAGGACAGGGGATGGAAAAAGTCGGTGATAAGTTTTTGGGGGGAGGAACTGGAACAACAGGGGCCAAATAGGGTAAAAAGAGATTGTCCAGGAGTCTCACATATTTCCCAGTCCTTACGAGCACTTGAGTGTCTAAGGAAGTAAAGCAAAGGGCCGATGCCTCCGAACATGTTCTTATGCCCCATTTTAAAAATAAGGGTTTTAAAAGAAGTCTTCTGGGAGCGTCAAGGGCGGGACAGCAACACAGAAGATGCAACCATGATTCGGACCTGTAGTTGCACAATCTACAGGCCCTTCCTCACTTGTTGGAGCCCATCGATTGAAGGCAGTGGAGTGCAGACCTAAGAGACACATGAACATTATGTTCTTCCGGGCCACTTCGTTCAGATTTTCCAAGAGGTAAGATTGAGGTACCCCAGGAAGGTATGAGATATTCAAGGGAAGCGGGATAGTTGATGTTTTTAGAACCTGGATGTCCATCCGGTAGGAAATTTGCCTGACCTGCTTATTGATAACCTTTTTCCAGACTGTGTATGGAATAGTGTCTGCGGTTAGTAATGAGTTATCGATGTCTAGCATTCTTATGGCCTTTATGATTTGACGATTCCACGGATTCCCAGAGCTGGCAAGAGTTACTTTTAAACGGGCTTTTAGGGTGTTGTCTGTGGCTTTTAGTGTCCTTATAAAGTATTTCAGAGTATCAGGCACAGGGCAAGACAGCTCCAGTCGTAGTCTTGCCCTGTGGATAAAATTCGGAAGATGGAATATTTAAAAAAAAATCAAGGCTTGGGCTTGGTCGAGACTGGCCGAGCATGCGCCACGAAAGGCCTGATGCCCATAGTTTAAGGCAGGGAGAAGAGTGGCTTTAATCACCTTCAGAATGTGTTCTGCAGAAGGACTACTCAGGGACTGGTTGAGTCGGGTCAGAGAGTATGTTATTGCTCCAGCTCTCTTTTTCAAGGCGGCTAGGTGAATTGATGGTCTAGAAGACTCGCTAAACCAGACCCCCAGGTAATTGTATTTTGATGTTGTTTTGATATTTGCAGGCCCAATGTTCCACCTTAAACTTTTCTTGTTCTTGCAACAGCCGAATATCAAAACCTTTGTCTTTTCCTGGTTGGTTTTTAGAGCGTTAGCAGTATTATATTTGTGGAGTGTGCTTAAGGCTCACAGGAGGCCAGATTTTGCATGGTCCATTATATCAATATCGTTGGCATATTGCAAAATGTTCAGGTTCATTTTTGCAAGGCCCAGTTTTGCCGGATGGAGATTGCTTTTCTCCAGGAATCTTCCCAGGTTGGCGGTGTAAAGGTTGAACAAGAGGGGGGTGAGAACGCAACCTTGCTTTTGGCCGTCTGAGGTTGGAATCTTTGCAGACCCTGATGTTGGGCCAGTTATAACTCGTACCCATGTGTTCTTATGCAAGGAGATAAGGGCTCCTAGCAGACTCTGAGGGATCCCCCACTTGTCTAATTTCCTCCATAAGATGTTGCAAGACACTTTATCAAAGTTAGCGCTGTAGTCTATAAAGCAGCAATAAAGAGGGAGATCATTTTTTTGTGCTGCTTGTTGACTCAGGATAGCTAGAGTGGTAATGTTGTCTATTGTGGAGGCCGAGGATCGAAACCCAGTTTGAAAGTATGATAGAATGTTGTTTTCTGCAACCCATTTTTCTAGCAACCTGAGAAGACACCGGGCATATACCTTGGCCTCAAGATCTAATAGGGCAATGAGTCGATAGTTAGCTGGAAGAGAGGGGTCTCCTTTATTAAATATTGGGCGTAAGATCAAGCCTAAATGTGTTGTTGTTTAAGGGGACTAAAAGTTTGGCCCAATCTTCCAGTGCACACTTGAATACCGCAGATGGAAGGCCGTTGGGCCCGGGAGCACCATCGTTTTTCATAGCTTTCAAATACTTGGAGACCTCGACTGGAATAGTCAGCTCATGGGTTTCCATCTGCGTAGTATCGACGCAATCTCTAATTTCGCCCTCCACAGGGGCCATGGTATCACAGCAGTATTGTTGAATCACATGCTGTAACCAATCTTCTTCACGGACTGCGTTCCCCCTGTTCTTATTGGAGGAACGAAGTTTGTTTATATGGTTCCAAAACTGGGTCAGGTTTTTTCCCTTTCACAGGGCAACTATGTTTAGCCACTCATTCTGTTCTTTTTGTCTCTTGGCTTCCCATGATGATTTTTTATAGGCTTTGCGAAGTGAGGCCATGTTGTTAGCAGAGTGCACAGTGCCTTTCGATTTGTGCAGGCGCACAGTCCTCCTTAGGGCTCTTCTTTGGATGGTTAACACCGGGTCAAAAATCTCCTTTGGGCGAGGCCTGTGGGGTCTGTTGTGAGGTTCAGGGCCTGCTAAGAGGTCTCGTAATTTGACAATGGCGTTGTCCCACCAGTGATGGAAGTCTGTGGAGGCATTGTGCTTGAAGTTTGGAGTTGTTCCAATGAGCTAAGTGCCAACCTTATCAGAACCTGAGGCATCCCATTTAATTTGTCTGACTAGAGTGTGGAGTTCGACCTGCATTGAATGCCCCACTTCGGTTATTTTGGCAGCGGAAGGCACTTGCAGGTCCATTGTTACAGTCAAAGGGTTATGGTCGCTCTCGGTACGAGTGGGGATTTCCATCATGATTAATTTATTTGCCAGAGATGGTGATAAAAAAATATAGTCAATGGTCGAAAGGTTTTCAATGTTGATGACAGATGGGCACCAGGATTCTGTTCCAATGTGATTTGCTTCGCAGAACGTAAATTGTAATTGGTTAAAAAAGTGGTCATGACTTCTTGCTCTTTAGTTTCAGTGACTGAATGGGCTATGGTAGCCAGGTCTCCGATGTTTAAATTCCCTAGTAACAATACTTCTGCAAAGGTGAATTCCAATAGAAGTTCTTCCAGATGTTTGACCTATAAGACTGTTGCCATTGATTTTGATATTTTAGCTATGTTGTGGTAACAGTTAATTAAGAGCAAGAGAAAGGCCCTGCTTGAAGTTGAAAGACCGGTAATTAATACAGTTTGCCCTGCCGTTAAGTTCCGGTAGATGGGAGTAGCTGCAATCTTGCATCTGTGTTTAATGAAAATGGAGAGGCCCCCAGAAGGTCTTCCATAGGAATTGGTCTGGGAGGCTGATTGAAAAAGTTCGTAATAGCCATGCAGAGCCGATGGAGATAGAGACCAAGTCTCTTGAAAACAAATTATGTCACTTTTATTCAGAAATTCCACTGCTGATTTGGATCAGAAGGTTGACTTTAACCCAGCCACATTCCAAGAAGAAATGGTCAGTTTGGAGTCTGACCATTTGACTTCTCCGTTAGGAGGAGTGCTGCTGGGAGCATGCGGTTGAAGGCTCTCGATGGAGGTACCCATAGTGGCTGTGAGTAGTGTCGGAGACAGGGCGACTGGATTTACAGTTCACCAGACGTTGATTGTTGTTACATTAGATGTTTATGAGGTTTTCTGCTTTAGAAGCATCTGGAAGCCAGACATTGGTTGCACCCGAGTCCCCTTCAGTACGCTGATGTGCGGCCTCACTGGGTCATCCTGAAGAAGAACGTGGGGATATTTTTGTTGTAGAGGAACCCACAGTTCTATGCCTCAGTCTTCAAAGAGGCTAGCTTCCCCAAGGATTGTGCCACTTAGGGTTTCTCAAGACCATGTTGTAACAGTTGCTTCCGAGCCTCTTTCGCCTGGTATTGAGGCAAACTTGACAAATGTAAGATCTGAAGAAGTGACACCAGAAAGCGCCTAAACATGGTTGAATAAGTGGATGAGGTTGTTTCTATTGAGTATGTCATGCGGGCCCTTGTGTACAAAGTGAGGAAAAAAAACAAGTTCTGGATCTTTTTCCGGACTTTGGTATTTCTGTCTCCCAACTATTTCAGGTAGAGGTGCGGGGACCTTGAAATATTGGGCTCGAACTTCAGATAGATGATTATTCCCCACCAGTTGGCTTTGCCCTCCCGAGACATGTATACATTGGTACTGAGAAGGCCTCTGCATTTGTATAGGATGATCCTGAAGAGTTTTGGTTGGGTCACCTGACGAGTGACACAGAGACGGGCCCGTCAGTACACCCTTTGTTGTAATTTGAAAGTCTGCGTTGGTTTGTTTTGCATTTTCTTAGCATTTGTTTGGACTGTTCCATGTGTTTGGGACTTCCCTTAGGGACTGAGCTATGCTGTCTTGACTGCCCAGGCTTTGGTCTTGAGAGGCTGTCCCCTTGGTTTTTATTGTCAAAGATCCATGCATTGCGATTGTAGAGTATAATTCAGTGATTCCAGAGGTCGGGGCATTCCCTTAGGCACTTCCTGTGTTAATGGCCGGAGATTATCAGTGGCGTCATTATTTTCCATGAGAATCATTCTAGTCTCAGGGGTTTTCATTTTAGGTTTTGAGGCCTGGTTAAAAATGGAGAAGTAGGAGAGCCCCCTCGCTTCAGAAGTTGGCATAATAGATGCCCCTGACCCGTCGAACCCCGATCTCCTTTTCCATTTTTTGAGATTGCCATAACAGGGCTGTTGCAATTGAGTTCTTGCTTTACGTGAAGGGACATCAACGAGACCAAGAAAGGACTTATAGATCCCGAGGAGGTAGGCACAGATGGGTCCTTGTCTTCTTGCACAGTGCTAATAGAATTGTAGTTAGGGCTAAAGCCTGGTGTATGGGCTAGGGAATCCTCGATTCTGGCTTCTAGGGAAGCCAAAAATTGATTGGATAGGTTGTCAGATAACAGGGGACTTTCATACTTTGGGCTCTTCCTTAAAGATGAGGAGTCACTGGGCTCAATTTGATGAGCACCCTGGCTGCATGGTGGTGCGGACTTCGATAGTGAATGAGCTGCTTCTCGGTCTCTGCTGCTTTCTTGAAGATTTAAAAGGGCGGGCAAGATGCTGCCATGGACTTGGGCTTGAACTTTTAATTTGGCTACAGCAGTTGTTACAATAGTTTTTGTAAAGTCTAAGCCAGGGTCTGGTACAGAAAGGTTTCCAGCGCTGATGAGGTGAACTCTTAATGGGTCAATAAAAGTGTCCTGGATCGTGATGACATCCTCCTGAAAAAGCCTATTCGGCTGGTGATTCTCATGTGGCACCTGAGCCTCAGGCGAGCATAAGTGAGGACTCTCAGAAAGTGATCTTATAATATGACCAGGGCTGTGGGAAGAGAGCTGGTCATAGTCCTGGGCTTCCACATTGCACTGCGATGTCGGGGTAGGGGCAGAGCCAGTTTGAGGAGTCGGCTTACTGAACAACTCATTAATCCGTGCTTGTGACAGTTGGCCACCTGGGGCCACCTGGGTATGACACTTTTTCTTGCAGTGACGGCGACAGTTGTAGAGCACCCCCGGGGAGACAGCTTGAAGGGTAGTACCCTTTCTCCGGGGAACATTCCTAAGTGGCATAGTGACTTGCCCCTCCATAAAGCTCCTGCGGGGTACTGCTTACAAGTTAGCAAGTTGGGGCTTGGAGCTTGCGCTCTCCCTGTCAGCAACCCCTTTGCGCATAGTCCAGTGATTGCTTACGACAATGAGGGTGGCAAACTAGCTGTAGATTATAAGCAGTCTGTCTGTATAACATGGAAGTGGTAGTGGAAGGCACTTGCCGCCACCCGAGGCGCTAGGTGTGATTATGGCATTTTGCAAGGCCTTCCTCTCTCCTCTCTCCTCTTTGCCAAAAAGGTGACCAAAGCTAGGTAAGCTGGGCCACTCCTTGCTGCCCAGCAGTCTTCGCATGGATGGGTTCAGAGGCAATGGAAGGCACCCTTTTCCCCTCGTTGCCACCCAACTGAGCATCTCTCGTGTGCTGAAGGCGGTGTGGAAGGAGTTATCCCCCTCTGATGGTGTCCGGTCCAGTCCAGTCTACATCTGCCAGGGGTCGTCCATAGGAGCAGGGCCTACACGCTGCATAGGCGTGAGGGAGGAAGAGGAGATGGTGTGCACGCCTGAAGGACTAAGAGCGGGGGAGCAGGAAGAACTGCCGCTCATGCACTGACCTGCGCGGCTTGATCCTGCTCAACCCCCCTCAGCTTGACCCCAGCAACCCTGGTGTGGTGGAGCGAGAAACTACAGGGACCACAATCCACCTCGTGCAGGGCCCACAACACCCTTGAAGAGTCTATTGGGCTCGCTGACAGGAGTGCACCCTCCGTGCGAGCTCTGCCTGCAGCTGCAGTGTCCCAGGTGAAAACCCACTTCTGGTATGTGCTGTTCAGTGCCTCTGTGCTCACTTTCGCGTGTCTGCCCTGTGAACAGCGGACCATGAACAGCGGGAGCAGACACCCAGGCAATCTGGGTGGCAGGCAGGCAGGCAGGCAGGCAGACAGGCACAATGAGCAGCCCCAACCACTGGACAAAACAGCCAGCAGCAGTCAGTAGGCAGTCAAGCAGTCACGCCTGAGCAACGGACCGCAAACAGCAGCGGCGGCGGCGAGAGGCACTCTGGCACACTGGGCGGCAAATAGGCAATCCAAGCAGCCCCAGCCACGGCCAGAACAGCTGAAAACAGGCAGCCAAACCGCAAGCCACGGACGGCGAACAGCAGCAGCGGCGTCGGGAGCAACAGCAGGACCAGGAGCATACCAGTCCGATCGCATTCAGGACGACACCTTGTTCTGGGAGGCCTGGTAAGCAAACCCCCTTGAAGGGAAGTGGCCCCTCTGAGGGTTGGGGCCTAACTGATCTTCATTGGCTGCATAGACCTTTGTTACGTCCCTGTCTCTTTTCAAATCTGTAAATTAAATTTTTCACTTCCTGACATTTTGGGACCCTGGCTCACTGAGTTTCTCTATGCTTCCTAACCTGAATGGTCCTTGTCACTTCCCTCACAATCCAGATGTGATTTTGGAGGCATAAGGACTGTGGTGCATTTCTTGTATTGTATGTATCATGCAAGCAATGCGCATAGCAATTTTCTTCACCTATGCTGGTTGCATATGATCATTGTTGAACTACAAAAAATAACACAACACTGCAGATTGCAACACAGTTCTTGTTTTAGCAGCCTTGTGCTCGTTTTTGTAAAGCTGGACCAAGGCATTGATAGGAGCCCTTTCATGGCTATTTCACGCTATTCCATTAAGTTGTAGAGTCAAGTTATTGATTATGGGGAAGAGGCAGGGAGGCCTTTATACACTCTGGTGACTTCACTAAGCCCCTGAAAACATTGGCATTTAAGAACTTAACAACCATATGCTTTACTCACAATAGCCATATCAGTGGACAATGTATGGACTGCCATGAAAATATGACAAAGTGGTTAGGTTCACCTGTAGGATCACCTGTAGGAGTTGGTGTTGATCAAGGGGTTGATCTCCCACTCTATGGGTTCATATGTCCATTAGAATGGTACGATCATGCAGCTCCCCAGAATCAGACTCTGTGCACATCACATGGACGTGTGTTAAAATAGCAGAATATTGGAGGGTAATATCTGGAGACATTTCTCGTATGATAGAGATGGAGATTGAACCCACACCAATGCTCGTGCTCATGGGGTATATACATAACCTCCCCAAGTCTAGGCCTAGATTCGTAGCCATTGTGCTCCTTATTACAAAACGTGAAGTTGCCTTTAATTTGGGCTGCAAACGAGCGCCTACGTTGAAGACATGGCTACACAGTATGGCCTACTGCAACTCGATCAGCGACCCTTATGCGTCGCTACAACCGCCGGCTGCTCAGCCCCTGGAAATATGGCTGCCATTCCATGCTTACTTATTATCCACGCAGAGTACTGATGATGCTCCACTATCACAACTCCATACCTCTGTAGTCACAGGGACTAAGGGGGGGATGCCCGGGCACTCTGGGCGGCTCTTAGGATCATAGGGTTGTACATTTATAATTTTCATCATCTTGGCAATTGAAATTGTTCTAATATCTGATAGCTATGTTTGCCTCTGATAGTTAACTTCGCTGACATATATGTACTATTATATCATGCTTCACTGTAGCTGCACTTTATCTTTGCTGAAGTTGTCATTGTGAAAATCAATGAAGAAATGTAAAAAAAAAAGAATGCTACGATCATCTGTCAAATTGATCGTGCCTTCATTTGATGGACATTAGAACTTTCTTCAAGTTAAGGACAGTAAACCTTACAATATATGTCCATTTCGAAAGCTATTGTGCTAATCCGAGAAAAAACATCTAGAAAGCTACTCGAATGCTTCACAACTTTACAAACAACATACACTTGTTTCCTCCGCGCACATATTGTTAAGTTATTTAAAATGCCTCTAGACATCTTTCTACAAGGCGCTTTGTGCTACCAAATCATAGTGATGAAATGTAATTAGTTCGTTCAGTGGTCGAAGTGGAAAAAAAAAGTAGGGGTACTGTGGGTGGAGAATCGGGGGTGGGAATAACCGAAGATTGGATCAGTGGGCAGAGTCAGAGAGTGGCTAGAAATAGCAAAACATACCAATTTTTTGTATGTTTAGCATTTCACTGACCAGTTACAGCTTATAACTTTATTTAATTCAAATAATGGATAAACATGTTTATTTGAGGTTTAATTCAGAAAAAAGCAAACACTCATAGCTAATACAGGTTTATGTAAAGAGTGCAAAATATAAGTAGGAACAACATGTTACCATAATACTTTTACTCTCATTGTTCAGAAATCCATAAGTATTTTGTGCCTCAAACATTGAGGACATGAATACAGGGCTCCTCCTGTATACATGTGTTAAGCAGGGCTCAGAAGAGAAAGGGGCACTTCAGGAGAATCTAGACTCACGGAAACCCACAAAGGCTCCTTCATATTCATGTCAGCCAGCTAGCTGCTCAATCATAATATATCAAAAAGAATAACTGGTGGACAGAATGCATAACAATGTCATACATTCACCCCAGTACAGAGATCTGGCCCTAAATCAATAGTTTTTTTGCTCACCATGTCATTACAGTTTGTACCCAGCCATATGCAAATCAGTCTTGATCCTGCGCCCAATGGGAACATTCCAGCCCGAACTGCCTAGCCAGGTCCTCCCTGGTCTGGAAACAAGCATCCTAGGAACAGTTATGGGGTTTCACCCTTCATCAGCCAGCATAGCTTGATTTCAGTGGCATGGAGAGCACGGGACCCACGTCTGGGCATACCCATCCCACTCGGGGTGACAAAAGCAAAAAGAAAAACTGATAGACAGAATGCAAAACAATGTCATACATTCACCCCAGTACAGAGATCTGGCCCTAAATCCATCGTTTTTTTGTTCACCGCTCCTGTCCGTTCACTGCTTCTGCCCTGTTCACCGATCCTGTCCGTTCACCGCTCCTGTCCGTTCACCGCTCCTGTCCCGTTCACCGGTCCTGCCCCGTTCACTGCTCCTGCCCCGTTCACCGCTCCTGTCCGTTCACCGCTCCTGTCCCGTTCACCGGTCCTGCCCCGTTCACTGCTCCTGCCCCGTTCACCGCTCCTGTCCGTTCACCGCTCCTGTCCGTTCACCGCTCCTGTCGATTCACTGCTCCTGTCCGTTCATCGCTCCTGTCCGTTCACCACTCCTGTCCGTTCACTGCTCCTGTCTTTCCACCGCTCCTGCCCGGTCACTGCTCCTGCCTAATCACTGCTTCTGCCCCATCACCTCTCCTGCCCTGTCACTTCTCCTGCCCCGTCACTTCTCTTGCCCCGTCACTTCTCCTGCCCTGTCACTACTCCTGCCCCGTCACCTCAACTTTCCTCTCGTCTCTCCTGTCCCGTCACTTCTCCTGCCCGGTACTTCCCGTTACTTCTCCTGCCACGTCACCTCTCCTGCCCCATCACCTCTCCTTTCCTGTCGCCTCTCCTGTCCCGTCACTGCTCCTGCCCCGTCACCTCTCCTTCCCCGTCATCTCTCCAACCCTCTCACTTTTCCTGCCCCATCACATCTCATGGCTGTTACTTCTCTTGCCCGGTCACCTCTCCAGCCCCATCACCTCTCCTTTCCTTTCGACTCTTCTGCCCCGTCACTGCTCCTGTCCAGTCATTGCTCCTGCCCGTCATTGCTCCTGCCCGTCACTTCTCCTGCCCCATCACTTCTCCTTTCCTGTCGCCTCTCCTGTCCCGTCACTGCTCCTGACCGTCACCTCTCCTGCCCTATCACTTCTCCTGCCCCTTCACTTCTCCTGCCTGTTACTTCTCCTGCCCGGTCACCTTTCCTGCCCCATCACCTCTCTTTTCCTGTCTCCTCTTTTGTCCCGTCACTGCTCCTGCCCTGTTCACTCTGTGTACACCATTGACAAATTACACAAGGGGGCAAGGTCCCCATAGTACTCTGGTTAGGGCATGGGTACTCACAAACTTTCTCTCGGGGGCCAAATTTACAGTGTGGTTTGTGTCCGAGGGCCGCACCGGTGGGGGCGGGGCTAGAGCAACAAAAAAAACTGTGACCATGAGGTTGATCACAGGTCCCTGCAGCGGACGCCTTCGTCCACTGAGCCACCAGACACACATCTCTCTCTCTCTCTCTTTCTCTATCTTTATCTTTATCTCTCTCTCGGTCTCCCTTCCTCTCTCTAGATCTCTCTCCCTCCCTCCCTCCCTCACTCTGACTGTCTCACTCCCTCTCACTCCCTCTCTGTCTCCACTTGTCTCACTCACATTCACTGTCCAACTCCCTCTCCGTCTCCCTCTCTCTGTCTCCCTCTCTCTGTTTCCCTCTCTCTGTCTCCCTCTCTCTGTCTCCCTCTCTCTGTCTCCCTCTCTCTGTCTCCCTCGCTCTTGTCTCCCTCGCTCTGTCCCATGGGCGTAGGAGACACTAAATTTCTGGGGGGGACAGGGTCAACCTTGGGGACTTTCCAGTGACCCTATACAAATCACCCATTGTGCGAGACCGTACGCGCGTTAAACGTATACAATCGCATAGTTATGAAGAGAAATATTGAGAAAGACAGGCAAGTAGTCACAGTCTGCAAGTATGCTTTATTTTTATTTACATTCACAATAAAGACCAAATGGGAAAAAAATATGTATATGAATCTTGCATCTTCATGCACAAAGAAAACAAAGGCGGGACAAAAAAAGTAAAAATAAAGTAAACGCTCTTAGCGACATTCCTACATCTCAAAATGCAATATGACAAATTAGAAATTGTTTTTCTTGCTGCAGGAATCTGTTTTAAAATTATGAACTTTATTTTGGAAAGCCAAATAATTTCTTGCGCCGTTCATTGCAGAGGACAAATTCTTTCGCTATTCTATGCAGGTCAACTGAGTCCATCATCTCTTTATGTATGTTGCATATGGCAACATGATACTGCATGCCAAGAACAACGGTGCGGGACGCTGCTCACAAATGGACAGTGACAAGAATGACAGAACAGAAGGTAGCGCTAGCAACCCCAGCCTATGCGCTAAAATCACACAAATGTCCATTTTCACACAACAATCTCCAAAATCTTTCCCCATCTTCCTACCTCGCAGATATTTCATTCACCCCTTGAAAGCCTTGTAAGCGGCCCTCTGATTAATTCCCAGTCCTTATGAGGTTAGATTTCTCACGTCCGCGCTCATAAAACTAAATCTACTTTGTAAGCCTCATTCAGATAATTAGAAAAGTATCACATTTAAGCAAGAATATTGAGCCACAATGCCCGTGAATAGCCAAATTTAGAGACAGGCCTGCAAACACTAGTCCACGGTGACACTTACACAATTCCAATCTAATAATTACAGAAACACGGCGTGAAAGGGCCCTTTGTTATCGGGAGTTATTCAAAGTGCGGAATTAAGACAGAACATACTGGGCACAATTTAAACAAAAAAGCGACGAGGAGAGGGCTTTCACGCACTATAAATAAAAAAGCAGCACTGGCAGCAGAGGTGAGGGCGAGGCTGCTGAGCAGAGGCTCAGGCTGCACTCCAGACTCCACTCAGTCACAACTTGTAAACCCCACACCCCCACCACTTTCAAATGTCACTAGGCGCCCCTGGCAATGCAGTGTAACAGCCCTCCTTGCTCTTCAGAGAGGCCAAGGACTGGATGTCATATATTTATAACACCTTCTTGCCCTATTGTTCGACACTCCGAGCCCTTCAGCCTCATTTCAGGAGCTCTGTTATGTGGCCCGTTATGAACACCTGCAGACTATTCAGTTCAAAGTAAGCACCATAGTGTGACACCAAAAACAAACCAATCTCAATCATGGTAGTCTCATAAACACAGGAGGTGACTCAGTTCAAAGAAAGCATTATAGCAGAGCAATATCCGACTGCAAAAAAAATACAAAAAACACATGATCTTTCAATTATAAAACTCTTCGAGTTGCAGCATTGAGTAAACTCATGAAATATAAATAATGAGCACTAGATCACTGAGGATCTCCAGAAATGTTTTAACATTTATTGTTCAATAATTATGCAGTGTTGTAGTCAATGAAGTCTTTACTGGCACTCAGGGCACGATTTCTGAACATTGAATGTTAAAAGCGTTAAAGTTAAGGGCATGAATAGAGAGCCCAAAAGAGACCCTGTTCAATATCTGTTTCAATTTAAAGTAAACTGCACTTACCTGGGAGAGGGTGAGGCCAGGGACGTCTTCTCCTCACCTAGTCCTCTTTTTTGTGCATGGTCTAGGGCAGTCCAGTCCCGGCCTTGCCCCTACTTACAAGTTACCGAGCGTCAGAGCGTGCTGCTGCCTGCAGCCCTTCGTTTCAAGCCGGCAACAGACACGGGGCGAGGAGTCCACGACGAGGTCAGGTCAGCCAGCTAATCAACCAGAGCACTGGCTGGCTACAGGCAGCTGAGGTGCGAATTAAATCATTCCTGGAGCCTCAGGGGTGCTGCGCCACACATAGACTTCAAAAGGGCAGAGGCAGGGGGGCGAGTGGCCTCTGACGTCACCTTATGCTGTGACTATCGGATCATTGGCGGCTCACAGACAGGTAACTGGAGAGGCGCCAGGTCAAGTGCAGGGCCATTGATCCGATAGTCACAGCATAAGGTGACGTCAGAGGCCACTCGCCCCCCTGCCACTGCCCTTTTGAACTCTGTTTGGCTCAGCGCTGATGGCCTGGCTGATGGCTCAGGAGGTAGCAGGGAAATTTGTTTAACCCCTCGGACCCCCCACCCTTGTCCCCCGTGTCCCCCCCACTCCAAAATCTGGGGGGGATATGTCCCCCGCGTCCCCCACAGTTCCTACGCCCATGCTCTGTCCCCCCTCCCTTCCTCTGTCTCCCCTTCCCTTCCTCTGTCTCCCCCTACCTTCCTCTGTCTCCCCCTGTCTCCCTCTCTCCCTCTCTTAGTCTCCCTCCTCCCTCTGTCTGTCTCCCTCCTCCTCTGTCTGTCTCCCTCCCTCCCTCTGTCTGTCTCCCTCCCTCTCTCTGTCTGTCTCCCTCCCTCCCTCCAGCTCCCTCTCTTAGTCTCCCTCCTCCCTCTGTCTGTCTCCCTCCCTCCCTCCGTCTGTCTCCCTCCCTCTGTCACCCTCTGTCTGTCACCCTCTGTCTCCCTCTGTCTGTCACCCTCTGCCCACTCGTCTAACATTAAGTGTTTTTATTATTTACACTTTTCCATTCGAGAAATGTGAGGGCCACGAGAGGGACCATGCACCTGTCAACTCACCCGCTTTTTATTTATGTTCATCCACTTGGCAAGCAAAGGGGGCTTTGTAAACATTAATGCAGTCCCCAACTTTTCACACCCATATCACCCTCCAAAAAAGTGTTGAATTCCCCGTGAAACTTAATCGGATCACCTCTTAAACCTCATTTTGAGCCAAGCGGCTGGCAGGTACAGAAATATTTTTTAAGTAATATAGTGAATAAGAGTTATTTGTGCTGTGTAAAGTAGTATTGTTAATGCAGGAAGAGGCAGCAATTCAACTTGTTGAGAAGGCTTATAAAGTTGTTCATCTGCCCACGCAGCAGACGGTCGAGCCTGGAAAACCTTTTCACCTGCCGCTGCTCCTTTATTTTAACCGGGGTCACACAGAGGCGTTTGTTTTCCAATGTTTTATTGTGGGGGAAAAAATTAATTTCGTTCTTTACTAAAACTGGATTTGTTGTAGAGTGTAGCGATAAACTACATACAAAGTTACAAGCAAGGCTGGCTCCTCAGTTACCATTAGTTAAAAGTTTGCAAGATCCTCACCTCCTCCCAAAAAAAATCGAATATATGGAAAGCTTCTCTGAAATCCCTAACTACGATCTCACTGGCACATGATATGCTTAAGGCAGGCTGCTGGCGCATTGTCATTCGAAAGGGGGTAATCAGCCTCAATCGGAATGACAATGGGCCGCCCACAGCCTGTGCAAGCTCAGGGCAGGGCTGCTGCAGCCTCTGAAGTTCAACAGAGAAGTGCGAGCAGCCCCTGGAAGCTGAATGAAAAAGTTATCATTTTGTAAGTAGGACTATTCTTGCCGTCCCGGGACGCTTTTTTGAAAGTAAGAAGTAGGGGAACGGACTGAAAGAATTTTTTTAAGTAGGGGCACGCCGTGCCCTTTCAATCTGCCCCACTTCTACCACTGAGTTCGTTAGATATTTAAAATAAGAGAAAAGTAGCCTGCAGCAACAGTAAAACAGTAAGGATTCCAAAGGTGTTGTTGCAGTAAAAAAAACCTTTCTAAATCTAGCTTGAATACAAGATATTATATTTAGCCTGCAAGGAAATTTCAGGCATTTGATAAAATTGCTGTACTGTAAGCCATTCCCTTTTAAGTAGAACGTAGCAAACCAGTGTTAACTCCAAATATTGAAAGCATTATGAAAGAGGAATACATGTATTTCCTTTAAATAAACTTGTAGTCGGGCTATTGTAGCAGATCAAGCTCCATTGATCTTGTTCAATGGGAAGATAATTGCTGATCAAAGGTCATTTGTCAGGTCAGCATACAGACACACGCTGTCATGCTGCCCACGCGGTGGATACTCACGCGCTCCACGAACTCCAATGCCATCAAGGATTTATTGAAGATACATGCAGACAGACTCACGCTGTTATTGCGTGCATGCAACAGTAGACGTGTGCCTAATACCGTAATTTGGTTACGGACCTCTACTTTGCTCACATCTGTGAACACTTGTGAACCACAGGTCAGCGCTGCAGCGATGCCTGTTTACACCGTCTATAATCAGAGTTCTCATTATACCAGCCCACAAAACGGTACGGTGTGGCATCGCTTCATTAACAGCACTGTGCTACCCACAGATTGCCAGCCTTCACCCTCACTTGGGTACCCGGCTGGGTCCCTTGTAAGTATCCGTTTCTCTTTCACTATCACCCACAGTTGACACACACTCTTCACGCGGCTGCACAATCTACCCACCAGATGTCCCTACATTCCTAGGTCCTGATGAGACCCTAGACTGCCTAAAGGGTCGAAACATCGCCGTAAAAAAAGAGAAAGCGAACCATTCACAGCGCGTATCATAGTTTATAGTTGTTGTGTACTATGTATAGATTTACCAATGGTCGACTTTTATAAACACTTTGGAAACCTTGGGAAAAACTGTCACAAGTATGTCACTGATTCCTTAGGTTCCTGTTTTTCACTGGGGACACTACGCAAAAATTCCCTTTTCATTGTAAATAATTTTCTTTGTGAAAGAATATAAATGCGATTGTACCAAACCAAACCAAACCAAAGGTGTGTGTGGTTTCTTCTTCCTATGACATCATCCTAACCCTTTCATTGCGATTGCACATCTTAATATCAATATATGGTTTTAATATTCCATGGGAACCATTGTTTCTGTTACTAATTTACCTACCCTGGTTCCTTAGTGAGTAGGGTCCCCTTGACCTGTTTTCTCGACTGCAAGGAAATTTCAGGCATTTGATAAAATTGCTGTACTGTAAGCCATTCACTTTTAAGTAGAACGAAACCGCAGCAAGCCACTGATATACTACGGGTAACAAACTAAGGGCCCGATTATGATAGTGGTGTATCCGCATCCACCGGGCCGGCGGAAGCCACCGCCGGCCCGGAGGATGCGGATTCACTGCGGCGGACACAGAAAAGACCCCCCGCCAGATTAGCATGGCTGGAGGGTCATTTTTCCGTCCGCCGCTTTTCCGCCGTGGTCGCCTTCCGACCGCGGGCAAAAAGCTCTAATATGGTGGCGGTGTCTATCAGACACGCCAAAAAACTGGGGGAACATGGCACCGCCATCCATATTAGGATGCTGGCGGAGACATGCTTTTCCACTGTGGGTTTTCCGCCTTAGAAAAGCATGTGGAGTTACTCCATGGTAGTGTAGTAGCTATTCCAAGGCAGAGATATTCTAGAATGTTTGTGGATACTCAATCTTTACTCTAATTCAACTTAGAAACAGGCTGCTATATTTACAAAGGCATAAGTTAAACCTTTTTCAGAGTGGGCTAGGTACACTAGCACCATTAAAGTGGACGAAGAGAAGAGGGATTCTAAACAAGGATAATATTTTCCCAGTGATGGCACAAATTAGATACAACTGCACAAATGTGATTCCATTTTTAAAGAGCTCTAGTGTGATATATAGAAGTGGGCAACCCTCACAATAATTTAAATTGCAAGTTCATACATTTTTTTCATGAGTGCACCTGGAATTCTGAACCCCTACCCAGCATACTTCTGCAAACTTGTATACATTTCCAAAACTAATAAATATACTCCTCCATTGAAATACATTTGTAACTAACTATTAAGAATCAGCCCCTTTGCATTATATATACGCTTATTAGTATGCATTTGCTTATTCAATGGTCCGCGATATTATTTGCATTGCATAAATTACTTCATTGTATAACTATGCGGATGACACGCAAGTTATCTTCTCGTTTGAGGGTAGGGATGCTGTGTCTCAGGAGACCTATCATCGATGCATGTCAGCTATTGCAGAATGGTTGAGTCTGAATTCACTGCAATTTAGTAGCTCAAAAACCGAGGTATTGCACTGCTCCTCGGACTGTATCCCTCGCCCTTTGCCACCGGAATTTTGGCCTCCCTCCTTCCAGGGTACAGGGGCAGCAGCAGTATCCACTCGAAATCTGGGGGTGCTGTTTGAATCCAATCTGCAGCTTGACGCGTTTGTCAATAAAACCGTGGCAACGTGAATGCTGCTGCTCCGAACACTGCAGAAGATTTTTCTTTCCTTCCGGCTCATGCCCGACCAGAGGTAGTGCGTAGTATCATCTTAAGCAGGCTTGATTACTGCAAGGCGCTACTTCTGGGTGCACCTGCTGCCCTAGTGGGTAAACTGCAGCGAGTGCAGAATATGGCAGCTAAGTTGGCTCTCTCCAGGCGGCGTCTTGATTCATCTTCCCTGGCGCTCCTGGACCTCCACTGGCTGCCTATTTCTCGGCGCATTGATTTTAAGGCATTATTTATTGTCTTCAGGGTCCTTCATGGCCAGGGACCTTCCTCTTTACAGAGGATGTTATCCTGGTATGTCCCTATCAGATCTCTCCGTTCCTCCTTGGCATGCCTGGTGGTAATTCCCAAAATCCTAAGGACGCAGATGAACGGACCCTCCTTTAGGTTTACTGCAGCCAAGTTATGGAATGGTCTACCCCTGTCCTTGAGAAGTAAAGAAGACCTCCCTTCCTTCAAAAAAGATTTAAAAACACACCTCTTCCCCAGGTCGGTGTAAAGCTATATGGCAGTACAAAGTTGAGTATGGCAGACCAAGTCAAGCGCCAGGATACCCTACGGGTGACAGTTTAGCGCTATATAAATACGCCATACAATACAATACAATACAATATGTATGAGAAATTTCTAGCACAATAAAACCACATATTGAGCATCATATATCCCATTAGGATTCTGGTGGAGCGGTATCCGCAGAGACAGATCTCTCTGCCCGATACCAGAATCACAGAAATCTTTCAGGTTTGCATACAGTAATTCTAGGTCCCACATGTCCCATATACTAAACTCAAAACATGTTATGCCTTAACTGGTGGAGTTACCAGTCACAATTATAAACTCTAGACCCCAATATCTCCCCCTCTAATAACCAAGCATCTTGTAATGATGCCTCAAGAGTATTAGTATTAGCAAAATGCAAAAAGCAATATCAATTTTGTTAAGACGAAAAAAGAATCCATGTGTCTTAAATTAATTTAGCTTGCAATTGAATCTAGTGAAAGGGTTGAGGTATTTATGCAAATTGTACAAGTGAGTGCTTTCGAAAGCACTATTTTCTGAATGGAACACTATTGCACTCGACTATGGTTTCATGGAACAGATACAAGAGTACTCACTGTGAATTTGTTGTTAAGTCAGAGGTACATATTAAGAGTGTTCCTTGTTTTGCTAATAACTTTGGCGAGTTTGACCAATCTGCATGAAACTTTCCACCTCAACTCCTTTTTCAAAAGTTTCAGAGTGATCTTTGGGGCAAGGGCCAAGAAAAAAGGGGGGGGAATTGATTTCCCATGTTAGTTCTCCCAGGAAATGTTGAGAAACACCCTGATTTTCTGTCCAAAACTTGGACAACATGTTGTGGCAGCCATTACAGGATGTGGCCCTAACTGAAATGCATGATAGTAAATACCAGATTGTGAGCATCAGAAAAAGGAGAACATTTAAAAGGTGTTGCAAGATTAAAGTTGCACTATCAATCAATTGTTGGTGAGAACATACTTGTTTTAGTAATTGCGGTGTGTTCTAATGTGGTTTTACCCTGTGAAAAATGCTGATGCTGTGCTTGGTTTTGATAAACCATGTTCGAGAGAAAACTGTTTTCTCTTATAATTGTCTCATGGAGATTATCAAAGGTGCTCCAGAAACTAACATAAGAGAACATAAGAGAACATTTTCTATAACTTCACACTATCTTCCTCAGGCATCTGAGATAAAGTCTTATATTATGAGTAAAACATGTTCTTCCAAATCCAGCAGCAGTCTCTCACGTAAAGCCCCAATATTCTACTGCAGCCAGTTAATGAACAACTAGCTCAATGATATTTTTCACATATAACAAAAGTGTGTCCCACCTGAAGCCATCTTAATTAAATCACAACTGTAAAACATAAAGGGACAGATTTACAAGCTCCCTGCGCCTCTTTTACGCTGCCGCTGCATCACTTTTGTGACGCAGCTGTGGTGCAAAAGATGCGCCATGGTGCGGGGTATTTACAACGTGACGCATCTCCCAGATGCGTCACATTGTAAAGCCCTTCGCCAGATGGAGGCGTTCCATTGCAGGGGGGGGGGGGGTCATTCCGGCGCAAGAACGCCTCCGAAAAGTGGCTGAGTGAAATCTACAAGATTTAACTCTGTCACTTTTGGGCCCATGCTGCGTCAAAACCCTGCACCTGCTTGAAGCAGGCGTAAGGATTGATGCAGCATTGTGGAGATAGGGCCCCCCAGAGCATTGCTGGAGCTGCGTCGCGCTTGGGACGCAACTCCAGCTATGCGCCGCTTTACGGCACAGATGCGTGATGCATCTGTGCTGTTTTTGCCCCATGGGGCGCCACATTATAAATGCGGTGCATCCAGGGTGGTGGAACTGCGGCGCACAATAACTGGCGCATCCCTGCTGATATGCAGGGAGGCGCCAGTTATTGTAAATCTGCTCCAAAATATTTCCTTTGGAGATTAACACAATAAGAGGGTTCTTTTTGTCTTAGAAATTATTGTTAAAGCTCTAGCTAAAATGAGGTCACATTTTCTGTGGGTTCGCAAATAGCTTCCGCGTCCATTTCAGTAAAACATGATGACATGCAGAGTCAAATGTGTACTTTTAACACCAGCAGCAGCCTGACAGTTCAATCACTGGTAATCCATTGGAGAGTCACCACAGACTCCTAATGAGCAAATAGATCGCTAACATTTTATATTCAAGACAATTGAGAAGCCCTTCAGAACTCCATTTAGTTAGAATTGAAAGCTTTTCGTGAGCAGGCAAAAGTAAATGAGCATTGAAATATTGATGACGGTATAGAACCAGTCCGTTAAATATTTGAGTGGAAGTGTGAGTTTTTAGTAATTCAAGGCATGATGTCTTTTTAAGGGGCTAAAATTAGTTATAAGGAGACGCTCACAAAAGTTCAGTATCCCCCTTACACACCTGTTCCCTCATCCTACCCATTTTCTAAGTCACTTAACAGTTCCTACACTTTAAAATCATGGAATTTTTGGCAAACATGTATATTTATCAAGAATTTACTGATAAAAGTAAACGTTGAAATTACGTTTTAGTTAGGCATGGAAAAACTCCTTAACTTGTATCAAAGAAAACATTTAAATTGACTGACAAAACAAAGGTTAAAGTGACTTTGTAGTTGGGTATGGAAAATACACCTTAACCTATATAAAAAATGTCACAAGTTCACTGAACAATGGATAACGTGATGTTATAGTTGGATATGAAAAAGAACACTGAAAAAAACAAAGGTCAAAGTAATATTATAATCAGAAATAGTATATGACTTTACCTTATACAGAAAAAAAAGAAATTCACAAAAAAACAATTGCTAAAGTGATGTAATGGTTCGGTGGCAGTCATACACAAATTAATGTTTGAAAAACCCTAAACCTTTGGAATTCACCAGCTAGAGTTCAGTAATCTGAATACAATTTGAACCTTGCCATTCATCGCTTTTAATCGTACACATTACATCATTCATGACATGTTAAATTACATCACTGATGACATCATACAATTAATGCAACAGTTTGCTATATGCTTTTCATACTGGAGCTACATGTAGATCCAATTTTCTTTCAACTTTTATTGCTAATTAGCAAAACCTTTCCCAACAGGCATGGCTTGAAGCATATCTGTGAAATCACCTACATTTCCTGTATAGTATGCTCTTTTTTTCTGATATTCAGGTACTAAAGAAACATAGGCCCTGAATATGATGTCAGTCAGAGCTGCCTCCGACCGACATCACTGCGGATTGGGACCCGATCAAACTCAGGTCGGGGTTCTGACCCCGCAGTTAGGATGATACTGCACAAGATGCGGTCACGGTATGCAGCGTTTAGAACGCAAGCATTACCACGGAATACCTTTACAACGAGGGCGTAACAACGAAAGTTGTTACCACGCATTGCACTGGGGGGCGCTCAAGGATAGTAAATGATTTAATTTACTATCCCAACACCTTCCCTACTATCCACGGGGACTGGTGTTTGAATAGTAAATTAAATTAATCAATTTTGCGCCCCCCAGCGCAATGCGTGGTAACAACTTTCGTTGTTACGAACGCGTTGTAAAGGTACGCGTTGACAATGTATGCGTTCTAACGTCATACATCCGCGGTCACAGACTTCCATTTTTTAATGGGAGCTTGTGTGGAGGGCCGAAATCGCTCACAGCACAAGCTCCCATTGAATAATGGAGGTTTTCAAACATCCCTGCCCCATGTGGCAGGCACCTCACAGTGCCTGTCACATGGTGCAGAGATGTTATCAGGGGCACAAAAGTGACACTTTGCTGGAGTTGCTCATGAAAATGACACAAGTCCGGCACTGTGCCACAACAGATAGGTGAGTCCCATTCAAAAAGCCCCAAATCATTCCTTACATCTGGTCTTAGCAGGCATAGGGATTTTGATGTAGTGAAGGCGTAGAGTGACGCAGTGAAATGTTGTAAATTTCACTGAGTCAGTTATACATGGCTTTTTGCATGAGAACGCCCACTCTGCATACATTATACCTCATGTAGGTATAATGTGGCGCAGGGCTTTACAACGTAGCGCATCACCCTAGATGTGTCACTCTGTAAATGTGATGCACTGTGGCACATTGTTTACACGGCTGCTGCGTCACAAAAAGTAACCCAACAGCAGCACAAAAGTGTCACTCACAAGGGGCTTGTAAATCTGACTCTTATTATTTTTTTGTGTTGATTGGGAAAATAGGCTTGGGAAGTAGGCTGAACTTTCTGATGACTGTTCGAATTCATTTTGGGAGAAGCTTACAGGGAAATGTAGTGAGCGTGCTCTGCTTCATTTAACCAAATATTGGAGCCATGATCAGTTTCTTTGAAAGGATGAGTAGTTTTCCCAAGCAGGTAATCTAAACTCTCTGAGAACTAAAAACTGAGAACTCCAACCCCTAAATTGGCAGGTTCCCAAAAAGCGATACGGTTACATGTGATAGAGTGTTTCCAATTTTTCTAAGTTCACAGTTAAAAGATTCTTCAAGAAATGGGACTGGTTTTGTAAGTCCGAAATGTTAGGATAAAGTGTTTTTAAATAAGGTGTATGGTCTACTTTTCGAAACACTTGACAGATTTCTTTTTACAAGAGATTTTATAGACGTTTCTAATAGAGGGGCTGTCCTGTTCTTAATTTTAGTGTCAAATTTGAATTGTTCCTAGAAGGAATCAACAAATAACATCCAAAAGACACAGTTGGGTAGACTATCGAGTCCTGCGTCCACCACTCTGCAGGCCAGACAGCACAACAGCCACACACCTTGTGCATTTCACACACATGTCATCATGTCGCTCTGGTGCCCTCTATGTTGAAGACCAGCAATGGATGTGTGTTCAGCCATAGGCTTTGTCCTCTGAGGCCGACTTCTTCATCAAATTGAAATGAAGCAGAGTGAGCTGGGTGGTCATGAATGACAATCCAGTCAAGGAATCACAGGCTTTCTATAAAGGACAGTTTTGTAGAAAAAACCTGTAAAAGAATGGCTTATCTTTCTTATTTCCTGACAGTGGTGCGTGTACAGGTACAAGCTATAGGAAAGGACACTGCAGGACCATGTCTCGTCTATTGTGCCATACCAGTGATTAAAGGATTTCACTTAATTCTTCATAATATGCCAATTGTGTAAAAGCCAATGTTTTAGGGGAGTCATCACAATCACTTTACCACAGGTAAGAAGTGGTAAAGTGCAAGACCAACAAAAATATGTTAAGAAAAATGGAGGAAGGTGAGGCAAAAAGTTTGGGGGGAAGGCAACCCTAAGGCTGGCAGCTCTAACAAAAACTCATCAATGGTTTGTGACTGTAGTTGCTGTTATAAACCATTGATATATTCCTCTCTAAATTGCAAGCAAGAAGGGAATACCCCTTTCCTGCTCCTGCTATTTGCAATTTAGAAAGGGTCACAAAACTCCCTTCATTATTTGACAATACCTTTTTGACTCCTAGAAGGGCTTTTGTACATTAAAAAATGCCCTTTAACACTCACAAGCCCTGTGACTTTGCAAATGGAAGGGCATGCCACTGCAAAAGGGCTTAGAACATCTAGCTCTTTCTTCCTAAATCTTTCCTCATCAACAGATTTTATGTTTGGGATGTGAGTGCAAAATTACAATTTTATATTTGGAGGCAGAGCCAAGATGGCAAAAGGGTGAGATGTGTCCCACTATCTCTCTGTCCCCAGCAACTGGTTCGACCCGCTTGCATAGCCGACACTGGGGGCAATATGAACTTCTCCGGTGTGTTCCAGAAAGGGAAGCATCAGGGAAACGCTAGGACGAATCTGAATGTGGGCTGCCTATGATGCCACCACTGAAAGTCGAGGAGTGTGAAGGGAGTGCCGCAGCCTGATCAAGATAGCACCGCAGGAGCCTTGAGGCCCCAGAGGAGAATTTTTCCAGACCCTGCTTTGCCCCAGAAGGGCAGGGCAACTGAGATGAGAGGATTGTGGCCCTTATCTGCTGGAGGCACTTCTGGAAGTGGGTGAGTGCTGCTGTGTTTTGATACCCCAGCTGCCTTTCCCTCCCTACCTGGTGCTCGTGGCCTCCCTGGACCAGGCAGTGCTGTGTTGGGCCCCCGTTGACACAGTGCGCCCAACTGGACTTCTTGCAGAGACAGACAGCTGTCCTTCTCTTGAGGGTGAGTGTGCCAGATACCATGTGTTAGCTGTGGCCTCAGACTCAATAGGAGGCACAGATCACCCGGTGAGTGGGTTACCTTTGGGGCTCCTTGAGGCCTACTTGGGAGCCCCCCCTGGATACAGCACACCTGAGGAGCCCCCCACCTTTTGTTAATTGGCCAGGGTGTGTCTGGTGCCCAGGCCTGTCTCCTCCTGGTGCTGAGCTCTAGGGGCACTCGCGTCTGGGTCTAGTCCTGCGGGAGGCCCTGCAAGATCACCACTTTTGCAAGAAACACATTTCATCCAACTATGAATCCTCCCAAGCCTTGTGACCCGAGGGGCTAACTGGGTAACAGGAGGATGGTGGCCCTCATCTCTAAGAACTTCAACAATACTGAGGTGATCTTTTGAGACACAGAGACTGCACCCTGTTTGATCACTGTGGGCTGACCCTGCTGTTCCTGACTGTGTTATTAGAAGCCTTCCTGGTTTGGAGCCCTGACTGCCAAGCGCCAACCTCACATCCCCCCACAGGAAAACACAGGCCACAACTGGGTCAATTTACCACTGAGACAGGATTCCTTCTTCTTCTTTCAGATTTTCCTGTGCTCAAAGTTGTATCTCATGCATATATATGCAAGAGGTTTGAGAGTTAGAGAGGGAACAATAGAAAGCGAGGATGAAAACCAAGGTCCATACACAGACCTGCCAATCTGTAGGCACCTGACAGTTGGCATTGTAAGTACTGTTCAAGATATTGATTCATGCTCTCCCTCTGTCCATCAATCTAGGGGAGGTGGCTTGAGGACAAACCTATGTCTATATGTAATGCGTTCCATCTCCAGAATTTAGAAACAAACTGAGAATCTCAATTAAAAATGATAATGTATTGTAGACCATGGAGGCGGTCTATATTTTTTAAGAATACCTCAGACAACTCTTTGGAGATTGGCAAACCTTTCAGAGGACAAAATGTGACATTTGGTTTAGAAGATCCCCTAAAACCAAAATTGTTGTATGACCCTGTTCTGTTTTTGGCAATTAAACAACAGAATCCATAGAAATGGTGTGCCAAGGAGCAAGGGGAGTGCAGTAACGGAGTTACCCACCTTGTAGGGGTTTGATGGGAGCTCTTACTTTGTGCACATGTGCTACATATTTTATATATACTGTTGAGTCTCCCCAGTGATAGTCAGCCACCAGAAGTATCTTTTAAGAAGTTCTAAGGTTTTCTTCTCACCTGTATGTCCAACTAGAATATATGTATTACATTACTCTAAAGCCTGTTGCTGAAATGGGCTGGTGGGGATATATAAACCTCCTTTGATGTAAATGAGATTGTGTAACTTTTGGCTATCATGTGTTTGTGCAACTACCTCTGCTTCTTTGTTTTGCTGTGCCAAAGATACTGCCTGAGTGAACTGCTATTCAGACTACATGTCCCCTATGATTTATTCCATGGTGTCAGCCTGATTGAAACTGGATAACAAAATCAAAATAGTTGAAAAACTGTGTCTAGCGCAATTGTTGCATGGGCAGGGCGTGGGCTGATATTAAAAATATCAGATTTCTGTGATCTGTTTGAACTGTAACAGTGTGTAAGGAACCCATCATATAATACCGCCACTTATTGAAGGCTCTTTTTATGGCCAACAACTCCTTTTCCCCCACCATTTAATTGGCCTCTGTGCAGCTCAATTTATAGAAGAAAAAGGCTATCAAATACAATTCCCCTGTTCCCGTGTACCTTTTAGACAAAAATGCCACCCACTGTGACTTGCGAGACATCTGCTTCAACAATGAATGGTTGAGTGGGATCTGGATGGTGTAAGATAGGGGTGCTAGTAAAAGCTGTCTTTAGTTGTTAGAAATCTTTTTCTGCTTCCTCTGTCCTCTGAAACCTTATATCTTTGTGCAATACCTGGTGATCGGCAATGGTAAGGTGGAAAAGTGACCAATAATAGTAATAGTTAGCAAACCCCAGGAAGCTCTGTACTTCTTTGCCTGACTGTCTGTGGGGACTTCCACTGTGTAATTGCCATTACTTTCTCTGGATCCATACTAATCCCTTGTGCTGAAAAGACAATTCCCAAAAAGAAAACTGTAGTTAAATAGAATTTGCATTTTTCCCACTTAAATTACAGACTGTGTTCTCTCAGTGTCTGTAATATTGCTTTTACATGTTTTTCATGTTCTTGTATGGGGGCAGCTTATGTCAAAATGTAATTGATGAAGGCTATAGTGCATACATCCAAATACTCCCTTAAGGCCTTGTTAATAAACTATTGGCATACATCTGGGGCATTGCAGTGGCCAAAAGGCATGACCAAGCATGTGTTTAGACCCAATTTAGGATAAAATATGTTTTTCACTTCTCTCCCTCTCTGACACATAGCAGATGGCATATCCCCCTCAAATCCAATTTTGGGAAATGCTTAGTATTATTGACCTGATCTAGTAATGATTGTATCAAGGGTAACAATTTTTTATGATCACATTATTTTGTGAATCCAGATGTCCCCAGTACCATAGGTCCTGATGAGACTCACATCCTTAAGAGACAAGAAACACCAGCGATACTTATTTGAAAGTGAACCACTGTCGCAGCCCTTATTATTGTGTAAAGTTGTTGTAGATATTCTGAGGTAATTATAAATATGGTTGTTTTCAGGGAAACCTTGTAAATACTGTCACTCTTTGACACCTATTCACAACTGTGTTTTACTTCGTTTTTGCTTTAAATTGTTGATATATCGTAACTGGATCCAGATTTATTGTCCAAATATCATTAATTTTCGCTGTTAATCTAACTTCTAGGTACACTGCAGACTACTTCACCCGGGGATCATCCAATATTCAGTGAGAGGAGCAAATGATTTGTGTCTTAGAGCTATTTAGTAGGTAGCCTGATCTCTTCCCAAATCTTTCTGCCAGTCTCTCTACTTCTATGATTGCTTCTTGGGGTACTGGTGTTAATAGGGCGATATCATCGGCATATGTTTTACTTTGTTTTTGCTTTAAATTGTAGATATATAGTGTGTAAAATAATACAAACATATGTGTATAAACAAAATCAGCAGTGTGTCTGGTCCCTCTTTCTATGACATCAATATAATCCTTCAATCGCGATTGCGCACAAATACAAATTTATATAGTTGTAAACTATTCCACAGGAACCATTGTTTCCCTGTAATATTCAATGTTAAGGATGCACAACCGAGCTCCTCCTCAACTTTTTTTTAAGAGGTGTTAAGATACCAGATTGAAAGAAAACAACACAGAGAAGAAAGAAGTGTAAAAAACGAAGGGGTACTTACTTGTAACCAGAGGAGGTAGTTGAGCAAATAATGGCAGCTAATCTGGCACCTCCTTGCAACCACTGTTTACAATTTAGTCATTAATTTGCCTGATTATTCTTTGAACAAGCATGAAATCCTAATACTCAATTAAAGACTTGGATTCTCACCTGTGAATCATGGCACTTTTTCAGACTTACATACTGATGTCTTTAAATGTATAATAAAAGCTAAACTCAAGTGTCATTTTCATATACATGATAATAGGAAACCACAGTCAGACCTAGACCAGTGTTGTCTGATTTATCTGTTGCAGATTTTGGTATTACTCTCACTTGACAGTGATAATGATTTAACTGTGGATGACATGGTGGGAGACCCTGATATTGAGCAGGCCTATACATGTGACAGGGGTTTGCATTTATGTAGCTTAGGTTATTACGCCACAAAGTATCCACCCGAACAGCATTGATATCTTCTCTAAACAGGTGACTGAGGACCAACGCCACCTAGAAGATAAACTGATGGGATCACCCGCCATTCACTATATAGACTACCTCTCTAGGGAAGAAAGAGCTGCTCTAACAAGATTGGGGGAGAACACCTCACTGATTATCCACAAGGCGGACAAGGGGGGCATGTTGTTCTGATGAACAGGATTGATTATGAGGGGGTGATCCACAGACAGCTTGGCAACACAACCTCTTATAAGACACAACAACAAAATCCCTACATTATCGCCAAACCACTTATTAATGAAAACCTGGTACATTGAAAAGAGGTTGACTTACTGTCAGACTCTGATTATCAGTTCCTGAAAATAAACTGCCTTAGGTTTCCATGCCTGTACCTTCTTCCCAAGGTAAAAAAAATGACACTTCCCTCCTGGATGCCCTATCACCTTCATAATTGGTTCTCATACAGGAAATTTGTCTCACTTTGTGGATTCTTTTTTTAAACCATTTGTGGTGAATCTCTATTTCTTTACTCACTGTTTGTATGTGTTTTGAAGGCAGTATATGTGCAGGACTGTATGGGTGGATGAGTGTGTATATGTGTGTGTTAGTGAGTGAATGCCTGCCTCACTTGTGTCTTTATGAGTAACTACATGTGTTTTAATCTAGTGTATGTGAGTATTAATGTATATAAGTGAGTATATGTGAGAGTGAGAGATTGAAAGAGTTCCTGCTTAAATAAGTATGTGTTTCTATAAGTGATTGTTTAAGAGAGTAAGTATGAGTAAGTTTTCTTAGAAGTAATGTGCTATTGTGTGTATAGTTGTATATGCAAAAAAATGGATGTTCAATAGTTTATTTGCATGTGTGAGTATGTGTGTGAGTAACTTTTGGATGACTGTTGGTGTGTAACAGGATGTATATATGTATCACTACATATGATGAGTGAGTATATGTATGAGTGAGTATATAGAACTGTTGCTGAATGAGTGGATGTGTATATAGATGGTGGAATTACTGAATTGTTTGTTGTTACTGGTATGGGTATCTCAATTTTTTTGAAAATGTTAGTTTCTATTTTTGAATATGTGTTTCAAGGGTTACATTACACTGAAAGGAGGTCTGTCACTCTGTCACAAGGATGGTGTCATCAGTGATGTCATGAGTGATGTCATTGACCATGTCATGAGTGATTTAATATGTGACATCATCAGCAGTGCATTGCAGGCACGCAAGTTATAGTGAGTCCAACTAACTATAACGTGGGAATTTCAATGGTTTTATGTCAGTAAAATTTCCAGCTAACTATAACTGGTGTCAAACCTATGGTTTTTCAGTGAATTTAATAGGTTTTTTAAATGCTAATTCCTAACTATAACTGGTGTGAAACCTATGTTTTTTTCAGTGAATTTCAAAGGTTTTTTAAATGCTAATTCCTAACTATAACTGGTGTGAAACCTATGGTTTTTTCAGTGAATTTCAAAGGTTTTTTAATAGCAAATTTCTGTAGCCCTGGAGCGCTCCCGGTGCGCGTCCCGGTGAGCGCACCGGAAAGGGCAGTCTTGCGGCGTGCCCCTGGGCGCGTACCAGCGAGCATCCCGTTAGCGTCCCGTTAGCGCTTTTTCCGCGAACGAAAACATCATCGTGACGTATCGCGTAGCTGCGTCCGCGTGATACGCACGGCGTAAACACACCCGGAAGCAATCGAGCGCATACGATCGCTCAACGTAACGCGTAGCGTAAGCGCATCGGGTCATGTGACCTAAAAATAACACTTTTTATTGGTGCAGGACAGTTGTGGTCTCCAAATGATGAAAGCCCTGGTCATGTGACCTGAAATTAACACTTTTCTTTGGTTCAGGACAGTTTTTTATTTCCTAATGATGAAAACCCCCACCTTTTTTCATCATTCTCACTTTGTACTTTGAGTGAAGAAGACCTGTTGAAAGACCTCTCTGTACCTTTTTGGACTGAACAATGGGTTCAGTAGTAGCAGCAGCAGGAGCACCTCAACCACCACCACCACCACCACCACCACCAAGAGGACCACCACAACACCACACTGGTGGAGATGAAGAAGAGGAAGAGGAGGAGGAGGAAGAGGAGGGGAGGAGGACATTCCTGCCAGAAGACAATACCCCATATAGGCCAAAGCCACACATTGTATGGGAATTGTTTTCCATCCCAAGTGGCCTAAAAAAGGTGAATGCGCCAAAGGTGACTTGCCTAATCTGTGGCACTGAACTTTCAAGGGGAACCCCTAACAAAAAATACTCATTTGGGAATAACACCATGATTCACCACATTCAGCGCAAACATCCCAACAACTATGCTGCGGCAGAGGTGAGAGAACTGGCCAGAAACCCTCCCCAATCTTCACCCAGCACCTCAAAAAGAAAGCAACCCACTCCATCGGGACCAGAGACAAGAGAGATGGTCCGAAACATTCAACCCGAGTTTGGGAAATACAAGATCACTTGTATTTTTTGTGGGAAAACCATCACCTATGGTGAGCAAAGCATAAAGCTCATCAAACGTGCTGGTGACAACCACAAATGCCCCAAAAATCCACAGTTTTTTCCTGGTTTTTTTTTTGCTCCAGTTGAGCTGTTTTCAATTCCTTGTTTTTTGTTTCTCCCCAGAAAAATAACAAAAAAATATAAAATAGTTCATAAAAGCCCAAAAAATTACAAAATGTTCAAAAAAACATTTAAAAAATATAAAACAACAAAAAGAACTACCTCCAATTTATAAAAAAAGGCTATTTTTTTCCCCCCATTGTACTCTCCCCAGGGCGCGTACCGGGCGCTCCCCCCGTGCAAATCGAAAAAAAAAATGTTTGCCCCGCGGGGCCCTTTTATGGCCCCCGCATCAAACCTAGGGGGTTAGGGGGGGTCTATCCTGCCCCCTTTTGGTCATTCCCCTGTTTTTGCCACCTCTTGTGTCTCTATCCTACCGAGACACAAGATGGTGGCCGCTCAGGACTGTTTGGAATGTTGACAGACACCCGGGAGCCAATCAGGTTTCCACGCGCGAACTCGCGCAGCGCGCTGGTTAGCGCCCCGGGGCGCGCTTATAGATATATATATTTTTTTGAACCTAAATTACTCAAAATCCACTGGAGCACATATCTTGAGACATAGCAAAGGCACAGTGATGTCATCAGTGATGTCACTGACCATGTCATGAACGATGTAATATGTGACATCATCAGCAGTGGATTGCGGGTGCGCGATATATAGTTAGTGCAACTAACTATATATGGAATTTCAATGGTTTTGTGTCAGTAAAATAAGGTTTTGTAAATGCGAATTCCTAACTATATATGGTCTATAACCTATGGTTTTTTCAGTGAATTTTCAAGGTTTTGTAAATGCTAATTCCTAACTATATATGGTCTATAACCTATGGTTTTTTCAGTGAATTTTCAAGGTTTTGTAAATGCTAATTCCTAACTCTATATGGTCTATAGCCTATGGTTTTTTCAGTGAATATATATATATACATACATATATAAACATATATCATCTGTATATCTATATAAATACAAACATAAATGCATGCATACATATACTTATATGCATACAGATGCATGTTATTTACATGAAAGTTGAAAAAACACTAATAAAAGCAAAGCTAAAAAGCCACCTCATTACAAACAGAATGGCTTTAACTTAAACGAGGGCGAGATCTATTGCATTTTCAATGCTTGTTTACTTTGGTTCCATCAAGAAGGCATTCAGATATGTCACACATTTGCCATAAATTCTGAATGTTAGCACTCTAGTTGCACATTAGATCACTGTAGTAAAGCTACTGCTCACCAGGGACGTCTGCTGCTGGTATTCAAAGTGCATGTTTCAGTCTGCATGTCACAATTTTTTTAATGAAATAGAAGAGGATTTGAGAAGTCACTCAAAATGATCCCTAATTTTTCTTTCTGAAGCACTAATCATACTTTCTATGGCAAAATTAACCCCCTCATGTTGTTCCTTTTTAAATTGAGTGTTTTCAGACTTACCACTTCATTCAAATCAAGATGGCTTCTGGTGTGCCATACTTTTGTCATAAGTAAGACTGTTAGCGCTCTAGTTGTTCTTTAGAACACTCTGGGACATTCTGTCATTGGGCTATACTTGGGGTACATCTGGGTGATATTTGGGCTACATTTAGGCTCTTTTGTCTCTGGTGGCCATCTTGGGAGACTGTATGTCAGAATTGTTTAATGAAATTAAAGAGGGTTTGAGAAGTCACTCAAAATGTGCCCTAATTTTTCTTTCTGCAGCACTAATCAAAATTCATATGGCAAAATATACCCCCTCATTTTGTTCCTTTTTACATTAAATGTTTTAAGAGTTACCACTTTATTCAAATCAAGATGGCTTCAGGTGTGCCATACCTTTGTAATAAGTAGGACTGTTAGCGCTCTAGTTGGATGTATGACGTTACAACGCATACTTTTACTCCGCATACCATTACAACGCGGTATTCACAACGCATACCATTACAACGCATAGCGCTTTGGGGTGCTGGATAGTGGTAAGTATAATTTACTATTCTAACTCCAGTCCCCGTGGACCCTAGGGAAGGTGTTGGATAGTAAATTAAACTTACCTCTTATCCTAGAGCGCCCCCCAGCGCAATGCGTTGTAATGGTATGCGTTGTAATGCCTGCGTTGTAGTGGTAGTGCGTTGTAAAAAATGCGTTGTAACAGGTGCATACCCTCTAGTTGTTCTTTAGAACACTCTGGGACATTCTGTCATTGGGCTATACTTGGGCTACATCTGGGTGATATTTGGGCTACATTTGGGCTCTTTTGTCTCTGGTGGCCATTTTGGGAGACTGCATGTCAGAATTTTTTAATGAAATAGAAGAGGATTTGAAAAGTCACTCAAAATGTGCCCTAATTTTTCTTTCTGCAGCACTAATAATACCTTCTATTGCATAATATACCCCCTCATTTTGTTCCTTTTTAAATGAAATGTTTTAAGAGTTAACACTTTATTCCCATCACGATGGCTCCAGGTGTGCTATACCTTTGTAATAAGTAGGACTGTTAGCGCTCTAGTTGTTCTTTAGAACACTCTGGGACATTCTGTCATTGGGCTATACTTGGGCTACATCTGGGTGATATTTGGGCTACATTTGGGCTCTTTTGTCTCTGGTGGCCATTTTGGGGGACTGCATGTCAGAATGTTTTAATGAAATAGAAAAGGATTTGAGAAGTCACTCAAAATGTGCCCTAATTTTTCATTCTGCAGCACTAATCATACTTTCTATGGCAAAATATACCCCCTCATGTTGTTTCTTTTTAAATTAAATGTTTTAAGAGTTACCACTTTATTCCAATCAAGATGGCTTCAGGTGTGCCATACCTTTGTAATAAGTAGGACTGTTGGCGCTCTAGTTGTTCTTTAGAACACTCTGGGATATTCTGTCATTGGGCTATACTTGGGCTACATCTGGGTGATATTTGGGCTACATTTGGGCTCTTTTGTCTCTGGTGGCCATTTTGGGAGACTGCATGTCAGAATGTTTTAATGAAATAGAAAAGGATTTGAGAAGACACTCAAAATGTGCCCTAATTTTTCATTCTGCAGCACCAATCATACTTTCTATGGCAAAATATACCCCCTCATGTTGTTTCTTTTTAAATTAAATGTTTTAAGAGTTAGCACTTTATTCCAATCAAGATGGCTTCAGGAGTGCCATACCTTTGTAATAAGTAGGACTGTTAGCGCTCTAGTTGTTCTTTAGAACACTCTAGGAGGCTGCAGTAGAACACAAAGGAATCAACAGACAGTCTCTGTCCTTGTTGGATGTACATGTTTTACTGAGAATGTCAGACTTCATTTTCACATGACTGAGAAAGATAATGTGAGTTTACAGAAAATATGCTTTCAGTTTAGCTTATAGATCCCCTTCCAAACCACTGTGGGAAAATCATGAGATATTAGTTTTCTTTCAAACAATATTCATGATATCACAGCAGAAGGTTTTTTCACATGGTAAAATCACCTTAGAACCCACCACAATTCCTAAAGCGAGTATGGTACCATCAACAAATGATTAATAATGTAACTAAAGTCCTAAAACCCTCTATTAACTACAATGCTTTTTAATGAGGTGCTATCATGTATATTGGTCCCAAGATGGCTGCCAACACTTCTTGGATGAAGTGCTGACAGCCAATCAGATCAGATGTGTGGTTAGGCTCCGCCCAGATATATATCTTTTTTTGAACCTAAATTACTCAAAATCCACTGGAGCACATATATTGAGACCTAGCAAAGGCACATCGGGCTAACAGTCCCTACAATTTTGCCAAGTTTCGTGCAAATCCATTCAGCCGTTCGAGCTAAAAGTGAGGCCAACCGCCCTATGGAAATTAACATGGGAAAAAAGCGTTTTGGGACCCCCCTTTTTTCTCGCCCCCCCCTTGATGAAACCCCCCCAAATTGTCAGGGGCTGCTCAGAAACAAAATGTTCAATTTTCCTGAAAATTTCAGCCAATTCCGTATACAAACGCCAAAGTTATTAGACATAGAATTTTCAAAAATCCCATAGAGAAAAAACCTAACTATATATACCTACTGGCGACCGCCAGTAGGTAATATATATATATATCATTATATATATATATATATATATTCACTGAAAAAAAATAGGTTTCAGGCCTGTTATAGTTAGGAATTAGCATTTAAAAAACTTTAGAAATTCACTATAAAAACCATTGGTTTTAAGGATGTTATAGTTAGCTGGATATTTCACTCGTATAAAACCATTGAAATTCCTTCGTTATAGTTAGTTGTACTAACTATAACTCGCGGGCCCGCAATCCACTGCTGATGATGTCACATATTACATCGTTCATGACATGGTCAGTGACATCACCGATGACATCTCAAATGACATCACTGATGACATCATCCAGTGAATGTGGTTTGGTTTGTTATTTATATAAGTATTATACATATATAGGAATCTGCATTGAAGATTGAGTGGATGTAGGAGTGTCTGGATGGATGATTTACTACTTTTGTGATTGACTGTGTAACTGACTAATTTAAAGTGTGTCACTAAATATATGGGATAGTGATTTAAAATGTGTTTCACTCTGTCTTGTTTTGTAAACTACTGCATAAGTTGGTTACTAGCTATGTGAAACTCTATATTAGTTTTTAATTAGTTGAGTGAGTATTTGTATGAGAGAGTTAATGTGTGTGTAGTTGGATGGAAGGTGGGTATCTGTCTACAGAAAAGGGGGCTCACTACGCCACTGGAGTCAATCTATCCTGGCTGTAGACGGCTGATAGACAGAAACCGGTCCTAGGATGCTTGATTCCGGTCCAGGGAAGACATGGCTTGGCAGTTCGGTCTGGACTGTTCCCATGAGCCACAGGGTCAAGACTGATTTGCATATGGCCATGTCTGAACTGGGGTGGCTTGGTGAGCAAAATAACGATGGATTAAACCCAGATCTGTGACTGGGGGTGCATCTTGTGTGTTTTGCTGTTCACCCTATGTGGGAAGGGTATGCCCAGACATGGGTCCCGTGCTCACTACGCCACTGGAGTCAAGCTATCCTGGCTGAAGACGGCTGATAGACAGAAACTGGTCCTAGGAGACTTGATTCCGGTCCAGGAAAGACATGGCTTGGCAGTTCGGTCTGGACTGTTCCCATGAGGCACAGGGTCAAGGCTGATTTGCATATGGCCATGTCTGAACTGGGGTGGCTTGGTGAGCAAAATAACTATGGATTAAACCCAGATATGTGACTGGGGGTGAATGTTTTGCCATTGTGCAACATTCTGTCTATCATCTTGTGTGTTTCACCAAAGCACTGTCTACATTTAAACCTTGAGCTTTATGAATAATCACTGCATATGCCAGAGAAACTGGAAACTGTTTTCTACGGACATATACATCTTTAGCAAGCAAAAAACGAACTGAACAATGACCAATTTGTTTCACTTCTTCAATCTAATCAAATTTAATTTTTAAAAATTCAATACCATCTTTATTTGGATAATTAACTAAATCAACAACTTTGCCCATAGCTCCATTAACTAAACCTTTTTCTACATCCAAATTACACCTTAAAATTACCCGACAGTTTCTACATGCATATAGATTCTTTTCTAAACCAGCAGTTTTAGATATCGATTTTTCTAAAGAATCCAATTTTGTTTTCAACTTTTCTGTCGAAATAATAGTGATTGCTTCATGCTCTATTTTATCAATGGCTTCCATTTTTATTATTTCTTCATTTTCCAGCATCTAAAGTTGTTTGTTGAATATAGAACACTCACACAGAGTTCGCATTAAGCAGATTACAGGTTTGTTTTCTGCAATTTTCATATACATTTTCTCAGGAACTATATTTTCATTTGGAAACAAATTGGAAAGTAACTGACTCTGCAAAGCTTGTTTGCCATGTTCTGTCAGTACTCCAATTCTTATATCTTGAAGAATAGTTCCATAATCAACATGATTTGCCTGTCGCATATTTGTATTAAGTACTTTGTATTCAAAATATGACCAAATGTTAACGTTTCCAACACTACCCAGAGACTTTCTGGTGTCTTCATGTGCAAGTGTTTTAAAAACTGGTTGTCCTTTAACGGGAGTAAGTTGCAGTAGATCTCCGAAAACTATGACAATGTTTTCCTCCAAATAACACGTCATACTCTGTTTTAAGAATTTGCTGCATTCTTAAATGCACAAAAGCAAGCATTAAGTTTGAGACCACGCTTACCTCATCAATAATCAAAAGTTTCATTTTCTTCAGCACTCTTGAAACTTCACAACAAGCTTCTCCAGATAGCTTGTGATATTCCAATTTGTTTTTATGCTCCACAGGTAGCATCAGTAAACAATGTAATGTAATTCCTTTACTGTTGTGTGCTGCCAACCCAGTTGTAGCAATTACAACACATGGCAAATGTGACTCAGTTGTTTACTGTAGATAGCTGGTGATTACTTTAATTAGGTCATTTTTCCTCTTACAGCTTGTCAACTCACATATATTCGGATAGGTTGAAATTATGTGCATGTGCATTCTTTCTTTTCATGAAGAAATCAATGGTACATCTGTTGCTTCAGTTGCTGATATATTTCTTTCTGTTTCACATTTATTTGTTCTTCCAAGTTTGCTAAGTTCATTACATCTTCTTGAGCTTGATGCATTGCTGTTTCCACATCATTCATGGCGATTGCTGCTTCATTTTCAATAATTGGTTGTCCTAGTGGATCTTGCCTCAACGGAGCAGAACTTTGACTGTCTTAAGAACTATCTCTAGCAATCTCAATCAATCAATCAATCATCGCATTTATATAGCGCACTACTCACCCAGAGGGTCTCAAGGCGCTGGGGGAGGGGGGTCAGCTACTGCTCGAACAGCCAGGTCTTGAGTTGAGTCCTGAAGGCGAGGTGGTCCTGAGTCAGGCGGAGGTGGGTGGGGAGGGAGTTCCATGTCTTGGCGGCAAGGTAGGAGAAGGACCGTCCCTCTGTGGTGGCTCTTCGGATGCGGGGGACGGCGGCGAGGGCGTGGCTGGTCAATCGAAGCTGGCGTTTGGGAGCGTAGAAGTTGAGGCGGCTGTTGAGGTATCCTGGGCCTTGGTTGTGTAGGGCTTTGTGTGCGTGGGTGAGGAGACGGAAGGTGATTCTCTTGTTGACCGGGAGCCAGTGCAGGTCTCTCAGGTGTCCGGAGATGTGGCTGCGACGGGGGATGTCCAGGATGAGTCGTGCTGAGGCGTTTTGGATCCGCTGGAGTCTCTTCTGGAGTTTGGCGGTGGTTCCGGCGTAGAGGGAGTTGCCGTAGTCCAGATGGCTGGTGACGAGGGCCTGGGTGACCGTCTTCCTGGTCTCGGTGGGGATCCACCGGAAGATCTTACGTAGCATGCGCAGGATGTTGAAGCACGACGAGGGGACAGCGTTGACTTGTCTGGTCATGGAGAGGGAGGAGTCCAGGATGAAGCCCAGGTTGCGTGCGTGGTCTGTTGGTTTGGGTGCGCTGCCTAGGGCGGGGGGCCACCAGGGGTCGTCCCAAGCGGCGGGTGAGGATCCCAGGATGAGGACTTCCGTCTTGTCCGAATTCAGTTTCAGGCGGCTGTTCTTCATCCATTCGGCTACCTCTTTCATCCCTTCGTGAAGGTTGGCTCTGGCGGTGGCGGGGTCGTTGGTAAGGGAGAGGATCAGCTGGGTGTCGTCGGCGTAGGAGATGATGTTGAGGTTGTGCTGGCGTGCGATGTCTGCGAGGGGGCTCATGTAGACGTTGAAGAGGGTTAGACTGAGCGAGGAGCCTTGAGGAACGCCGCAGATGACTTCGGTGGCTTCAGATCTGAACGGAGGGAGGCGGACTCTCTGTGTCCTTCCGGCGAGGAAGGAGATGATCCACTCCAGTGCCTTCTCCTGGACTCCGACGTTGCTGAGGCGTTGTACTAGGGTACGGTGGCAGACAGTGTCGAAGGCCGCGGAGAGGTCGAGGAGGATGAGGGCCGCTCTTTCTCCGTTGTCGAGCAGGGCTCGGATGTCATCGGTGGCTGCGATCAGGGCGGTCTCGGTGCTTTGGTTGGCCCGGAAGCCAGACTGTGAGGGGTCGAGGGATCCGTTCTTCTCGAGGAAGGCGGCCAGCTGCTTGTTGATGGTCTTCTCGATGACTTTTGCAGGAAACTGGAGCAGCGAGATGGGGCGGTAGTTCTTGAGGTCGGTGGGGTCGGCCGATGGTTTCTTAAGTAGGGCGCTGAGTTCGGCGTGCTTCCAGCTCTCCGGGAAGGTAGCGGTGTCAAAGGAGTTGTTGATGATGTCCCGCAGGTGGGGTGCAATGACAGCGGCGGCCTTGTTGAAGATGTGGTGGGGGCAGGGGTCGGTCGGAGATCCGGAGTGGATGGAGTTCATCGTGCGGACTGTGTCTTCGGTGCTGATCGGAGTCCAGGCGCGGAGGGTGGTGGTGGGGGGCGGTGGTTCGGTCGTGGCGTTCGTCGGTTGAGTGCTGAAGCTGTTGTGTATGTCCGCGATCTTGTTGTGGAAGTAGGAGGCGAGGGAGTTGCAGAGGTCTTGTGAAGGGGTGATGTTGTTGTTTCCGGCGTTGGGGTTGGAGAGCTCTTTGACTATGTTGAAGAGTTCCTTGCTGTTGTGTGCGTTGTTGTCCAGTCGTTCCTTGAATGCAGTTTTCTTGGTGGCGTGGATGAGTTGGTGGTGTTTTCGGGTGGCGAGCTTGAGGGCAGTCATGTTGTCCGGTGTTGGGTCTCTGCGCCAAGTTCTCTCGAGGGCTCGGCAGTTCTTCTTGGAGCTCTTGAGTTTGTCGGTGAACCATGGGGCTTTCTTGCTACCGGGTCTGCTAGGCGGGGTCCTCAGAGGGGCGAGCTCGTCTGCGCAGTCGCTGATCCACTTCGTGAGGTTGGTGGCCGCCTGGCTAGGGTTCGTTGTGCTGGTGGGAGGGTTCATGCTCAGGGAGGTCGCGAGCTGGTCGGGTGTGATCTTGTTCCAGCTCCTGCGTGCAACCTGTTGCTGGTGGTGGTGGATCGTGGTCCTTCCGAAGCTGAAGTGGACGCAGCTGTGGTCCGTCCAGTGGAGTCCGGTGGCGTGGCTGAAGGCGATGTCCTTGCATCTCAGATGCAATAGTAGCTTCTTGATCAATTTCATTGTTCAACATTTTCACATAATTTGCAAAAACAATGCATTGTATGGTATCTTTACAAGCACTGAAGGAATCTTCATAGTTCTGAAATTCTCCAAGTAATTCTAATTCTGAACGCCACGGTTTGAACAGTTGCAAAAGGGGTAAATAGTAAAATTACCTTTTATCAGCATTGTCACAACTCAGCTTCCTGTGATTAATCAAATTTACTTTTGTATGTTTCACCAAACATCCTTCGGAACCAATAACTCCATATTTTCCATCACTGATGTTCTCTGTAGTATTCCGTTTAAAAGTGCAGTTTTGCAGCACTTCATAGAGACACATGTTCTCAAGATGATGACTTCTGTTTGGGTAATATTTGTCCAACATAATCATTTTCAAAATATCTGTACTTTTTGGATCTTTTTCTGCTAAATATTCAGTTTCTTGTACAGATTTAAGTACTCGATTTCGCATTGCAGCAAGACCTAGACTCACACAATTGATTCTTCTAGATTTGGAGTATAGACTTGCAGATGATAACCGATCTGAGCATTCATACGCTCCGATTTCTCTATGGGATAACATCTTCAAATTGAAACTGTATAATTTCTTACTTAGACTCTTATCGTGAGAAATCCCTTCCCACATTTCTTTAAATTCCATCTTTTCTGATTTTGTAATGTAGGATGATACATATCGAGCAACAGCAATGGAATAATCCGCAACGTACTGAATATCCATGTTAGCATTCCACATGCACAAAATAACCGGATTGTAATCATTTATGTATTTTGATTCTTGGCTTGTTCTCAAATTGTAAGTATTTTTTTGAGACTTTCTTGTGCTGGTATGTCACATAGCCGACATAAAACTGTTAACTATTCCTTTGGATATTACAGGACGTGGAAATGCAAACGACATTTGGTATAGAGCTTATCCTTAGACTTGTACATTAATCGACAGTATTTTCCACATCTATGGTTTTGGAATCGTAGGACTTGTTGTCTTAAATTGTTTTCTTCTGTACTTTTGGGTATAGCACATGTAGCATATTCTTCAATAAAAGACAAAACAGTATCATCCGAATCTGTTCCGAATTTGGGGGCATCCTGGATCCATAACAGCATATGTATATGAGGAGCAACTCTTGCTTGATACTCCTTTCTCCAAAAGAAATCCACAACTTCTCCAAGAGGAGGATTATTTTATTGGAGATAAAAAACCTCATAGCTTCAAATCTATGATTGAATTACCTGTATGCATTAACAGGATCCAAAGAGCACAATTCTCCTGGTGTCTTGTATTCAATATTTTTTATATTGGAATTTGCCTCTCGAAGAAATACAAGTAAATCATCTCAAGCGTACTCAGCACAGCTAAGGGTAAGGAACCATGTAGGAGTTCCTAAGTTCCTTAGCATACATTTAAGTTCTCCATGACAACGGTACCAATATTCATTAGTCCCACCCTGACATGCCATCAGATTAATTAGCTGAGATTCTAAATGATCATCTCTCTGGTGCACTTTATCCATGAAATTCTTTGCAGAAACATTTTGCAGATGAAAGTCCAAACAAGTCACTCTCAAACAAAAGATGAAATATATATGGGATACATTGTCGAAATCTTGGATCTTCTGCATACAATCTTGTTGTCCGATATATACAGATGCATGAATCTGCACAGGTCGTTCATCATATCATCCTCCTTTTCCTGTGGGGAACAACTGCGGAAAACAATGAGCTTCCAAGCTTTCTTCCAATACACTCATGGGACTTCCCTTCGCTTTTTTCATTTGGAATAATTCATTAGTATTCCCCATCACTTCTTTTGAATGAAGTGGATGTACACTGTAATGTTCATAAATTTCTTCACTTCTTGACATGTCCACTTTTTCAATTTGTCCACTTGATGTTTTAGTATCTCCTGCTAAAAGGATTTCTTCTTCTCCCACAGACACATTTCTATAGTACTCATGGTCTCTGATCAAATACAAAGTCGCCTTTTGCACTTACCTAACATCCACTAACTTTTTTTGTCCTCATTCACCTTAGAAGGTTTCTATGGGCAATTTTTTGGCCCTTTAGCTGAGAAGATACTGACCACTGTTGGGCTTACTACAATGGGCATATTCCTCGAGCGGCTTTATCTCTCACACGGCGTAAAGGCATACACCGGTGCTGCTTTAGAGTTTGAGTTGTCAAGGTATACAAAACAACTCTTTAGCAGACCAGAGTAGAATTGCCGGTGTAATCATTGGACTTAACTATGTTCTTGATCCACCATACCCTTCAAAGTCTACACCGTCCTATCTGGGGACTCCATCCATGCCAACAACAATTTCCAGAAATCTTTCTTCTTAGTTTTTTTTCCTGATAAATCCATCCTGGACATATACACAAGAGATTCCAACCATTCAGAGTGCTGCAGGGATATGTTGCTCACCCATTTACAGATCTCTCTTCATGCAAGTAGCATGGCATAAAAGAGCAGGTTTCTTGCTTGACCCGTAAAAACACCCCTCATTCCAAATATGACCAAAGACAGGCTTACCTTTATTTGCTGGTTCACAATACCTGACAATGATGACTCCACTTTGTTCCAAAAGCCTCTGATCTCAGGACACTGATAGAACATGTGCACGTCCGACGCTTTTTCCAAGCCACATTTTCCACAACTTGTTCGACTCCCGTTGCCCATCTTTGATAGCTTTTCAGGTGATATATAGGCCCTGTGGAGCGAAAAAAGGTGGTTCCTTCTTAAAAAAGCAGGTTTCACACTGAGGTATAGTGTGAACATAGATACTTGGCAAATATTCTGCAGTTGCTCCCTCTGCAAGTATATTCCCCGCAATTCCTCAGCCAACGTAAACTCTCCTTCGATGGTCTCCATAAGATGCTAATACCAGAATGCTACTTGCTTATTTCCAATGGGTTTTGTTACCAGTTGCTCCTCCAATATGTTGCCGGCGCCAAGTGCCTGTTTTATACTTTGTTGCCAGCTTCTTAATTGGATATATTTAAACTTTGACATTGTATTTTTTGTCAACCCATTAAGATCTTGCCTGGGAAGCAAGCCCCCTTCCCTGGTCAGGTCCCCCTAAACATTAAGGTTGGCATTTTTGATGAGGGCTGCCAGTATATCGTCTAAGCACTCCAGAGTTCCTGGTGATTCCCAAACTGGCATAAAGTAAGAGTAGTAGTTTAGTTTTGATAGGCGTCTAATGTGATGCCACATTTTCGCCATCGATTGAAGCACTTTTAGTTTGATTTGTTTTTAAAGAATTTGGGGTCCCCAAATTTAAAAAGGAATCCTACTGTATTTACTCTGGATAGTTTCAGCATTGCTAAAAATATTGAACCAATTGTACAGTCATCTGGTGTCTTTGCTAGCATTCTAGAGTTTTTTAACTGGAAGGCCCATGCGTAGTATTGTATGTCAGGTAATGTTAAGCCTCCCTTCTCCCTCCTCCTTCGCAACTTTTTCCAGGAAATTCTTATCCCTTTATTAGCCCAGATAAATGAATTTATCTCCTGCTGAATTTTATGTATAGTAGTTTTGTTGAAGTGTAATGGTATGGAATTAAACAAAAAAGTTATCTTTGGCAATATGGTCATTTTCACCAGACTGACTCTTCCTAAGATGGTTAACGGAAGGTGCAACCAGCTCTTCAATAGTTGAATGATCTCTTTAAAGACCCTCCGCAAATTAGTTTGCACAATTTCATTTTCATTAATATCCTAAACTATCCTTAGCCCAAGATATCTCATTTCCCATTTAACCTGGGGGTTGGTGCTTACTTGATTCCATACCATGATTTCTGTTTTATGCTCATTAACTGAGTACCCCGAGATTTCTCCAAATGCTATCGCTATTCTTAGAATGGTGGGTAAGGCAGTGCTCAGATCAGATGAGTACACAATTAAATTGTCGGCGTAAAGCGCAACCTTTCTAACCCAATCTCCCTGTTGAAATGGAGGGATGTCAGGTGCACTTCTTAGTCTCGATGCAAAAGGCTCCATATAGTAGTTAGAAAGTAGCGGGGAAACGGGGCAGCCCTGTCTTGTGCCCCTAAGTATCTTAAAAGGTGAGGGTAGCTTCCCATTTACTAGAACCCTTGCTACAGGCTCCTGATATATTAACTGTATAGCCCAGCAGAAATCTTCGCCAAGGTTATATGTTTTTAATACTGCTAATAGGTAAGACCATCCCACCTTGTCAAAAGCTTTTGAGGCATCCAAAGTTCTTATTGCTAAGGGCGTATTGAAAGATGTTGCTACATTAATAGCTCTGATTAAATCATAAGTGGGTTCGTGCAAATACCTCCCCTTCACAAACCCTCTCTGATCTTCATATATTGCGCAACCTGACACTTTAGCTAGTCTACTAGCTAATATTTTTGAGATGATTTTATAGTCTGCATTTAGCAGTGATATTGGTCTGTACAACTCACAAACCGTCGGATCTTAATCAAGATCAGAATACCTGTAGCCTCATTCCAAGATTTCGGTAACTGCATACCCTGTTCTATCACTTCATCCATAACTATTGTCAGTATTGGCGATAGTTCTTCTCCTAGCGCTTTATAGAGGTCCATGGGGATACCATCGGGGCCGGCGGCTTTACCCACTTACTTGATTGAATAGCCCTGATTACTTCCTCTTGAGTAATCGCTTTATTTAGGAGATCCTGTTGGCTAAGATCTATAGGTTGGATTGAATCCGCTAGCCAGCTCTCTATCTTGGCATCCAATGGTCCTTCTTTCTCATCTGTGTATAGGGTATGATCAAACTTTTTAAAAGCTTCCCTAATGTCCATGTCTCTGTTTAGTACCATATTAGAGGAGTCCTCTTTGATCTGCCCAATCCTGTTCTTATTCAGATCTGTCTTGACCTTCCAAGCTAGAAGTTTACTTGCTCCCTCTCCATATTCAAAGTGGACAAATTTACTAACTTCCCACCTATTTGTAACCCTTATTTGGAGGATCTCTGATAGTTGGTTTTTTAGTGCTAGCTGTTTCTTCTCTAGGTCTGCCTTTTGCTCTTCTGAGATTATGCCTTTCAACTCTATATTTAATTTTTCAATTTTTTCCTCTAGCCCTGTGATTTCCCTTTTGTACTGTTTGTTTCTATAGCAGGTTGCACTGGTGATCTTTCCTCTAATGAATGCTTTTAAGGTGTCCCAAACTATATCATTTGCAGCTGAACCACTATTAATTGGGATAAACTCCCGAACCTCCTCTTTCAATTTACTCATTATCTTGCTATTGGTCAGTATTGTGCGATCAAGGGTCCACCTCTTTTCCTGACAGCTGATATCATTTTTTAATGTTAGTAAAACTGCTGAGTGATCTGAAAGGTGTACTGGCTTATACTCGATATGTGGAATATCTTCCCTTAGGCTCCAGTCTTCTAAAAAGTTGTCTATTCTGGACATACTATGATATTTTTTATTATAGAAAGATACACCCTGTTGATTGCCTACCCTTTCTCTCCAAAGATCACAGAAGGTGTACTGCACCATCATGGTTTTTAAGAATGCACGCGAGTTAGGTGTCGGAGTTGTCCTTGTCCTGCTTGACTTATCTAATTTTAGTCCAAAACCACATCAAAATCTCCTCCCAGTATAATTGGGGCGGTGAAATCTAGCAAATTAGTAAAGAGATTTTTTAAAGGTTCACAGTCGTCCTGGTTTGGACCATAGTAGCCTACTAGCATTAGTGGGTTATCCTCAAATTTTAATTCTGCTATGACCCACCTCCCTTCTTTATCCACCCTTTATTTATTCACGCATACTTTCGCTTGTTTTTTCACAACTATGGCAACTCCTCTAACATTCCCACTCTACTCTGTGCAAATCACCTGCTGCGCCCATCTTTGTTTTTTAAAACGATTGACACATTCCTTCCTTATTAAGTGCGTCTCCTGTAGGATGAGGATTTGAGCAGAAGAGTTTCTGAGATATTGTAGTATCCTATGCCTACGACCCTTAACGCGCAGCCCATTAACATTCCAGGTCAACATTTGAATGGACATGGCTTTACTATATTGGCACCGTTTTCTCTATCAATGGTGATTGAAGTTTTTTTTTTCCCTTATGCTCCCACCCCGTGCTGACCTAATTTCCACCCTACTTCCCAACCCTCCCGCTCTGTGCCCTGGAGAACCCACCCCTGCTTCTTCTTTCTTGTACCTGATCTTAGTCCAAATTGTTTTCTTTGCTCTGCTGTTCCCAATGCACTAAAAGAAAACAAAATATATTGTGTGTCTATCCTTAGATGTAAACCAATGTGTTTCTAACAGTAACATCCTCCTCAACCACTCCCACTTTCACCGGCATCCTTAATGTTTTCTAACAGCTCATCTGCCTCCCTTATACTCCTTATCATGTGCATTTTATTATTATATATTATACGAAGCGAGGCCAGGAATTGAAATTGTACAGTTGCCCCTTGTTTCCTAAAATCATCCATACGTTGTCCCAGCTCCCACTGCCTGTCTAAGGTCGCTCGTGATAGGTCTGATCTTATTTCAAATGTATAATCTGGGTACTTCAATGACTTTAAGTTTAACCCCTTGGGCGCAGGAGCGATTCTGCGCCTGTGCTGCCACAGTGAAGAGTGGGCGGGTTCATGAAGGCCCCCAGCCGTCATCAGCACACGAGCACCGTAATGCTTGACGGCTGGGGGCCAACATCAGCACCGAATGGGTTAATGCAGACGTAAGGATCTTTTCTTTCATCGCGTACATCTGAAAGTTAATAAGGATCTTTCTTGGCTTCACTCTGCCCGGAACTTTTCAAAATGGGTCTCTGTGTATTCTTTGAATGTCTTTTAGGATTTCAGCATCGCTCTCATCTAGCTGAACTGCTGCTTTAATGAGTGACACAACATATGATTTTAAATCATCCCTCTCACTTCCTTCAGGAATATTTAGAACCCTCAAATTGTTCCATCTTGAATTATTCTCTAATTGTTCCAATTTTTCCTGGAGACCCTGCTCCTCTCTAGGCAAAGTTTGGAGCTCCGTTTTATTGGTTGCAAGTTCTTTTTTTTTATTCCTCCACTGTGTTCTCGAGTACTTCGGTTCTCTCCATTAAGGAATCCAACTTTTTATCCAATGCCTCACAAAACCCCCGTATTTCATGCTGATTAGCTTCTGATACAGAGAACCCTTTTTTGATATCTAGCGTTAGTGATCCCAATGGTGCTTCCAATGCGCTATACTGTGCCCCACTTAGGTTTCTACTGTCCAAATTTGAATTTGTATTTTGAGCAGCTGTTAGGCCGCCAGCGCCGATGGAGTCATTAGTAGGGGGCTGTTCCTGAGACTCAACTCCGTTCTTGTTCTTACTCATAATTCTATCCATATTTGTAGCCATGCAACTCTCTTGGATACTATCTTGACCAGGCTGCTCTCTACTCTCCATCTCTGGATCAATGCCTTCTCTAGTAGCTCCAATATCGGAAGAATCCATATTCTCCCGTACATGACCAGGGCTCAGGACCTCTATATGCGGTGGTCTCTTTAATGATAATACTGTTGGTTGCACTTTAAAAAATGTGCGTAGAGAGGGAGTCATTTTTGGTTTGGAGCCCGGTTATGGTTCCCTATGTTTCTGTTTTTTGCCCTTTTTTTTTACTTCCCTCTTAGGCTCCTTCTTAGATTTTAATAGAGGAAGTCTTTTTGGATTTTTTTGAGTCCTTGTTGTGGGAATGGGAGTGGGAGAGGGAGAAGGAGAGGCAGGAGCTAATAAGGGAACTGGATCCAGGCTTTGGGGCAAACTATAACTATCTGTAATCCCTCTGGCAGTCTCTGCAACTCTCTTCCTCCCTCTCTGCTGGCTCTCCTTGTTACAGAATGGGCTGGTGCAGTGCATGTGCTGACACTGCCACCACCCTACCTGAGAAATCCTCGTGCGGCAGCCCTGCGGCTCTTCCTCAGCTCCAGGGCGGCCGAAAAGCAGCGCGGACCGGCGTCCAGAGTAGGGGGTGAAGGCAGAGGTTCCTGAGCGGTACCGGCGATGGTAAGGCACATTAGTTGCCGTTTTCTCCTAAATCTTCCACAAAGAAACCAGAGCTTATTTCCAATGATTACCAGACACAGTGCATTGGATCACGTCCCGTATAGGAAACAGCAGAGCTTGCCATGTTCTCCCTGCCAGATTTTCTCACTCTTAGTAGGCACGCCATTAACTAGAATAACTAGTGGTTCATTTTCTACACACTCTACACCAATAGTTTGAAAATGTTTCTTTAAATCTAGAGGTAAATATACAGCTCTTTCTTTTAATCCTCTCAGTAAATCTGAAGGAGGCAATTTACCTGTTTTCGGCTCCCTACGAACAATAGCCTCAAATGGGTGTACACATTGAATGAGAATAGACTCATAGGTATTTAAATCTATCAGTTCTGGAGGAATAACAACTAACTCTAGATTATTATGGATAGCTCTAGCAGGCATTTTAGTCTCATCTAATTTGTTATAATAATATTTACAAATACGCTGATCAGAACCCAAATCAAAACAATTCTCTACCAACAAATAAGTTGCAAATTCCTTCCACTTATCATTATTTTCTCTTTCACTTTTTAAATGCAGATCAACAGTCCTAGTCTGATTTTTATAGTGAGTTCACTGACAACAAATACAAGAATAATTTGGCCTTTCACCTGAAATCACCTTAAACTTTGTAATTTGTTCTTTACAAATTTTTGTAGTACTATGTTGCACATTCTCTTCAATATTTTCTTCTATTAATGTCTCAGTTTTTGCACTCTCTTGTTCAGGACCAAAGTAACAAAACTTAATTTCATCACAAACCTTCTTCACATCTGATACTGACCCACGCAAAAGAGCACTGTTCAACTCATTTAATTTTAGTGCTGGACTTTTTGCATAATACAATCTTCTGACTAACTTCCACATTTGAGAATGATGTACTGCTCGAAAAATCATTAGAAGCAGTAGTTCAGGGCAAGATGGCCGCTGACAGGCCGTAGGGAGCAGTCGCTCCTCTCTTTGCTCCTGCAGAATGGTTGACTGTATGGAAAATGCCTCTGATCGCTGCTGCTGCTGCTGCTTTGCATGAAGGAGGAATATGCTATATCCGCTGAATCTGTTACAGCGCTTCTCTCTCTGGGTAGCGAAAAGTAGACCTAGCCTGCCAAGAGTGTATTGCTGGATTAAAACGCTGAAAGCGGGCATCCTACGCCCACGGCAGACCACAATGCAAAGCCTCGAGGCCCAAACCCCCAGAAAGAACCGCAAAAGGATAAAGAAAGGGATAAGGCTGTCTCTAGCGATCCTGGTACAATGAGTACCAACTTAAGATTAATGACCCAGACCCGAAGGAACGTTAGAAAGGACAACTCAGAAGATGCCGAGAATTGTGAGAAGCCAAAAGAAAAAGAAAAGAAAGCGCTGACAAACAAAAAAGGAGCTAAGCGCCAGAACAGTGAAGTCGCTACCAAGGAGGGAAATCTGCGGCAACCTACCCTCCATGAGTCTTTCGCAGTCCCGGCGTTGGGTCCGGTGCTCTCCCCCTCACGATCAGCTCATGTAGCGCGTAGGAACACGGGCGGCCTGGGAGAGCCGAGTCCAGGCTTTCTTGATGAGCGGATGGGGACGGGAGCTGCAGGCAGAAAGAGCAACGTGCGGATGTCCGATGAGGCGTCCCAATTGACGTCTCTCCCTGCGGCTTCACCGGGACACGCTCTGGCTTCTCAGAGTGAGCAGGGTGAGCAGTTTCTGGAGCAGGAAAGGCAAGCAGCTTTGGCGTCTGAATGGGAGAGATCGGTTGTGGATCCTGACGGAATACAGCAGCAGCGAGCGGACATTTCTGATCTCCGCGGTAAGGGGGGCACTGCTGGGGATGGAACATTCCCTTGGTGGGGCGCGATGTTGAGAACGGAAAAGACTTTGGCAAAAAAGCGCTGGCAGGAGTTGACATTAACACACTTGCCATTACAGAGTGCAATATTGATGACGAGGCATTGTGTGTATTACCCAGGCCACAGAATAACCCCCTAATAAATTAGGGTACAGCAGCTCCCTCCAGGCAGTCTAAGGGGGGTCCTGAGGTCACTATGGTTCTATGCCCGGGCACAGAGCAGGTAACACGCCCCAAGGTTATCATTCCTGAAGAGCATAATCTTGCCCTTGAGCTAAAAGAACATATTAATTGTACAGTTCCTATGCAAGGTACAGGTGGTTTACTAGCTACTTACAACCTTGAGAAAGCAATTTATGCAAGGAGGGGTAGAAAAGGCAAGAAATTAGGAAAGGAAGTATGGGAACCTATACAAAGGTGGAAGGAATGAGATCCGGGGTAGGATGTATCGAACATTAATGTATCTAAGATTTAATTTATTTTCTTGTTTTGCTTTTCCTTGCATTGTTAATTCATTTCTATATTTTGTAGTTGTGTATTGTATGCTTTGTCATAACCTTGCATTTCAAATTTGAATGAATATGTGTGCCCTGTACAACAAAAAGCGGGGGGGAAATTGAATAAAATTTTTTTTTTAAAAGATGAGAATGATGTACTGCTAACATCCTGAAAGAAAAACACTTTGACATATTTTCATAGAAAGAAAAGCCAGAGAATGACCCTGCAAACCAATATTTTTTCTCACTCTGCAAGGGTCTAGTCCTTGCAATATCTTAATCTTCTGTTTAACAGATTTTTTACTTTATGCTTGTAAGAAATTGCGGAAAAAATCAATAGATTCTTGTTGTACACTAAAATACTACTGCAATCCCAAGTGCACACTAGGGCTTTAGGACGTCTGCCTAGAACTTCATCAGCTATCACTTCTTCTGCATTTCTAGGAACCATTTTCTCTTTCTCAATTGGACAACCATTTCTAACCTCATAAGCTTGACCACTGGTATCAACTGCAAATCATTGGTCTGAAAATAACTCTCTTCATTAAAGAAAGGCTCAGAACTTGAACTGTGTTTCCATTCACCCCAAAAAAATCACAAAAATTAGTTCTGTTAATTACTCTTTCACTCTTACTTTTGGCCTTTATTAAATGGATTGGTTTATCTAGTTATCAAATTCTGTTTAAAACTAAAATAAATAGTTTCCTTTGTAGTTCAAAAGCCTTTTCAACAATGGATTCAATATTCTTCTTCTTTTTATGAAATAGTGCTCTTTTTCTATATTTTGTCATATCTTTCAGCAAATTAAGAACCACTCTATTGTAAAAAAAATGTTCACATATTTCTTTGTACTGATTTTGCCTTCTTTTACCATACTTTGAATCTTTTCCATGTAAATTTTCTTTTTCTTCTTTCCTGTTATTGATTTTCTTTTTCCCTATTCAAATCTTTGTCATTAGTTTCCACATTCTGCGCACTATTTGTAGGCTTTAACACTTTTTTATTGAATTCCTTGGTTGTCTTATGAGAAAACTTCTTCTTTTTAGCCACATGATGTTGGTCATCCAATACTTGTTGTTGAATTTTCTTCAAATAGTTGTCCTTTTTCTGTCTTTCTGTCTTTCTTGATTTTTCAGGCATGATAACTTTATTTTAATGATGATACATAATATCTGTGAAAAATAAACATAAACAAATGTATTTTAATGAATTTATAAATTTTACTTCTCTATTACTATACAAACACATTCTATATAAAAACTATTTAACCACTTTCTTTTGTAATCACTAATTAAAACTAAAATCAAAGGTGTAAAGATAACTGTATATGTGATTACACATCTGCATGAGTAATGGACAAGGATTTGTACCACTGTGAATGATTAGTACATGGGGCTCAAAGGGTCATTATGGGAATGTAAAAGTTGTGACAGGGTGTTTGCTGGAGTGTACGGATACTGACTGGGAAATTTTACGCCTAAAACACAAGTGTAAAGGTGGTTAGAGCACTACATGCTTAGTGCATAGGACTTTAAAGCAGTCCATGTCCTAAGGCTTGGCTTCCTGCATGAGTACATGGATAGTGACTGGATGATTAGAGTAGTAGAAGGAGAGACACTGGTTACATTTATAATTGGTTGAGGTTTACTTTAGTGAATTGATAAGTACATGGTGCTGAAAGGGTCACCACAGGAGCGCAAGGGCAGTAACAGGGTGTTTGCAGCACAGTATGGATACTAAGTGGGGAATTGTAGGCCTGAAACAGAAGCATAAAGGTGGTTAGAGCACTACATGCTCACTGCATAGGACTTTGAAGTAGTCCATGTCCTAAGGCCTGGCTCACTGCATAAGTACGTGGATACTGACTGAATAATTAGTGTAGTACAAGGAGAGACACTGAGTGAATATATAATTGGTTGAGTTTTACAACAGTGAAAAGTTTAATAGATGGTGCAGAAAGGGTCACTAGAAGAGCACAAGGGCAGTAACAAGGTGTTTGAAGCAGTGTATGTACACTGACTGGGGAATTGTAGGTCTTAAACACAAGTGTGTAGGTGGTTAGAAGAGTACATGCATTGTGCATAGCAGTTTGTACCAGTCCATGCGCTAAGACCCCGTATTACTGCATGAGTACCTTTGTACTGATTCAAACATTACAGTACTATAAGGAGAGACATTGGGTGAATTTATAATTTGTTAAGTTTTTCTTCAGTGAATTGATTAGTACATGGTGCTGAAAGGGTCACTATGGGAATGTAAGAGTAGTGACAGGGTGTTTGCTGGAGTGTATGGATACTAACTGGGGAACTGTAGGCCTGAAACAGAAGCCTAAAGATGGTCAGAGCACTACATCCTTAGTGCATAGGCCTTTAAAACAGTCCATGTCCTAAGGCCTGGCTCGCTGCATGAGTACATGGATACTGACTGAATGATGAGAGTACTACAAAGAGACACTGGGTGAACTTATAATTGAGTTTTTCTTCAGTAAATGAATTAGTATGTGTAGCTGAAAGGATCACTATGGGATTGCAAGAGCAGTGACAGGGTGTTTTCTGGAGTATATGGATACTGACTGAGGAATTGTAACCATGAAACATAAGTGAAAAGGTGGTTAGACCACTACATGCATAGTGCATAGGAGTTTAAAACAGTCCATGTCCTAAGGCCCGGCTTGCTTCATGATAACATGGATACTGACAGAATGATTAGAGTACTACATGGAGAGACACTGGGTGAACCTATAATTGGTTGAGTTTTACTTTAGTGAATGGATTAGTACATGGTACTGAAAGGGTCACTATGGGATTGCGAGAGCAGTGACACAGTGTTTGCTGGAGTTTATGGATACTGACTGGGGAATTGTAGGTCTGAAACACAAGTGAAAAGGTGGTTAGACCACTACATAGATAGTGCATAGGACTTTAAAACAGTACATGTCCTAAGGCCTAGCTCGCAGCATGAGTACATGGATACTGACTGAAAGATTAGAGTACTACAAGGAGGGACACTGGGTGTACTTATAATTGGTTGAGTTTTACTTTACTGAATGGATTAGTACATGGTACTGAAAGAGTCACTATTTGTTTGCAAGAGCAGTGACATGGTGTTTGCTGGAGTATATGGATACTGACTGGGGAATTCTAGGCCTGAAACAAATTTGTGTACTTGGTTAGAGCACTACATGCATAGTGCATAGGAGTTTGAAGCAGTCCATGTCCTAAAACCTGATTCACTGCATGAGTACATGGATACTTACTGAATGATTAGAGTAGCATAAGAAGAGACACTCAGTGAATGTATAATTGCTTAAGTTTTTCTTCAATAAATGGATTAATACATTGTACTGAAAGGGTCAGTAGAGGGGTGCAAGGGAACAACATTGTGTTTGCTGCACTGTATAGATACTGACTGGGGAAATGTAGGCCTGAACAGAAGTGTGAAGGTGGTTACAACACTACTTGCATAGTCCATACAAGGTTGAAGCAGTACATGTGCTAAGGCCCTGAATTGCTGCATGAGTACTTGGATAATGACTGAATGATTAAAGCAGTACAAGCACACATGAAGTTACCAAATGCTTCTCTCACAATGCTTAGCAAATGTACACACACTTACAGTGTGATTCTAAACAAGCAACACTATTCACTAGTCTACAAGAGTTAAGTTGACTGCACACATTCCACATATTTCAATACTGTATTTTACTGTTAAAGCCTCCCTCATTTTGCAAATACATAAGCAATGAATATTTTCTAGTTCTACAAAAACTTGATAACAAAAAAGATGTTTAAGCAGTTGTGTGTCCGCAAACACATGAAGCAACTAAATGCTTCTCTCACAATTTTCCCAAAAACATACTGACTCACAGTGTGATTCTAGACATATAGCAGTATCCCTTGCACTTTACCAAAAACATTTACTAGTCTGGAACAGGTGAGATGACTGCACACATTCCACATTTTTTAGAACTGCACTGTACTGCGGAAACCTTACTCATTTTGCAAATGCATAACCAATGACTGCTTTCAAATTCTACCAAAACTTGGCAACAGGATAGGTTTTTAACCAGTTATATTTCTGCAAGCACATGAAGTACCCACAGGCTTCTCTCACAACCGTTCCCAAATGTACACAGACTCACAGTGTGATTCTAGACAAGCAAGACTATCCCTTGGACTTTATCAAAACATATGTACTGATCTAGAAAAACTAAGGTGACTGCACACATTCCACATATTTCAGTACTGCATTTTGGTGTTAAAGCGTAACTCATTTTGCAAATACATAGCCAATGACTATTTTCAAATTCTACTAAAACTTGACAACAAGAAAGGTTTTTAAGCACTTATGTGTTTGCAAACACATGAAGCACCCAAATGCTTCTCTCACAATAATCCCAAATGCACACTGATTCACAGTGTGATTTTAGACAAATAACAGTGGGGCATATTTTCAACAAATAGAGATATTCATCGCTAAGCAGGGTTAGCTGTAATTTTTTTATCGCCGCGCATCACAGGATTTTATCGCTGAGATAACGTGCTATTAGCAACATTTATCTCAAAAGCGATAAAATTCCCGGCGATAAAATTCCCAGCGATAGTGGCAAAATCCGTGAATATCGCTGAGAATAGAGCGATATTCACGAATTATCACTAACAGGGTCTTAGCCATTATATCCACCTCCAATTGGATATAATGGCTAAGAACTGGTCTGAGCAGGTGTTAGTTTTTGGAGATATTCGCGCTTAGCGCAAATATTTGCATCGCTACGTCTGTGTTGCTAATAGGCTATAGCGATGTTAGCGACTGCCTTCTGTCGCTAACAGGTTGGGTACGCCCACTTTGCATGTCATTAGTGATAAATATCGCTGACATGCAAAGCAGGCCCCAAACCGCTCGCTATTGCCTACAAGCTGTCGCTAACTGCTGTTAGCGAGAGCTTGCTAATAGGGCGATAGTATTATCGCCGCTTAGCGGCCAAAAACGGCTGCTAAAGCGGCAAATATTGCGTATCGCCTCCCTTGATAATATGCCCCCATATCCCTTGCACTTTACCAAAAAACATTTACTAGTCCGGAACAGGTGAGATGACTGCACATATTCCACTTGTTTTAGAATTGCATTGTACTTTGGAAGCCTTACTCATTTTGCACATACATAAGCAATGACTGCTTTCAAATTCTATCAACACTTGGCAACAGGATAGGTTTTTAACCAGGTATATACATGCAAGCACATGAAGTACCCATAGGATTCTCTCACAATGGTACCCAAATGCACACAGACTCACAGTGTAGTTCTAGACAAGCAAGAATATCCCTTGCACTTTATCAAAACACATTTACTGATCTAGAACAGCTAAGCTGACTTCACACATTACACATATTTCAGTGCTACATTTTAGTGTTAAAGCCTAACTCATTTTGCAAATACATAAGCAACGACTATTTTCTAATTCTACTATAACTCGACAACAGGAAAGGTTTTTAAGCACTTATGTGTCTGCAAACACATGAAGCACCCAAACGCTTCTCTGACAATTTTCCCAAATGCACACTGACTCACAGTGTGATTCTAGACAAATAACAGTATCCCTTGCACTTCACCAAAAAACATTTACTAGTCTGGAGCAGGTGAGTAGACTGCATACATTCCACATATTTTAGAACTACACTATACTGTGGAAGCCTTACTCGTTTTACAAATACATAAACAATGACTCGCTTCTAATGCTACTAACACTTTACATCATTACAAGTGTTAAAGTAGTTAGCTGTCAACAAACCCATGAAGTTACCAAATGCTTCTCTCACAATGGTTCCCAAATGCACACAGACTCACAATGTGATTCTAGACAAGAAAAACTACTCCCTGCACTTCAGCAGGAGAACCAAGTTACCTATATTAAAAGCAAAATGCACCACATCATCCCCTCACAAATTAATAACTCACTTTCAAATTGTTTTGTAGATTAAGAAGGATGTCAGTCACACACCAGATGTTCTTATACAGAATCTTTGTATTGTACTGCTTTCAGGGAAATCAAAGAATGCCACACTTTCCCTCTCATTCTGCACACATATTCTTTTAAATATCAAATCACATTGCTTCCCACATTAATTCAAAAGCAAACACACATTTCTATTGGTTACACAGCTTAACCCTTTCCATTTGACATAAGTTTGAACCCTACCCCCAATCTGCCTTCTGCCTGTTACATAGTAACAGTTCATGGAACACTCAACTGTGCACACACGTCACAAGTTCAGCACACAATGTTGCTAATCAAAACAGCAAGTGTGCTTGACTTTTCAATATATCAGCTTATCCTATGTAATGTTCCTTTCAAACGGTTTTTGTCAACCAATAAGAAACATGCTTTTAAAAAAACAGAAACATGCACCCTAGTTTTCAGTCTAGAATGTTTTTAAACAGTCAATCATTTCTATTCTTTTTTTGAAAACTGCATCCTATCCACCATTTTAGAAAAATCTCACTTTTAAAACTGCCATTTCATTTACAAAGACAATCTGAGTGCATCCAGACCTCCTTTCAAGATGCTTAGAGTGTGGATTGTGGGTCACAGTTATATTTTCTGGAGCCAAAGGTACACAGAAAATAGAGCATTGACAAAGACCTAGGTTTGCCAAATGTAGACATTAAATGGATTGGACAGAGAGGGTTAAAGTGGCATCAATTGATGCCATTGGTTAAATCCTATTTACATATTCTACACCCTGACCTCATAATTGTGCACTGTGGTAGCAATAACCTAGGCACTTTGACTGCGGTATGTCTGGAAATGCTTATAAAGGACACCTTTGGAGAATTGATGTCACTTTTCCCCCAAACTGCCTTTGTCTATTCTAACATGTGCCAAAGGCAGAAAGGGAACTTGTCCAACACATTTAGTCGACAGATTGAGAAAGCTAGGAAACATGTCAATAAATCTGTTTCTGCTTTTCTCTGAGATTATAGGATGGGGTCCATTTACCACAACAATCTGCGTTTCATTATGGATGGCATCTATAGGAGAGATGGTGTACATTTTACAGATGAGGGTAACAGAGTCTTCCTCATCAACTTCAGACTCTGCATAGGTACTTACTTATAGGTACCAAGATCTATACACATAAGCTTCATGTATATCTGAAAAATATGACTTTTTTTGCTTGGATTTGCGCACCTGACGCATTAGAGTCGTGTACCCAAGCGCTGGAGTTGCGCATCCTACAAGTTAGGAGTTATGCACTCAATGCGTGTATACCATGGGGCCATGCTGAGCGCTGTGCAACTAATTTTACCATAAAAATAAAATAGCACCTATGACTAATTTCTTTTCTCCCCAGGAACCCCATTCCCTGAGGCTCATATATAATGTTGGGGACCGTGGGGGGGGCCCAATCCCCCCATGGTCCCAACCGGCTCCCCACATCCTTCGGGAGCCGACATTGCTTTTCTACACAGGGAGCTGCTAACATGCAGCCCCCGTGTGGAAAAGCAATCTGGTTTGCATTTTGAAAGAGAGAGCAGGTTTCCCAGCTCTCTCTTTCAAAATCCAAACCAATTTTGCTATGACAGGGCAAGAGCCTCAGCTCCCGCCCTGTCATAGCAAACAGCAGTGTCCCGGGGCCGGGCACCCCAGGCCACTGCAGGAGACGGCCCTGGGAGTGGCGGTCCCCAGGGCCCTCAAGGGCTTTCGGAAGGGGGCCACGTGGCCCCCCTCCCACAACATAAAAAGCCCCCAGGGCTGGGAGGGCTGTTGCGTGTTTATCTAGGTTCCTGATCGATACTGTGACCTTATGCCCCTATTCGGCTATAAATCCATTTATTCCCTATATTGGCATAACCGTTCAAGTGTGATTTTCTGAAAAGTCATCTCTGGCCCCACACGAACAGAGCCACATTCCAGCATAGTTCCCTCTGCCACTTCCTTCGCGACCAATTAGTGCAATGACAGAGCAGTAGTCACTATCTGATATTCCTAGATAACACTCCGAGTTCTTCAGCAAGATAAAAACTCAGCAAACCTGGAAATCCCCGCTTGCTATGTTTTGATTAGTAATAGAACTCTAATGAGCAACTGATAACTATCACTTCCTAGTGACATCTTTAATTGACGTCTTATGTCCAGCAAACTTGCGTCAAACCCGGCACCTGTCAGGTATAAATATTACCAACGTTGCCTTAAGCAAGAGAGCTACTGTTGCTGATGCCAGCTGCCTGCAAGACCCCGTGTTGGTAAATCTAGCACTCTGTCGCTGCAGCCTGCTATCCTGTGGTGGTGAAGCTGCTAATACCATTATCGCCGCTAAAAGCGCGACCTATGGTGCAGTACGCTTAAGGAGCTGAACAGCCGTCCCTCTGCGAAGACATCCAGCAGATTCCAGCTGCCCGCGGACGCTGTCCCCCCTCCTTCCTCGACGCGCTGAAGAGAAGCCGCTGCCTTTCTCGTGCAGAGAAATCCAGTCCCGGCGCTTCCGGTTTACCCTCGCGGGTGACTGGGATATCGAGAGAGACCCCTGAAGGAGATACCAATCCTCCATCATTCTATTCAGATGTATGGTGTTGACTAAACCCTTAGACGAGAATTCTTGAAACAAACCTTGGCAAAACCAACTTAACTTAAGCTACTTACTTACTCCCCTTTTCACGTGTTAGGCTTAGGTCAGGCACACTGGGGTAGGCTTAGTTAGAAGCACCAGTTGAGTATTTTAGCCTATTGTATATATGACTGTATATATGTTTTATTACTTTTAACCATTGTATGGCTAAGAAACCATATCAATGCTTTTACAGTTCTATTTCGCAATACTTATCTTACTGTACGTTCTTTTTATAATAACAGTTATTGCAATTGTGGCAATACATTTCTCTTGTACGAGAAGAAAGACTGTGCAATAAATGTTAACCCTTTATTGACAAACGCCCGTCTCTCTATTCTCTACATCTCGTGAAAGTAAACTGCACTAGACTGACTGAGTGAAATACGCGTCTATTGTTTCACACGACCCTAGAGATCGACTCTTGATCTGAGGAGCAAAGTTGTCATGTTGCACGGTTGTTGGAAAACTGAATCCCTTCTTGTCTGTGCCAAGGAAGCTGATCACTTCCTATGCAGAGAAGAAAGTTTCCAGTGACCTCTGAGCTAGTTGGTAACACAACCCAATTAAGTTTAGCATAGTCAGTGGAGGCCTGGAATATCTGCAGTTCCACGTCGATACTACTGTTTATGTTATTCCAATGCGCAGGGCCTAGTGGGAAACTAGGAACTACACTACAGGGCCTTTCAGCCCCCTCAACCATTTTTGAAAAAGCCCCAGGGATAGCGGTCCCTGGGACTGGGGGGGCCTTTGAGCCCCCCACCCATCTAGTTTGCTGGGGGGGTGGCGGTTGAGCCACCCCCTCACCCATTAATGTTGGGGCCCGGGGGGGGCGATCCCCGCGGCTGGGGAGCCCCTCTGGGACCCCATAAAATTTTAAACTTTTGCCTCTGGGATTTAACCCCCCCCAGGGGCTAATTATTAAAGCCTGCGCTTCATTTTTTTTGTTTTTCTTTACGGCAGGATCCACGCACTCTGCGCGTATTTCGATGTGTTTAAAAGAAAACTTACGGGCCTGGAGGTCCTTATGGGACCCCCTAAAAAGGTCTAGAGGGTCAGGGTATTTCTACCCTGCCCCCTTTATAAGTTTTACACACTAGTTCCACTGATTTCTTAAGCCACGCTTCTACCGAGGCACAAAATGGCTGCCAACACTTCCGGGTTTGGAATGTTGACAGACAGTTGACAACCAATAAACATGCAGCTCGTGATCGGGAGGGTGCGCTCAGGGTGCGCGGATCCAGTGCGGCCATAGATATATATGTGATTTGGATTTTCTCAAGAACTACTGAATGGATTTACACCATTCAAGCAAAAGGCACAACTCTAAACCAAGGTCTACCTTTCCGCCAAATTTGGTGTAATTCTGTTCAGCAGTTCGGGCTGTAGCTGCGGCTAAAGGTCCCTATGGAAAATTGCATGTGAAAAACACGTTTTGGGACCCCCTTTTTTCTCGGCCCTTGCATCACGAATCACTCCGAGACCGGAGCCGGCCACGAGTTTTGAAAATTATTGAAGATTCCTCAACCGACGCCAAAGTTATTCCAAATAGAATGTTGTGGATTTCCTATGGATAAAAGTTCCTAAATATAACCACCTACTGGTATATATATATATGTATTAAACCTGGGCGTATTCCACCTAGTAGCGCTACGTGTAGCTACCCGAAGTGCACTTCGCACTACGCGAGCTACTCGTAGCTATGCGAACTGCGTAGTACACTGTGCAAAATACTGTTCGCACTGATTGCACATTGCTGGATGCTTGTCCGCACTGTGCAGTCAGTGCAAACCGCATATTGCACAGTGCAAGCGGTCATTTTCTGCCGCTCAAGTAGATTTCCACTCTCGCGGCAGCTTTCTCAATGCGGACTGGTAGTTTCTCATCGCGAGTGGTCGGGAGCATATGCGACCACTTGCAATGAGAAACCTGACCCCCCCAGCGCTGAGAATCTCACCAAGAGGTTTATTTTCCATGCTCTCGATTGGCAACTTGATGTTCCTGATTGCGAACAGGGAAAAAGTCTCGCCGGGATGTCATTTTGCTCGCTCACGGTCGCCAACTTGAAGTTGAGGCCCGCGAGCAAGCAAAAAAGGACAGCTATGCTACGCTTGTTTGCACTATGCTACATGCAATTTGTGTTGTGCGAAGTAGCGCAAACTTCGCAAATTACATGAGCGAAGCGTAGTACTTTGCCCAGAGTTAATATATATAGTTATGTGATCAAGGCACCCTGGTGTCAAAACGCATGATGGCCGACAGACTTTGCAACTGATATAGAAGATTCTGTGCACTGTACCGTGGTCCGTGCTCCATTTTGGGAAATTGCGAAGGCCGGCTGGCAGTGGAGTGTTCGGGATATATTACCTACTGGCGGTCGCCAGTAGGTATATATAGTTAGGATTTTTTCCCTATGGGATTTCTGAAAATTCTATGTCTAATAACTTTGGCGTTTGTGGACGGAATCGGCTGAAATTTTCAGGAAAATGGCACATTTTGTTTCTGAGCAGCTCCTGGAAATTTGGGGGGGGGTTCGTCAAGGGGGGGCCGAGAAAAAAGGGGGGTCCCAAAACACGTTTTTCCCATGTTAATTTCCATAGGGCGGTTGGACTCACTTTTAGCCCGAACGGCTGAATGGATTTCCACGAAATTTGGCAAAATTGTAGGGACTGTTAGCCCGATGTGCCTTTGCTAGGTCTCAATATATGTGCTTCAGTGGATTTTGAGAAATTAACGTTTAAATCAAGATATATATCTGTAACAGCGCTCCGGGCAGCGATCCGGTTAGCGAACTTTTCGCGTATCGGAACTTTGCGATGCGAAGCTGATTGGCCCTCCGGTGTCTGTCAACATTCTAAACAGTCCGGAGCGGCCGCCATCTTGTCTCTCGGTAGGATCGAGAGACAAGAGGAGGCCAAAACAAAGGGGGAAATTACCATAAGGGGGCATAGTAGATCCTCGTTGACCCCCTAGGTTTTATGTGGAGGTTTTAAAAGGGCCCAGGAGGGTCAAAAAAAATTTTTTTTTTTTTTGCGTGGTAAGCGCCAAGTTCGCGAACCGGAAAGCGTTCTGGGCAGCGTACTATAAGGATAAAAGAATGATAGACTTTTCTAATACTGTATGTTAATTATTTGTTGTTTTTGTTCGTTTTTTTTTATTTATTTATTTATTTTGATAAAAAAAAATTTATGGGTCAGAATTTTCATAGTTCATTAAAACTTCCAGCATTACATCATCTGGAATCTCCTCAAACATGCATGTTTCTATGTCTTGTAAGCTTTCAATAAATTGTTCATCAAAAGATTCATCCATAAAATCTTCATCCAAATTTTCTTCAGTTAAAATCTCTTCTGTTGTAATGTCGAAGGAAACATTGATTTTTTCGTGCTCCCCTTCCATTTTTTTGCTGTAAATTGCATAAAAAAATAATTATATTAGAAGAGTTAGGGCACTGTTGGGTTTAAGTTCAGACATGTAGTTCTGTTTTTTTAACAGTGAAGTTAAAGTAAGTAAATTCATAATTATAGCAGAGAAGTGTAAGTCAATCAATAAATATAACAGAGGAGCTTATCTGTATCTATAACTATAGCAGGGGGACAGTAAATAATTATCAAAAAACGTTTTTACAAATTAATTTAAAGTGCCACTTACAAATTATCAATTTACTTTACAGGGAGGTGAAAAGGCTCTTGAAATGTAGTTCAGGAAGTAGCAGTGAAAATGGTTGTGTTTCCTTCTCTTCCTTTATATATATTCAGGTATATAACCAATCAAATGTCAGGTAATAAAAATTGAAAATGAAAGTAACATTTTCATTGGTTGTCAATTCCAATACTTTAGATGTGTTTTGTGAAGTAATTTACCTCAGGGTATTTAGATAGGTCGACAGGCTAAATGGCTAAATGAAATTTCAATCAAATTTGTGAGAATGAAAGGGATTGTTATGTAGTATGAGCTAATCTATATTTGGTGAGAGTGTCTCTAGTCGTTTTTCTGTAAATTACTTTCCCACCTTTTTTTAGGACCGCTTTCTGGAAAGCGGCCCGGTTAGCGAACCTTAAGCGTCACGGGAGTCCACCATTTTGTGTTTCGGTCGCTTTAAGATACAAGATGGAGGGCAAATAATGTTTAGAATGGGTAGAAGGGGTCATGGTAGACTTATCTTGACCCCCTAGGTTTTCTGAGGGTGGCTGAGGAGGCTTATATGTGCGGAAAAAAAACATTTTTTTAAAAAATTCCGCGCGGTTAGCTTTCGGTTAGCGAACCGGGTAGCGCCCCGGGGAGCGTATTTTGTGGAAAATTAGTGAAAAAAGTTAGAAAAAAATAATAATTGTGAGTGATCAGATGAAGGGTAGCTCTGAGAAGAGCTTTTGGGTTTATGGTACATTTAGGTACTTATAAGTAGGTACCAATGCACAATCTTAAATTCAGAATGAAAATTCTGTTGCCCTCATCTGAGAAGTGAACTCCATCTCCTCTGTAGATATCTTGCATGTAGTAACGCAAGTTATTGTTGTACAGGGAGCCCATTCCATGGTCTCTCATGAAAGCTGAAACAGATTTGTTTACATGCTTCCTCGCTTTCTCAATTTGTGGAGAAAATTGGTTGGACCACCTCCATTTCTGTCTTTGGCATATATTGGAATATACCAAGGCAGTTTGAGGAAAAAGTGCCATTAATTGCTCAAAGGTGTCCTTTAAAAGCATTTCCAGACCTACCCCTGTCAAAGTGCCCAAATCATTACCTCCACAGTGCACTATTAACAGGTCAGGTTTTGGCAAATGCATAAAGGTTTTCACCAATGGTATCAATTGGTGACATTTTAATCCTCTTTGGCCCAACCACTTAATTTCCACATCTTGTAAATTGAGGTTGTGTAAATTTCTGTTCTCAGCATACCTTTGAGCCCAGTGGATGTAACTATGTCCAACAATCCAGACCTTAAACATGGTGGGAGAAGGTTGGGCTGCAGTCAGATGAAGTGTGGTAATGAAAGGGCAGTTGAAACAGTAGGAGTTTGTAAAGAAAAAAAACTGTGGATTTCCAATGCTAATGATTCATTAGCAGTGATTGGTGCATTTCCATTTCTGAAAACAGAAAGTTAGGGTGCATGGATGTGTTCTTTGAAAGATGTAATTTGAATGGTCAAGGAAGAAACTTTTATTGAAAGATTGCACTGGATACGCAGGTGCACTGAGAGTTCAGAGTTCAATTGAAACATTGTTGTGTGAATTTGCAAACATGAGAGGTCTTCCAGGAGGTCGTTGCTATGGAAAAAAGGCAGAGAGGGCAGAGGGGGGAAGGGTTTTGATTTGAAAAAAGTGAGGGAAGAGTTATGATTGGCTAATATGAGAGATATGTGAAATGAATATCTGTATTTCTGTGCTTTCAATAGCTGCAGCCTCTGGAGTGCATCCTTTTTTCTTCTGCTGAAGACAATTTGGTGTATTTCTTTGACTGTTTTCAAAACTCAAAAAGTATTTGCTAAGGTGAGAAAAGATTTATTTATTTTAGATAGAGAATAGTATGAATTAAGGAGAAAATGATGAAGAAAGCTGTGTTTTTAAACTGTGGCTTTGTCTGTAGTGATATAGAAATAGATTTTGTTACTTTGAGAAATTGTAATTGCATATTCGGTGTAGCATTCTGGAATGCAGTAACACAAGTTATTGTTGTATATGAAGCCCATTCCATGGTCTCTTATGTAAGCTGAAACAGATATGTTGTTTTTAAAAACCATTTTTGAAATCAATTACATTTCTGGATATGTACTGCTAGAGCTTCATAGGTTGTTTTGGGTCATATTTATAAGGCATTTGAGTGTCTTTGATGTTATTTTTTCCTTTTTAAATGGAAAGCATTCCTCATGGGGCAAGTGTCCTGTAAATACGCTCCCACCTGCGCTTGGCAAATTTAGATTTTGATTATGGGAGTTACATAGCCATGTTAATAATGTCGAAAAAATGGTGCTAGGGCATTCCAGAAAACGCTTTCATGTGTCTCAAGGACATTTTCAGTCATTTCCTCTTGAATGCAGGTATACAATTGATTTATATGCTGTGTTTAAAAACGATTCTTTTCTATGATGTTATTTTTTCCTTTTTAAATGGAAAGCGTTCCTCATGGGGCCCTGAGCAGTTCTTAGCCATGTTATCCAATGGGAGGTGGATAACATGGCTAAGAGCATTTGCTGGATAATGCATGAATATCGCTGAGTTTTCAGCGATATTCATGCATTGCGGCCGTTTTTTTTCGCATTTGCGAGCAGTTCTTAGCCATGTTATCCAATGGGAGGTGGATAACATGGCTAAGAGCATTTGCTGGATAATGCATGAATATCGCTGACTTTTCAGCGATATTCATGCATTGCGGCCGTTTTTTATCGCATTTGCGATAAACCTTGCTAAGGAGAAAATGATGAAGAAAGCTGTGTTTTTAAACTGTGGCTTTGTCTGTAGTGATATAGAAATAGATTTTGTTACTTTGAGAAATTGTAATTGCATATTCGGTGTAGCATTCTGGCATGCAGTAACACAAGTTATTGTTGTATATGAAGCCCATTCCATGGTCTCTTATGTAAGCTGAAACAGATATGTTGTTTTTAAAAACCATTTTTGAAATCAATTACATTTCTGGATATGTACTGCTAGAGCTTCATAGGTTGTTTTGGGTCATATTTATAAGGCATTTGAGTGTCTTTGATGTTATTTTTTCCTTTTTAATTGGAAAGCATTCCTCATGGGGCAAGTGTCTTGTAAATACGCTCCCACCTGCGCTTGGCAAATTTAGATTTTGATTATGGGAGTTACATAGCCATGTTAATAATGTCCAAAAAATGGTGCTAGGGCATTCCAGAAAACGCTTTCATGTGTCTCAAGGACATTTTCAGTCATTTCCTCTTGAATGCAGGTATACAATTGATTTATATGTTGTGTTTAAAAACGATTCTTTTCTATGATGTTATTTTTTCCTTTTTAAATGGAAAGCGTTCCTCATGGGGCCCTGAGCAGTTCTTAGCCATGTTATCCAAGGGGAGGTGGATAACATGGCTAAGAGCATTTGCTGGATAATGCATGAATATCGCTGACTTTTCAGCGATATTCATGCATTGCGGCCGTTTTTTTTCGCATTTGCGAGCAGTTCTTAGCCATGTTATCCAATGGGAGGTGGATAACATGGCTAAGAGCATTTGCTGGATAATGCATGAATATCGCTGACTTTTCAGCGATATTGATGCATTGCGGCCGTTTTTTATCGCATTTGCGAGCAGTTCTTAGCCATGTTATCCAATGGGAGGTGGATAACATGGCTAAGAGCATTTGCTGGATAATGCATGAATATCGCTGACTTTTCAGCGATATTCATGCATTGCGGCCGTTTTTTATCGCATTTGCGATAAACCTTGCTAATAGCAAGGTTTATCTGCGATAAAAATCGCCGATGTGCGGCGATAATTTTTGTCTCTAAACAAGTTATCGCTAGTTGTTGGTAATATGCCCCCGGGTTTTTGCTTGCAGGAATCGGGAGGCGGGAGAGTAGCACTGAAATCAGTAGTCTGACGCTTGAATCGGGAGGGTTGGCATGTCTGGATTCTCTACAGCTAGGGCCATAAACTACATCCGCAGGGCTAGGTGATAGCCTGGGACCGGCCTGGCATGTAAAATGGCTGCCGTGCACGACAAAATTGTGGCATTGTAAAAAAGGCAAGATGGCGCAGACAATGTTTATCAATAAGGATTCATTTATAACAAAATATTTTATCGCACTGACACATTGGTGGTCAACACTTCCTGATTTCCTTCGAATCGAACGTTAACAGACGTCACGCAGCAAAAAAAAAAAAAGCTCACGCACAGCCGCTGGAAGACATGTATCAACATATATGAGCCTCCTCAGCCATCCTCAGAAAATATAAGGGATTAGGATACGTCTCCCGCACCCCCTTATACCTAGTAATTTAATTAAAACAAAGCACAAAATGGTCTCCCGCACCCCCTTATACCTAGTAATTTAATTAAAACGAAGCACAAAATGGCGAATTCCCGTTTCGCCAGCAGTTTGCGGCCCAGTTCGGTGTTCGGGAAGCGCTTCTACCGTGAAAAATATATTTTTTTTATTTTCCCCACGGGACCCTTTAAAAACTCCAACAACATTCCTAGGGGGTCAAGAGGGGTATACCTTGCCCCCTTTCATTAAATTCCCCCTTCGTTTTTCACCTCTTCTTCTCTCTCGATCCTACCGAGAGATAAGATGGCGGCCGCTCCGGACTGTTTAGAATGTTGACAGACACCGGGGAGCCAATCAGCTTCGCATCGCAAAGTTCCGTTTCGCAGGTGGGAGCGTATTTACAAGAAACTTGCACCATGAAGAACGCTTTCCGTTTAAAAAGGAAAAATAACATCATACACACTCATATGCCTTATAAATATGACCCAAAACAACCTATGAAGCTTTAGCAGTACATATCCAGAAATGTAATTGATTTCAAATAATGACTTACTTCATTGGTAGGCCTTTACATGTATTATCTCCTTTGTTTTCTTAAGTGAAAATCTTATCTGCAACCATGTGTTGGCCTCACCTCAAATAAACAAAACAGGCGATGGACTGAATGAGGATCAATGACACACATTCACCCCAGTCCAAAGATCTGGGCCTAAACAAACCTTTAGATAGGCCACACTTTATCGTCATCCTGAATTAATCATTTAAAATATTAGGGAGAGATTTATGATTGTTGTATGCCTGTTTTGTAGCACTGTGTGTCATTTTTGTGATGCAGTGCTGGTGCAAAAGATTTGCTATGGTAAATAATAAGTAGGGCATTAAGTTTTTGATGACTGTTATTCATTTACTGTTTGGTAATAGTGGTTATTAACATTTTTTATTATATTTTTCCACAGATTCAACTGCAAATTTTTTCATATTTTGAAAAATGCCTACGAAAAATAGAATTAGAAAGGCTACAAAACGTCAAAGACAGCAGGATGATCTTTTATTGCAGCAGTCCTCTTCCCCAAATACTTATCAAAACACCAAGAAAGCTCCGGGTAAGAGCACAAAATCATTCTTAAAAAATATTTTTAGTAAAAAAAGTATTTATCGCAAAAATGTTTCAGTTCAGAAAAAGAAGAGTAATTTAAATGGAAAGGAAAGACCCATCAAAAATGTTACTGGTAGAGGAAGAGATAACTCTGTGCATGATTGTAGAAGGAAAGAACAGTTTAGGGACATTCGAAAACGAATGTTCCGTAACAGGATAATAGTTAATTTATTAAAAAATATCAAGAAAGGCCAACAGAAAGTGGCATTTTATAAGAAGAAGAAAAATGTAGAGAAAATTATTGATCATGCTTTTGAAATTAAGCGAAAGTTGTTTATTTTGGTAATCAATAGAATTAGGAAACTAAGCAAGGTAATTTCTGATTTCAAAACAAACAGTAGATGGAAGAGAGTAGTAAATCGTAGTAACTTTTGTGAAGTTTTTTCCGGAGAATGGATGCATAGTTCAAGTTCTGAGGCATTTTTTAATGAGGAGAGTTATTTTCAGGATAATGATTTGGTGTTTGCAGTTGACACCAGTGGTCGAGCTTATGAAGTGAAGGATGGTTGTCCAGTTGAAAAAGAAAAACTTGTGACAACAGAGACAGAAGAGGCGCTAAGTGATGAGGTTTTAGGAAGACGTCCTAAGGGTCCTGTGTACATTTGGAAGTGTAGTTCTATTTGCAGTGTGCGACAGGTTTCCATCAATTTGCTTTGTGATTTTATACGGACATTTAATAAGAAAAGTTTGAAGCAGAAAATGAAGTTGTTGCAAGATTTAGATCCTTGCAGAGTGAGACAAATGACAGGTTTGCGTGGTCATTCACTGGCTTGTCTTTCCAGGAGAGTATGCCAGAGTGTTTTTCATCATTTCAGGATGCTAGCAGTGCATCATAATAAAGTGAGAAAATTAGTGAGAATGTTGTATTATGCTAAGAGTCCAGCAATTATGCTTAAACAATTATGTGCTGCTCTTTTGCATGGTTCTGAAATAGATGTGAAGAATATTTGTGAAGAAATTGAGTTTTGTTACTTTAGTAGTAAAGATGAGAATGTTCAAATTGACCCTGAAGTAGAGGGTAATGTTGAAGATAATGTACAGGTTTCCAGTACAGATAATTTTCAGAAGGAAATTGCCACGTTTCAGATGAAATCAAGTGAGAGGCCTAATTTCACTTGTGTATGTTGTCGACGCACTTATTATAAGAATCAGACTAAGGTAGTGGATTTATATGCAAAAAGTGAAAGGGAAAATAATAGTGAATGGAAGGATTTTGCCACATACTTGATGGTAGAAAATTATTTTGATTTGGGATCGGATCAACGTGTGTGTACTTATTGTTGTAATAAATTAAACCAAAACCAGATGCCTGCTAGGGCAGTTCATAATAATCTGGAATTGGTTGAGATTCCTTCTGAATTGAAGGATTTAAATACTTATGAATCTATTTTGATTCAAAGTATCCATCCCTTTCAGGCTATTGTAAGAATGGAGCGAAAGACAGGGAAGTTGCCTCCAGCAGATTTACAGAGAGGTTTAAAGGGAAGAGTTGTTTATGTGCCTCTAGATTTGAACAAAAACATTAACACAATTGGAATAGAAAAAGTGGAAGAGGAACCTCTGGTTATCTTGGTTAATGGGGCTCTGACAAAGAATGAGAAAATATGGCAAGATTTAGTGGATGTTAGGAAAGTCAAAAAGGCAACAGTGTATTTGAAGAAAAATAATAAGTACTATAATAATGTATATGTTGCAGAAGAGGAAGTAAGTGATGAAGAGGATAGCGATTTGTGTGCTGGCCAAATTGAGAAAGTAGAGGCCTCTAAAAGTGAAGAAATATATGAACATTATAGTGTTCATCCTTTGCATTCCAAGGAAGTCATGGGGAATGCTATTGGAAAGGGGCGACCATTCGGTCCCCCCGAACGTATGGTGGAGTACCTCGATCCCCCCGGGAAGCCATCTTGGGCGGGAGGCGAGTCTCGGCTGGTATGCCCGAAGCGGCGTAGCCGGGGCGCGCCTTTTTCCCGCCCTAGAGTGGGCTGGCCTAGACACCGATGCGGCCGGCCACGCCCTCAGAAGCAGGCGGGGGCGGGTTCACGCCCACCCTGAAGATGGATAAAAGGAGCGGAAGCCAAGAAAGCATCCTCTTGTTCCTGTGCTCTGAAGCTGCACCTCCCCGCTGCACGTGAGCTCGAGACGGAACGAAGAGCCAATTTTGAGCGTTGTAATCTCTCTTTTTGTCTTACAGATATCCCGTCTGAGAATGCCCAAGAAAGTCGGAAAGCGGGTCGGTACCGAGGAGATGCTCCGCATACTCATGAAGGAGATAGCCGATCTGAAGAAAAAAGTTGAGGCTAAGGACGGGGAGGGAGGACCGAAACGGCCTTTACAGGGAACAATCCCCGGTGGAAAAAGCAAGAGGCCCAGAAGGGGAGCACTTGGGGGAGAGACCCCGGTTCCCGAAACCCTACGAGACGAGCCAACCCCGGTGCCGAAAGAGGGGAATCCAATCCCTGTGGTGGTCACCCCCGTGAACAGGGAGGATATGCCCCCCGAGTTAGCGGCACAATTGGCAGCGTGGTTGGGAAACGATAGCGAGGGCGCCACGGCTGACGACGCCCGGGCAGTAATGAGGCAACTGCGGGAATCTAGGGTGGCTGCGAAGGCGCCATCGTCTGTTCCCCCACAGGTTCCGGCGGCTGGAAGTACAGCAGGCCCAAGTTCGGCGACAAGCGTGGGGTCTACTTCAGGTAAGCGGCCATTGCCGATTGCGGGGGAGGGGTCTGTACCTTCTCGAAAGGAGAAGATTGCCCAGCACGTCCCACAAGATATCAAGGAATTGATTTGGGCGGATAAATATGTAAACATGTTTTCATTGCTTACCGACCATTACGAGATCGAGCATGTGAAGAGTCAAAAGGAGCTCATGCATCCGAGTGTTTGGCGCGCAAAAATGGCCGCCTTTAAGGTCGACGAGACCATTGGTACTTGGGGCAGAGCGTGGGGCATTTTTACTTCCATTATGGGTGAGCGCAGGCCTGAGTTGTTGACCGAGTTACCCATTTATCAGTCGTGTATTATGGAGTATTCTGTGGCATATGGGGGCAATCAGTGGTTCTGCTATGATAATCTGTTTAGAAAAGCTAAGGAACACAACCCATTGTTGTCTTGGGATTGTTACGACTCCGTGTCTTGGCAAAAAATGGAGAGTACAGGGATGTTGAAGGTGCCATTGGTAGGGAGTAACGGGGGGGAAGCCTCCCGCCAAAAATCTGGGACACCCTTTCGGACGGGTGCAGGTAACGAGTACCACTCGAAGCCGAGTGGCAACACAGGTAAAAGGGGGATCTGTTGGAATTTTAACAGAGGCAAATGTACCAGGCCCCAGGGGTCATGCAAATTCAGACATGAGTGTGGGGGGTGCGGGCAGCCATCCCATCCTGAGTCCATGTGCAGAGCCAAAACAGGTGATAACGGTGGTAAGGGAGGCGCCAAACAGGTCTAATATAGTCCGAGGGGCGCCTTTACCGACCCCGATTGATACCATGGCAATGATTCCTTGGCTCAGCGAATACCCGGATCATGCTTCCGCTGGGGTGTTACGGAACGGGTTTTCATATGGTTTCCGCATCCCAGTGGGGGATTTTCAGGGGGTACCAAACTGTAAGAATCAAATGTCGGTCTTACAGCACACGGCGGTGGTGCAGGTAAAGATTGGGAAAGAGGTGACTCGAGGTCGTGTCGCCGGTCCATTCGATTTGCCACCGGTTGCTAACTTTGTGTGTTCTCCTCTAGGGGTGGTCCCCAAGAAGGACCCGGGTGAGTTTCGGCTGATACATAATTTGTCAGCCCCACGTGGTCTTTCCGTGAATGACGCGATAGACCCGGAAGTATGTTCGGTGCGGTACGCATCTTTCGATGAGGCCGTTGCCATGTTGAATCGCCTGGGGCCCAGGACGCTGATGGCCAAATCGGACATCGAGTCAGCGTTCCGGTTGCTCCCGGTACACCCAGACGATCAGCGTCTACTTGGTTTTCAGTTTCAGGGTCGCTATTACATGGATAGATGTATGCCAAGGGGATGCTCGATTTCATGTGCCTATTTCGAGAAGTTCAGTTGATTTCTGCAGTGGGTATTCACGAGGAAGACAGGTTTTCAACATGTTATGCACTATCTCGATGACTTTCTGTTTTTGGGGGCAGCCGGGGATTCTGAGTGTGGACAGGCTTTACATGAATTTTGTGTCCTAATGAATCAATTCGGTGTGCCTTTGGCACCAGGTAAGACAGTGGGTCCCTCGACCTTGATCGAGTTTCTGGGGATCGAGCTCGACTCGGTGGAAGGTTGTTTTCGATTACCCAAGGAAAAAGTGTTAAAATTCAGGTTATCCCTTGAGACATGTATTCGTGCAACGAAAGTAAACCTGCATCAATTGCAACAGGTGGTGGGTCAGTTGAATTTTGCCCTAAGAGTAGTGCCGATGGCGCGCCCTTTTTCCCGCTCGATTGCACAATCCATGGTCGCCTTGAAGGAAGGACATCATCGCACGAGACTCTCGGCAGAGGTTCGCCAGGACATGCGCATTTGGATTGCATTCCTGGCGGATTTCAATGGTCGAATTGTCTGGAACAAACCAGCGGTGTCTTCCGAGGAGTTGGGGCTTTGGACAGACTCGGCGGGGAGTATGGGTTTTGTCGCCATATTGGGTACACAATGGTCGGCTCAAAAATGGCCGTCATGGTGGCACGAGTGCGGGTTGACGAGTAACATTGCTTTTCTCGAACTGTTCCCTATTCTGGTGGCTTTGAAAACATGGCCGGAAGGGTTTAGGGATCACTCTGTGGTGTTCTGGTCTGATAACATGACCGTGGTTGAGTGTATCAATAGTCAGGCAGCACGATGCAAATTGATTCTGAGACTGCTCAAGGAAATTGTGTTGTTGTGCATGCAACTGAATGTACTGTTTAGGGCGCGACACGTGCCGGGGGTGATGAACCAAGCGGCTGATGCGCTTTCTCGTTTCCGTATGCAGGCCTTCTGGGGTTTTCTGCCCACAGCGGACCCTGTGGCGGCACCCTTTCCCGAAGCTCTCTGGTCTCTCGGTGCCCCGAACTACAAGACCTCGTGGGAGAGAGTTTAGCACCCAGGACGAGGAAGGCATATGAAGGGGCGTTCCGTTCCTATTGGGCCTTTTTGGGTACTGCCGGGGGGGAACTTTGGGGTCAGGAAGAGTTTGTAGTGAGATTCCTGCTCTCTTTACATCAGGCAGGCAAGTCAGTAGCTACGGCCCAGAGGCATAGGGCCGCCATTTCCTTTATGGCAAGGGCTCATGGGATCCAGGACCCGACAGCGTCTTTCATTGTGCAGAAAGCGCTACGTGGGTGGCAACGCCTTGAGGGTCGCAGAGTAGACGATAGGCACCCGATAGGTCTGGATAGGTTGGCCCTGTTATTGTCCGTGCTACCGGTAACATGTTCATCCCAGTACGAAGCAGTGTTGTTCCGAGCCGCATTTGCATTAGCATTCCATGGGGCTATGCGGGTAAGCGAATTAGTGGCAAAGAACAAGCAGGATACGATGGGGGGACTGTGCCGGGAACACATTCAGGTCAGGGAGGAGACAATGACGGTCTCGTTTGTCAGGTCCAAATCCGATCAGGGTGCAATCGGGGACTGCGTAATCATCCAAAGGATCCCCGGGTCTTCCATGTGCCCTGTTGTGTGCGTAGAGGAATATTTAGCGCAGAGGGTGGCAGCATGGGGGGGGACCTTGTTAAGACACGCTGACGCCACCCCACTGACGAGGTTTCAGTTTCAGCGGGTGCTTGCGATGTCGATTTCGGCCGCGGGCTTGAACCCCGGCGACTTTGGGACCCATTCCTTTCGGATAGGGGTTGCTACGGAGGCTACAGCCAGGGGTCTGAATGTTGAACAAGTAAAACGTGTGGGGCGTTGGTCCTCGAACTGTTATAAGAGGTATGTGCGGTTGCACATGTTGTGAAGCTGTAATGATGTACTCACGCTTCTTGTTTTTGTTTGATTTTCAGTTGCGCAAGCCTACGAGGCGGGGCGGACTGTGCAGTCGACCCGACACCGGGGGGCCAGCGGTCAGACATTACCGGCTGTGAAAAAGGAGGTGTGGGTCGTGGGCCACTCATACGTGAGGCGTGCCGCGGACGTATTCAAAGCAGGTGACATGATTCACGTGGCTGGGGAATACGGGTACAGTGTGTCCTTCTACGGAAAGGGCGGGCTCTGTATTGACTTGTTTCGATCATTTTTCGAGGGTTTGTTAGGGCGGGCGAGGTCACCGCCGTCTGTAGTCATAGTACATCTTGGGGGCAATGATTTGGTGACCACTGGTAGACGACTTCTTCTTGAGGCGATGCTTTCCACGGTAAGTTGGTTGGCGAGAAGAGTTCCAGGGTGCACAATTGCATGGTCCCATATGATCCCACGAAAAGTGTGGCGGGGGGCTATTTCTGTTTCTGCTCTGAATCATTCAGTAAGGAAAATTAATAATAAAGTGAGTAGATTGTTCCGTTCAAGTACACTGCATTCTATTTCGCATGGTTGTATTAAAGGGGACAGTATGTATTTGGGGGATGGTGTTCATTTGTCCCGGATGGGGAACGAGTTACTCATAGGAGACCTGATAGCCTGGCTAAAGACTTTATGACATGACCTTTAGGCAGGAGTGTTGTGGGGGGTCCGGATAGCCGGTCAACTATCCGGCCTGTGGCGGTAAGGTCATGATCGGTGAGCAGTAATTCGAAGATCCCTATGAGGGGGCGTCACCCATTACGGATGGGAGCGCGCGGGGGAGGTGGCCAATTGGCCCCTCAACGGGGAGGCGGTCCTGTCTAAGGAGAGGCCGCCGGAAGGAAAGGAAAGGTGGTCAAGGCCCCTTCCTGGATAGGAGGGGCTACGGCCCCTCCTGGGGAATTTCCCAGGGCCAGGACATCTGCGACGGCAGATGGGTAAGTTGTGTGGGGTGCGGGAGGGGGTTTACGCTACCTTTTAGACACCTCACACGAGTCCTCGAACGACCGTTAAATGGCGTCGAGTTTATTGGGGCCCCCGTCAAGTACAAAGGGAAATTGGTAGATGCACTTGAGGTACGCCTCTGTGCGGTCACTCCTCTCACAAGTGAGGGGGGTATTTCTGGTTTAGGGATCTGACACCGGTTACGACCTTGCCGTTGGCCCTTAACGTTAGGATGTACAATTTCAAGTCAAATGTTTTGTAGGATGTTAGTTCGGCTAGGAGAACCTTTGTATTAGAGATCTGTTAAGGTTAGCCAAACATCGTAATGTGGAAATGAAATTGTACATAATATAAAAACTGTTATTTTAATGTTTTAATTTTGTTTCATATTTTAAATAAATACGGCCGGGAAGGGTGACTCCCTTCCCGCCTTCCAAAAGTTCAAGAACGGTTTCCGGTTTCCCAATTCTTGGGGATTGTGTTGAGAGGGGGTGGCGGGTATCTCAGCCATATGGAAAGGGGCGACCATTCGGTCCCCCCGAACGTATGGTGGAGTACCTCGATCCCCCCGGGAAGCCATCTTGGGCGGGAGGCGAGTCTCGGCTGGTATGCCCGAAGCGGCGTAGCCGGGGCGCGCCTTTTTCCCGCCCTAGAGTGGGCTGGCCTAGACACCGACGCGGCCGGCCACGCCCTCAGAAGCAGGCGGGGGCGGGTTCACGCCCACCCTGAAGACGGATAAAAGGAGCGGAAGCCAAGAAAGCATCCTCTTGTTCCTGTGCTCTGAAGCTGCACCTCCCCGCTGCACGTGAGCTCGAGACGGAACGAAGAGCCAATTTTGACCCACCCACCAGCCCCTGAGGACAGCGATTCGTGAATACAGTTGATATAGTATCTTTTGTTTTCTCTGTTTTCTTACAGGTTGTGATGATATCGTGAAATTTCTTAAGATGCAATAAAGATTGGTTATTTTCAGTATATTTTGCAAATAAAGTTTTGGAGCAAGGATTGAGCAGTATTCACGCTTGGTAATAAGTGATGTTTGCTTTGTAATCTCAGTAACTTAGTTAGACTTGTCGTATTTATTTTGGTCGGGCGGTAAGGTCATGATCGGTGAGCAGTAATTCGAAGATCCCTATGAGGGGGCGTCACCCATTACGGATGGGAGCGCACGGGGGAGGTGGCCAATTGGCCCCTCAACGGGGAGGCGGTCCTGTCTAAGGAGAGGCCGCCGGAAGGAAAGGAAAGGTGGTCAAGGCCCCTTCCTGGATAGGAGGGGCTACGGCCCCTCCTGGGGAATTTCCCGGGGCCAGGACATCTGCGACGGCAGATGGGTAAGTTGTGTGGGGTGCGGGAGGGGGTTTACGCTACCTTTTAGACACCTCACACGAGTCCTCGAACGACCGTTAAATGGCGTCGAGTTTATTGGGGCCCCCGTCAAGTACAAAGGGAAATTGGTAGATGCACTTGAGGTACGCCTCTGTGCGGTCACTCCTCTCACAAGTGAGGGGGGTATTTCTGGTTTAGGGATCTGACACCGGTTACGACCTTGCCGTTGGCCCTTAACGTTAGGATGTACAATTTCAAGTCAAATGTTTTGTAGGATGTTAGTTCGGCTAGGAGAACCTTTGTATTAGAGATCTGTTAAGGTTAGCCAAACATCGTAATGTGGAAATGAAATTGTACATAATATGAAACTGTTATTTTAATGTTTTAATTTTGTTTCATATTTTAAATAAATACGGCCGGGAAGGGTGACTCCCTTCCCGCCTTCCAAAAGTTCAAGAACGGTTTCCGGTTTCCCAATTCTTGGGGATTGTGTTGAGAGGGGGTGGCGGGTATCTCAGCCATATGAGTTGTTTCAAATGAAACAAGCCAAAGGCAGTCCCATTAGTGTTTGGGAGGAAAGTTTGGAAGCTCGGTGTTTCCCACAGCTATTTCCCACAGGTCGAGGAGGAAGATATGATGAGCGATCTCATCAAATTCCTGCGTCTGAATACCGGACTTTACGATTGTATGCAGAAGATCCTAGGTTTCGTCAATGCATTCCCTATTTGTTTCATCTCCTGTTTGAAAGCGATCTGTCTGGATTGTCATATGCAGTGAACCACATCTTAAAAAGTGGTATACAGATGCGAAATATCTCGGCAAGGGACTTTATGCATAAAGTCAATGTCCAAGACAGTATTTTGGATTCTCACTTAATTAATCTCATGGCGTGTCAGCGTGGTACTAATGAGTACTGGTACCGTCGTCATGGTGATTTAAAATGTATGCTGAGGAATTTAGGAACTCCGACATGGTTCCTTACTCTGAGCTGTGCCGAGTATGGCTGGGAAGACCTACTTGAATTTCTACGAGAGGCAAATGGAAATATTGAAAACATTGAATTCAAGACACCTGGAGAACTGTGTTCTTTGGATCCTGTGAATGTATGCAGGTACTTCAATCATAGATTTGAAGCTATGATGTCTTTCATCACAAATAAGAAGAATCCACCTCTTGGAGAGGTGTTGGATTTCTTCTGGAGAAAGGAGTACCAAGCAAGAGGTGCTCCTCATATACATATGTTGTTGTGGATCAAGGATGCACCTAAATTTGGATCAGATCCGGATGACTTAGTGATGAATTTCATAGAACAGTATTCTACGTGTGCTGTTCCAAACGCAACGGAGAAGAAAAGCCTAAGAGAACAAGTTCTACGTTTCCAAAGCCATCGTTGTGGAAAGTACTGTCGTCGTAAATTCAGAAACAAGGACAAGTTATACACCAAATGTCGTTTCAACTTTCCACGACCGGTGATTTCTAAAGGAAGAGTGAACAGTTTGATGTCTTCACTGCGACATAATGTGACGAGGAAATCACCCAAAAATACATACAATTTGAAAAGGAACGAAGAGTCCAAGTATATCAACGACTACAACCCAGTGATTTTGTCCATGTGGAATGCTAACATGGATATACAGTTTGTGGGTGACAACTGTATGGCTGTGGCTCGGTATGTGACATCTTACATCACCAAAAAAGAAAAGACAGAACTGAAGGATATGTGGGAGGACATTTCCCATGAAAAGAGCCTCAGCAAGAAGTTGTACAGTTTCAGTCTGAAGATGTTGTCGCATCGAGAAATCGGAGCTTACGAATGTTCAGATCGATTGTCTTCAGCAAGTCTCTATGCCAAATCCAGGAGTATTGTTTGGGCGAGTCTTGGTCTTGCTGCAACGCGAAATCGAGTCCTAAAACCTGTCCGGGAAATTGAATATTTGGCAGAAAAGGAACCAAACAGTACCGACATTTTGAAGACCAACATGTTGGATACATATTATCCAAATCGAAGCAGTCACCTTGAGAATGTTTGTCTATATGAGGTTCTACAAAATTATATATTCAAGAGGAACATCAAAGAAGATATTGAGAAAGGAGTGTATGCTGTAATTGGAAGTGAGGGATGCCTGGTCAAGCAAAGAAAATGCCAATTAGTAAACCATCGAAAATTGAGTGGCGAATCTCCAGAAAAAAAGGAGTTTTTCTATTTAGCACTTTTGCAACTTTTCAAGCCTTGGCGTGCAGAAGAGGAACTGCTTGGAGATTTCCTCTGTTACGAAGACTCTTTCACTGCTGCTAAGGAGACCATAGAATGTCCTGCTTTTCCCAAATATCAAGAAATGCTAACTTTGGAAATTGAGCAGGAAGCAACGATTGCAGCCGAGATTGCCAGAGACAGTTCTCAGGACAGTCAGAGTTCTGTTTCATTGAGTCAAGATCCACTTGGAGGACCTATTATCGAAAATGAAGCTGCCACTGCTATGAATGAAGTGGAAAGAGCCATGGCACATGCTCAGGAGGGTTCAGTTAACTTAGAAGACTTGGAAAAACAACTCAACGTTGAGCAGAGGAAAATATATGATGAAGTTACCAAGCAAATTGAGCATGGATTAAGTCATGAGAAGAAAGAGTGCTCATGTACATCGTTGAAGCCTGTCCGACTGTATGTGAGTGGAGAAGCGGGAACTGGAAAAAGTTTCCTCATTAAAGCAATTTCATGCTATCTGCAGGAAAGGACTGAGTCATCGCTGTCTTGTGTTGTCACCGCTCCTACTGGACTTGCAGCACATAACATTAAAGGTATTACTTTGCATCGTCTACTGATGCTGCCGGTGGAGCATGACAACAAATTACAATACCACAAGTTATCTGGGGATGCTTGCTGTGAAGTTTCAAGAGTCTTGAGGAAAATGAAACTACTTATCATTGACGAAGTAAGCATGGTTTCCAATGTCATGCTTGCCTTTGTGCATTTGAGAATGCAAGAAGTACTTAAAACTGAATATGATGTGTTATTTGGTGGCAAACACATCATTGTTTTCGGAGATCTTCTGCAGCTGACACCAGTAAAAGGACAACCTGTGTTCAAAATACTCACGCATGAAGATACCAGGAAGTGCCTAGGGAGCATTGGCAACGTCAATATATGGTTAAACTTCAATTATGCTGAACTGCATGAAAATATGCGTCAGGCAAAAGATGAAGATTACAAGAATATTCTACAAGATATTAGAATTGGAAAAGTGACCGAGCATGGAAAAGAAGCTTTAAATGCACGATTACTTTCAAATTTATATCCCGAACAAGAGATTGTGGCTGAGAATATTTTTCAGAAAATTACTGAGAAGAAATCCGGAATATGTTTGATGCCAACTCTTGCAGAATGTGCCATCTTCAACAACAAAATGTTGAATTTAGAAAAGCAAGAGATTGTGAAACTTGAAGCTATTGACAAAATAGAGCATATGGGATCAACAATTATTTTGTCAGAGAATTTGAAATCAAAATTGGATTCATTAGAGAAGACTATATCTAAAACAGCGGGTTTTGAAAAGACTTTGAATGTGTGTTTAAATTGCCGAATTATTTTGAGAAGGAATTTACATGTTGAAAGAGGTCTGGTAAATGGATCAATGGGTAATGTTGTTGATTTTGAGAAATACAGAAATAGAGATGGAATAGAATTTTTAAAAATTAAATTTGATGGCATTGAGGAAGTACAGCTAATTGGTCGTTGTTCTGCTAGGTTTTTGCTTGTTAAAGACTTATATGTTCGCCGTAAACAGTTTCCTGTTTGCTTGGCATATGCGGTGACAATCCATAAATCGCAAGGTTTAAGTGTAGACAGTGCATTGGTGAATATTGGCAGTTCTGTGTTCAAGGAGGGTATGGCATATGTGGCATTGTCACGAGTTAGAACTTTATCGGGATTGTACTTGATTGACTGTGATGTCACAAACATTTGTGCGGATCTAGATTGTGTTAAGGAATACAATAGGTTAAGAAGAGAGTATGCGCCACATTTGCCTCAATATCCTTTGTTTGAGAAACATGTGGTAGGCCGGAAACGTAGAAATATCAGTAATAGTAGGGAGGTTGTAGCAAAAAGACCAAAAGTCGATGAACCGAAAATTGTTAGCAGAAAGAAAGTGGATTCTGTTGAAGATGTTGTCGGTTTTCAATTTGAAAACAGTTCTGGTGTCAACTGCTATGCAAATGTAGTGGTTAATGTTCTCTTTTCACTAGAGAGTTTAAAAGAACAGATTCTGTTGAATTCAGAACAAATTTTATGCTGTTTATTGAATTCTGTTTTCGAGAAATGTAGCACTGATCGAACAAAAGTAGAAAGTGTGTCTGAAGTTCGTTATCTGTTAGATGAATGTTCAGGTCAAACAGACTTCTCTGAAAATAATCAGCAAGATTGTCAGGAGTTTTTAATGTATATGCTTGATGTATTGCAAGATGAGGGTGTAGATGTAGATCACCTGTTTGGGCTTTCTTATCAATGGCAGCTTGACTGCGAGAATTGTAGGGTATCAAGTACTACTAGTGTAGACTCAGAAAGATTTATATATTTAACTTTGCCAGATAGTAAATCAGTGTCCTTTAATAAGCTAGTAAATGCAGCGGATCACAACATGGAGTGTAGCCAATGTAAATCTGATATGATGTCAACATTATTTATACGTAGATATGGCCAGTATGTCATTTTAATGATCCAACGATGTAGGCCTGATGGATCAAAATTGTCAACTTTAATAAAAAATGTCGTGGCTTCTCAGCTGTCAATATCAGGAAGGACTTTTGTAACTGTAGCAATTATCTATCACGATGGTCCTTCAACAACATCAGGACATTATACAGCTTATTTAAAGTCTCGAAACGGCTGGTCATTCTGCAATGATTCCGTTGTAACTTTCAAAAAAAAATTGCCGTTTGACCTTAAAAATTCTTACCTGGTGTTTTTAAAACCAAAATTTTAAAGAAAGAATCTCGGGATTTCCTGTGAAGAATTGCAAAAGGTTCATCAAGTAGAGGGAATGTAAGTCTGCAATGCTGTCTAGATTATTGGTCCAAAACTTTTAATTATAATGTCAATTTAAAAATCCAACTATATAAACCTGATGCAAGTAAGTCTGCTTCATAGTAAGCAGTATCAGTGTCATAGGAAAAGGAGAACATGAGTGACAAAGAAGGGTAAGATATTAGTAGTCCAGGATTGTGAAAATAATCTTAAATGTATTCTTTTTGAAAGTTGCGAAAATAGAAAATGTCGGGATTTGATTGGAAGAATTACAAGACTTGCGAATTGCGGCAACATGATTTGACCTAGTGGAAACATGTGATAGAATGAGAGAAGTCTTTTCTTGTATGTAACATATTTTTCGAATCGATGGAGGTTTTCTTTCAGAAAGTGGCGGGCTGAAAATATTTATAGCACAACAGAGTGGACGCTGTTCATAGGAGATCCTTCGACGTCATTGAAAGTAAGTTAATTTTAAGGAGTTTTGAATTCAGATTTCTTAGGTTGTATGGGTTTTTTAAACACAATCATTTTGATTGTGGTTTTTTTTCCCCGCTGTTACATGATGAATACCTTCAAGTCACTGATTTAAGGGAAATTTGATACATTCTGAGAACAGCAAAAATAAACCATTTAACATGTATAATTAATGTTCTGCTTTTTGTACTTATGATATACATTTAGAAATGTGAGGTAGATATGGAGAAACTGAGTCTTCTGTAAGTGTCAATTTAATGCTTACAGTGCTGTACTTCTGGGTACTGTTTTTTTTAAAAAAAGGAATAGGCCTCACCTCAAAGAAAGCTCTTGAAAGCACACATCTTATTTGCATCCTGAAACAATCATTTAAAATATTAGACACAATTTTATGATGGCTTTACATCTTTTTTGCGCTGCTATTGCATCACTATTGTGAGACATCAGCAGTGCAAAAGAAGTACCATGTTCCAAAATAGGTCTCAGTTCATCAGCATGAAGATACTGTTTGTTTAAAATATATATCTTTAGGATTGTGTAGGGGCGTAGAGAAGCAGAAGCTTCTGTAAATGTCAAAGTTGTTGAAAAACTGTTTCTTCTTGAACCTTTTCCCTTTTCTTTTCTAATTTTTAAATACATGTTGTAATATTTTTGGAAATGTTTGTTCTCTCTTTTACAGATTGAAAGTATGAAAAAATATTTAAAAAAGGTAACAAGAATTATAAGGTAAATGTTTTCTACTCTTTTTACCCGCAATGCACTGCTGATGATGTCACTGACCATGTCATGAATGATGTAATAAGAGGACATGATTTACTTCATTGGTAGGCCTTCACATGCTTTATCTGCTCTGTATTCTTCAACAAGTGTAAAATTGATCTGTAACCCTGAGTAGGTCTCACCTTAAACAAACCTCAGGAGACATCACACCTTATCGTCATCCTGAATTAATAAATAGATCTATTAAACAGTATCTCTGGTTTACTCCCTATAGCTGTCTTTCTTTTTACATTACTCTCTGTTTACTTCCCTTATACTAACTCTTCTTTTTTTAAAAAAAATATTTTTTTGGTTCGCTTCAAGTTCGCGAACCGGGCAGCGAACTGGAAAGCGAACCAAAAGAAATAGAGCTTGCCAGAGTGCTAAACATTTTAGCAATTTTATTTGAAAGGGGAGGTAGTTCTGAAAAGAACTTTTTTTTTATGTTTTTGTTGGTTTTTTTTTTTTTTTTTCTGAACATTTATTGTTTTTTTTGTATTTCTAGAACAGTTTTATGTTTTTTTTGTGTTTTTCATGGAGGGGAAACAACAAAAAAACAGGCATTGAAAAGGGCTCAACAGGAGCAAAAAAAAAATTACTGCTTGGGTGGGTTAGGGCAGTTATGGTTTTCAAACACCAAGTTGATTAAGTTCACGCTCATGTTGCCACATGAGAGCATAGCACCACAATGTATGCACGTAAACTTCATGTGCTTGAAGTTTGGCTGTATGTTTGGCACAGTTTCCTGTGCCTCTCTTGCAGTCAAAGATATATTTGATGTTGATCTGGCCACAGGAGTTGTCGGGGGATTATCTTGAAGGTCCCTTAACTCTGCCCGGCTGTAATTTAATGGATGCCACCTGACCATATGGCGATGCATAGTATAGTTGCCCATACTATACTTTTTGTCTGTGCCTCGAGATAATCTTTTTTTGCAAATTAGGCAGGTGGCATATTTGGCATTAACCTTCTTCTCCCCTCGAGGAATTGAGAAAAACTGCCATATAAAACTTGTTTTCCTTCGGGAAACACGGGGCAACTCCTGAATAAATTCAGGTTCATCAGTGTCCTCTTCTTCTAAGTCCTCCTCTTCCTCCTCTCTGTTGGAAATGAATTGTGATGGTGGTCCTCTCTTGTCATGAGGAGGTTGAGGTGGTGGTGGGGGTCCACCAGCTGAAGCAAGGATAGAAGCCATTGCAATCAAATTGGAAAATGGTCTTTCTCTCACCAAGATGAAAGTCAGAGTGAGGAAAGAAGGAGGGGTTTACATGATTTGGGAAAAGCAAAAGTTCTGAACCAATGAAAAGTGTTATTTTTAGGTCACATGACCTAGTCATACATCATTTGGAAACCAAAAGTGAAATGAACCAATGAAAAGTTTGATAAACAAGTCACATGACCTGTTCCGCTTACGTTACGCGGTGCGCGCCGCGTCCCGCATCGCTTCCGGTTCGCGGTCCGGAGCACTTTCGGGAGCGCTAACGCGGCGCGTCATAAGACGCATTACGCGACAACGTGATACGTCGCGCTTCCGCGACGCGTCACAGTTCCGCTAACGAAAAGTTTACCGGTTCGCGTACTACATCGCAGCATCAAGATGAGCTAACGGAAAGCTTCCCGGTTCGCTTACCGGAAGCAAAGAAAAAAAATATTTTTAAAAAAATTCTCAATAAACATCTAAAATATATTTTGGGTTTTAAAGAAGAATACATTTTACAGCTACAGATGTTAGCTTTTAAAAAACCAATGAAATTCACAGAAAAAAACATAGGTTATAGTCCATATATAGTTAGGAATTTGCATTTACAAAACCTTGAAAATTCAATGAAAAAACCATTGGTTATAGAACATATATAGTTAGGAATTTGCATTCACAAAACCTTATTTTACTCGCATAAAACCATTGAAATTCCATATATAGTTAGATGCGCTAACTATATATCGCGCACCCGCAATCCACTGCTGATGATGTCACATATTACATCATTCATGACATGGTTAGTGACATCACTGATGACATCACTGATGACATCTCAAATGACATCACTGATAAAATCACTGATAACATCTCATTTGACATGACTGATCACATCACTGATGATATCATTCATGTGATAATACCATGAACCTCTTCAGACTCTAATATAACCTTAGATACAATCAGTGTAAACAGACAGTCACAGACTGTCACTCATCCATGGAGTTACTCACACACCTAGTCAGTTATGCCAAAAATCAATCACTTCTCCATTTTCTCAACTATACAGTTATACACACCTTACTTATTCAAACATATACTAACACATATTTACTTTACTCTCTTATACAATCCCTGATACATGTTCACAATGATCCATACAGCCACTCACACATTCACTGGCTCTTATGCACAGTTATTTATAGATGTCAACTCTCACATGTACTGTGTTTTACATATGTACTTACTTTGACATGTAGCACTGAGATATCCATTCACTCACTAATACACTCATGCACAGTCAACCGCCCATACAGCTGTTTCCACATGCACTTTTGAACCCATACATATAGTGAATCAACTACTCACACATCTATGTACAGAGTCACACACCTCCCAGCCACCCATACACACACACTCAGTTTCCCATACAAATACTTGGACAACCAATGAATAACCCATACAGTTACTCATATAGCTACTGATCAACATATGCAGCAGTTTGTAGAACAACAGATATAATGATGCACAAATTAAAACAGTTTAGTCACTAACCCATGCACTCAGTGAGACACATTTAATCACTCACTCATACAGTCAGTCATGCACCTACTAAATCCTTCATCCAGACACTTATACATCCACTCATTCTTCAATATGTAAGACATATTTTAACTTTACAGAAACATACAGTCACTGGATGTTGTCATCAGTGATGTCATCAGTGATGTCATTTGAGATGTCATCAGTGATGTCATCAGTGATGTCACTAACCATGTCATGAATGATGTAATATGTGACATCATCAGCAGTGGATTGCGGGTGCGCGATATATAGTTAGCGCATCTAACTATATATGGAATTTCAATGGTTTTATGCGAGTAAAATAAGGTTTTGTAAATGCAAATTCCTAACTATATATGTTCTATAACCAATGGTTTTTTCATTGAATATATATATATATATAATGTATTACCTACTGGCGGTCGCCAGTAGGTAGTTATAGTTAAAACCTAGTTTCCATGTGAAAATCGCAACATTCTATTAACAATAACTTTGGCTCCGATTGACGAATCTTCGTGAAATTTTCAAAACTCGTGGCCTGCTCCGGTCCGCTCCTATCTTGAAAGTTTCGGGTTGATTCATCACGGGGGGGGGTGAGAAAAAAGGGGGGTCCCAAAATGTGTTTTCCCCATGCAATTTCCCATAGGAAGCTTTAGACACATCAACAGCCCAAACTGCTGAACGGAATTACACCAAATGTTGCAGCAAAAAGGTATCCCTTCGTTCAGAAAGATCCCTTTTTGTTAAATGGTGTAAATCCGTTCAGTAGTTGCTGAGAAAATCAAAATTAAAAAAGTTTAGATATCTATGGCCGCAGAGGATCCGCGCACCCTGCTGATCATGAGCTGCATGCTAATTGTCTGTCAACACTCCAAACCAGGAAGTGTTGGCAGCCATCTTGTGCCTCAGTAGAACCGAGGCATAAGAAATCAGTCAAACAAACATAAAAAAAAGACAAAAGGGAGCAGGGTAGAAACACCCTGACCCTCTAGGCCTGCTTAGGGGGTCCCACAAGGACCCCCAGGACCAAAAAAGTATTATTATTATTTTTTTTAAATCAGCAAAATCTGTGGAGGATCCGCTGATCCGGCCAAAAATTTTACAAAACCATGTGCGGACTTCCGCACTTCGTTAATATTTAGCCCCGGGGTGGACAAATCCCGGGGGCATTATTCTATGGTAATGAGGGGCCCAAGGGGCCTCCCCAGCCCTGTGACCCCCACCCCTGGTGCTTTTAAAACATAATTGCAGGGGCTCACATCCTCCCAGGCCCAGGGACCGCCATCCCCCGGGGCTTATCAGTTAAATGTGTGGGGGGCCCAAAGGCCCCCCAAGCCCCGGGGAACGCCACCCCCGGGACTTATCTAAAACATTTGCGGGGCCTCACGGTTCCCCCCAGCCCCGGTGACCGCCACCCCCCGGGGCTTGTTTTTTGGTAATAAAAAAACCTGTGGGGGGGTGCTTGAACCCCCCCAAACGCCCCACTGACTGCCACCTCCCCGGGTCTCTAAATATTACAATGGGGGGGTCTGTGATAGACTTCCAAGCCCTGGGGACCACCACCCCAAGGGCTTTGTGAATGGTGGGAGGAGGCAGTGAGGCCCCCCTCCTGGAGCCCTGTCATGGCCCGGGGGACAACCACCCCCAGGGCCACCTACTACAGTGTCCCGGGTGCCCACCCCCGGGACAATGCAGTTTGCTATGGCAGGGCAGGAGCCTCGCGTCTCCCACCCTGACATAGCAAACTCTGCTTTGGTATTTGGAAGAGAGAAACCTGCTCTCTCTTCCAAATACCAACGCAGATTGCTTTTCCACATGGGGAGCTGCATCTTAGCAGCTTCCCGTGTGGAAAAGCAAAGCCGGCTCCCTAAGGATGCGGGGAGCTGGCAGGACCGTGGGGGATTGGGGACTCCCCCACGGTCCCCAACGGGGAGGGCCATCCCCTGGGGATGGGGTCCCCAGGCCCATAAGTGGCCCAAGAGGGGGGCCATGCGGCTCCCCTTGCCATTTATAAAAACATTTTTTTTTAAAGGAAAGGCCGGTCCTGGCGATGGGGTCCCCGGGGCTATAAATGGCCTAAGGAGGGGGCTATGCAGCCCCCCTCCTAAAATTAATAAAAAAAAAGAAAATGGCCAGGCCCCGGGGGATGGGGTCGGCCTTGGCAGGGGGGGCCCTGGGGTATGGGATTGACCCCTTCTTAGATTTTTTTTTAAAAAGACCCTGGGTGAAGTACTATGCTACTCTTACGTAGTTTGCAAAGTTTGCGATTATATATATATATATATATATATATATATATATATATATATATATATATATATATATATATATATATATATATATATATATATATATATATATATATATATATATATATATATATATATATATATATATATATATATATATATATATATACATACAGCACCACATGCCTATATTCAAGAGTATGCATCACTCACTCATTTCTGGTCTCACACCATCGTAACAGTGGGGCCAATAGAGTAAACTTTAGGTTTCATGGGATAGAAATGGCCCTTCTGGACAGTAGGCATAGTGACAGGAAACTGTATCTTTGCAATTAGAGGTCAAGTGAATATGTAATCTAAGATCTGTGAAGCCCCTACTCAATACAGACCATGAACCACACCATTTCCTTTAATGGCTCCCATGCATGTGCCCCACCTTTTTGACACTCCTTAGGTGATATATTGCTTTCATGAACTTGGGGCAGTGGCTCTGACTGCCCACAGTCTGCATCATGGTTAATAGTAGGCGACCCATGAATCACCCTTCCCTGGGAGTTATACCTACTCACTGTTTGAGTATAATTGAGTCAGGATGTGACCATGGAACTGTGCTGATAATGCATGCTAGTTTTTTTTCTGTTCTGTTCCCTGTGCATGCCTCTTCACGGTTTTTCATGTTTCCTATGCAAACCACATGCAAACTACATGTATTTCATACATTTCATGGGTTATGTAATTTGGTAGACTTGCCTAGCCTTAATTTCTACTCAAGACACCTTGTTTTTGTTAGTTTTAACAAGCCAGTGGTGGCTTGAGAATGAGTTTATTAGTCAATTAAAATCATAAACAAAATCACACAGTTCATAATGTTTAAAAATACATACAAAATGAATTAAAAGGAGATTTATCATACAGCTAATACAGCCACTGGGCGTCTCGCCACAAGCCCTCCACTTGCTTTAACTTTCCTTCCTAGGTATTCTAGTTGAGATGCCAAATACAAAGCTACATTGGATAAAGTGGCTAAACAGGGAATGGTCTTTTCCCTCATATCTAAAAATGCAAAATTGCCATGCAGACGCCTCAAGTTCCTTTAAGTATATTATTATAAGTAATTAAGGTGCATATAAGCAGGACCGAGGCGGATATTTCTACAGTGACGGGTGGGCTATGAGTCCCACTGTAAAAGTGGAAATGTGCGAAACTTTACATTATTAAAAATACCAGAATAGACAAAGTAGTTATCTGAGTGAAGTGGGATAGGGAGCAGCTGATAATTGAAATCCCTAGCAGCCCATCCATGACGATTGTCTGTGCATGTTAAATATGCCTAAGAGGTTTCTGGTTTATCACTTTTTAAAATTAGATTTGAGAGCTCCCTCCAGATTAATCATTGCATAACCTGTTCGCTGATCATTTTTAAAAAAAATATTCAATACCCGAGTCAGTCTAAAGTTCAGAATTGTGTTGCATGGGTCCATGGACTCCACAAGAGCAGGCCTGCATGACCTAATTCCTTATTCAAGGACCCCCCCCGTCTTAATAGAGAGCTTCATTAAACCATTGATACAGGACAAATGCATACAATGTGAAGTAATGTTTCATTCCCCTGGTGGCATAGACGGCAGGACCGATCTTCACTTCCATGTTGGCATGAGGTTTAGTGTTGGTATTTCAGTAAACCTTAAGGCTAGAAATGACTGTTTGATCTTCCGTTGGAAGGGTGCTGCCAACAGGGCTGATTCTCTGAGAATGGAATATGATTTCAACACTATCCACCCATGGCGATCTCTAGACAGGCTTTCTTTGTCTGCCACCCAACTTTGTAGTTTAGTTGATTTAGTTAGTAGTTTTTTAAAGGACTGCCCCGAACTAGCAGAGGGCCAAAGCTCACCTAGTTCAAGCGTCGTAATGCTGTTTTCAAAATATTTCTTGTGAGCACCATTGCCCCATTGTAGGTTAATTTCTATCCAGACTAGATTAGCCAGGGTGTTTTCAGTTCATGCTCGCAGGTTATGACAAAGGTTTATGAATGCCGCTGGTCCAGCAAAAGTCTGTTTTGCAAGCAGAAATTCTAGCTGGATCTGTGCAGGAGAGGCCGACCTGGGGAGCCAAAAGTTATGTTTATAGGCTTTTATCATCAATTTATCTAAGAGAAGAGCATCATCCTCCTGCATGATCTCTGATACTTATGCAAGGGTTGGCAACAATTTGACTTTCATAACTGATCCCATGAGCTTTAGATCATGGCCTCGAAAGGATCTGGCCAGTGATGAAGAAGCCATAATTAATGGTCTGTGCATTGACCTTTATCGCCTTCTTCTGGGAACCAAAGAAGCCATTTGTGTCTATTTTCACTCCTAGGTCAATCAATCAATCAGGTGTTTATGAAGTGCGCTACTCACCCATGAGGGTCTCAAAGCGCTAGGTATATGTAGATTTTGACCTTGTGAATTCTGTTTCCTTTAATAAGCCATTTTGATTGGTCTTAGAAGGACGATTGCACACCATCACACTTGTTTTCGAAAAATGTATTTCCAGGTTATTCTTTTCAGTGTAAGCTCCAAGAGTGTTAAGCAACCTTGTAGGCCTATTTGGGAGTTGCTAAACAGCACTAAGTTGTCAACATAAAAGATATGCGAAATTTGTTGTCCTCCAATGCTCGATGCGTGAGCCTTCCATTCGCGTAGCTCAGTAGAGACAAGCCAGTGTCTATCAATGCTATTATGGTACCATGACTGAATGCTTTTATGTCCGCAATAATTGCATTGATTGTATTTAACTTTAAACACAATGACCGGCAGGTCAATGATATGCACTTGCTGAATTTTATGCCCTAAATACCTCACTGCCTAGAGATTGTTTTACTAAAGCCAGGCTGCGGCATTTTTGATTTTAATATGTCAATGCACCTCATAGAACAAGTGATGCTGTGTTTGTATTAGAGGGTCACCGTGGACGCTGGACTGGGTGTTCCATACTTAAGTGTTTTGTTACTCGCACATGTGTACTACATACTAGAAATACCGGTCTAGTGGTTTATAAAAGCAGGGCCTGTAACTACTTAACCCCTTCGGTGCTCATGATGGCTCCAGGTCGTCATGAGTCATGGTAGTTGTGTGCTCATGATGGCATGGAGCCATCATGCCTCTGCCGCTTCGCCCATGCGCGATTGATTCCCCGCCTGTGTTGGTGAACTAATGAGTGAGCAGAGTTCTGATAAGTCCAGGCCATCATGAGTACTTGCATACCATGACCCATGATGGCCTGGAGCCGTCATGAGCACCGCAGCGCCACGTGCCCCCACCCCTGTGACAAAATTCACGCCGCAGCAAGGGATTAAAGCGCATGGCGGCCAACTTTTCCAAACACGGATGATTGAAATGCAGTGTTGAATCTGCTTATCATATTACAGCCATGTTGATTTTGGTTTTGATGTTGACCCACAGCGGGGGCTTTAAACGCGTCTCTGAACCACAGCAGAGTCTGTGCTGTACTGTTGTCACACTCATAAGCTTAGCATACTGGCTTTACATGACATTGTTAACTGCCACGAGTCATCTCCTACTTTAGGAATATGTCAAATGTTTAAGGGGACGTCATCAAGCCTTTGTTCAGCTGCAGTGCCTTTATAACTTCCATTCTTCAGATGGTGCATGCATTGTAATATCTACAGTATTGCACTTTCTGGCCTCATAACCTGCGTCTCCATTTTGAAGGAATGTGTGTGAAGATTTTTTTGATACAGGACAGTCCACACTATTGCAGATTACATTTTATCTTGTTTGAATACTTGCCTTTGGTGATCAGCCACGATTCACTTTGACTTGATGGTTTCTTTTGTTCAGCTTAACATGGACGGCTGTTTTTAAGTTCTCAGCACTTTTGAAATGTGTTCCTATTGTTACTTGGAATCCACGGTTTACTTAAGACTAGTTTCTTCACAAGGTACTACTTTTTTCTTTCTCTTCATCTTTAGATCTTAAACTGATGTTTTAAATGACCATTTTGGATCTAGTATCTATAACCCCATTGATCCACTGTAACTGGATGTGGAGTTGTGTTAGCCTAGCCTCTCCATGTTAGATGGTCACTCAAGCTAGGTCGCCATAAAATATTCTTAGAACACTGAACCACACTCAGAGGTATTCCTCTATCTTTTTAAAAAAAACGGTTGCAATGTGACTGCAACTGATGTTTATTCACTTTTAGGTTCATATACATGTTATGCTAGTCGTTTCAATCTCTATACATTCCTGGGTATACGGATTAGGAACTGAGAAGTCATGTTTACCTTTCTTTTCTTTTCTAGTTGAGAATTGTTTGAATTGTACGAGCTTTTCAATAGCTTCTTCCCCTTCCGTGTAAATATTCAGGAAGTTTTATTAATCTACGGATTCAATCACAGTTGGACATTTCTAATAGAATATTCATAAGTACGTTTTTAATTACTGTCCATTTATTCACAACTTTCTAAATTTCTTATCTTGGTCTGTGTCTCATTCCACAGTGCCTTCTGAAGGTTATGGTTTCACTTTCTTTTTACCACCACTTTCTTTAAGGTTGGTGTATTCACCCCTCATTGTCTTCTGTAGGGTATGGTATGGTTCACACTTTTTTGCCAATTCTTGATTAAAACTTTTATAGGGCAAGTCACTGTCTTTTCCTCTTTATTCACAGGTGTGCTACTTTCTTTTTTAGTTTTTACTTTCATTGATGTTTATATTGATGGAATATTTTGCTAATACAGGGGTCACACAACAGCCCATTTTATCGTCCTGAAGATGGTCTAACGGATGCATACACCAAAATGTCCGAAACGTCAACAACCTCATCTATTTCCTCATTGTTTAATTATCCTTTTGAAAGTGTTTTCTGCTTTATTCAGACTCACTGTTCTGTTTATGTATTTTTAGTTTGGAATAGATGCTTGCAATAATGACTCAGAGGTACTAATAGTACTGAATCTCTTAGAAAACCTTGCTCAATTTGCTTCAATCTTTTTGTACCCTTAATATTCATAATATATAAACCTGACTAATGAAGAATTCACACCTGTTGGATCAGTATCTTTTGTAGATCTTTTGGGAGGAAATTGAAAACCGGAGTAGAGATTGTTTAACTATGGGCTAATGGCTGGAACCTTGATATATAATTGCATGAATTGTCAGACTTAGTGTGCTTAAGTGAATCCCTTAAAGTCACTTTTTCCTGTTAATACTTAACTTTCCCAAGCCTCCAAGGTGAGATTGGGTTGCCCACTTTCTTTTTCTTTACTTTATTCTAGACATTTTGAATATACAGTCTTGAAAACGGCCTCCAACTTAAAGTGTAGTTGGGCCGCTGTTCAGAGTACGGTCTTCAGAAAGAAGCTTACTATTTGTATGGTGTATGGTCTGAACACAAATAACCCTGGGCTTTTTAATTTACTGAATTTACAACTATTGGAGTAGACTTATTGGAGTAGACAGATAATCTAACGCTTCTCAGTGATTTAAACTGCTTCATAAATTATGCAGTGGATACTAGCAATCATGCAGCTCATCCCCGCATGGTTAAAACAACAGCATCATCCTTGAGTTAGCTCGGGGTCATGGCTTAGTTTATGTGTGGAGGACCCTGTACCCTCTGAGACATGGTTAAACTTTCTTTTCCTCACCACATAGATAATACCCTAGAAATAACATGGTTTTTATTGGTAAATGACTGATCTAATCTGCCTCTATGGAGGTGTGTCCCAGGATTGCTTCAGACCTCAACCCTGTTTTGTTGACAGTGCGGTTACATAATATTGACTAGGAAGGGTGTCACTTTACTTTTCCCTGATCAGTTCACTCCAACTCTGTTTATAGAACAATTATGACTGGCCTGCTTAGGGAATTTATAACAGTGAATTCTGTTTCTGCTTCGCCCTCAGCTGTATGGGACACAATGAAGGCTTGCATATGGAGAGGCACGTGGTAGATTATTTGGGAAACAGATACATTTGAGCAAGATGAGGCTCCTAAGCTTCTCATGCAAACCCAGAAAGTAGAGCCATGCCCAAGCAGTTGGGGACAAAAGTCCGGATGAGCACCTAATCTATCTAGAGCTGCTGAAACTGTGCTGTATTCTGATTCAGGGGTTTAGGGAAAAGGCGGCAGCCAAGTATTATAGTAACAAGACAATTCAATATAAATATGTGGAGAATATTGGGTACATGCTAGCACAGTAAATTTCAGAAAAGAAACACAAGAACATAATTAAATATATTGAAGACAAAGATGGTATTCCTCATTATGGCACCCGAGCTAGAGCAAAGCAGTTTAGTGATTTCCACAAAGACATCTATGGCCACACATTGACAACTAGACAGCCCGGGATAGATGAATATATACAGAGAACATGTCTACCTCGTCTCAACCTACATTAGCCTATAGCATTGGAGAGGGATATTTCTATCCAAGAACTTGATACAGCAATCAGTAGCAGCTCCTCGAGGGAGTGCTTTGGGTCAGCGGGGTGGGGCAGGGTGGAGGGCAGTAAACTCCAGCATATGGCTAGACCGATAGGATTGCAGCGCGCGCAAAGAGCCGCCACTGACAGCAGTTAGATCTTTGAAGGCAGCAGGGGATGACACATTCCCTTTGATACACTTCTCCCCCTACTAATGAATCTGGTGGCGAATATTGATGATAGCGGAGAAATTCCCAAATCATGGAACTTTACCAAAATTCTTAATTTTTTTGAGAAATAGAAACCTCTGGAGGAGAGAAGGTCATATCAAACTATCTCCTTGATTAACTCCGATGCTAACATTTTTGCAGAAGTTCTAGACAACTGGCTGGCCCCCTTTGTTTAGTGTTTAGCCTCACCACAACAACATGTCTTTCTCCCCAGTAGAGATACCACTAGCCACATGAATTCAGAAGTAGATGTTTTTGATGTTGCAAAGTCAATGGGGAGCAGGGTTGATATGATATTATTGGATGCTGAGAAGGACTTTAACAGTCTCAAGGGCTTTTCTCTTGTTACATATGGACACCATCAGCATTTATTGCCAATTCTTATTCCAAGTCACTTCTCTTTATAGAAGCAATATGGGTAGGCTGGTCAAGGATTGGAATAGGTCTTCATTAATTAGAAACTGTAAGTGTACCCACCAAATCTTACCCAATATCTCCCCTGCTATTTTCTCTCTATATCAAACCCTACCTAAGGCTACTTACTGATAATCAATAGATATGGCTGGTTGTACTAAACAGGGTCAAAATGGACATAAGCGCATATGCTGACGATATTGAAATTCATAAGATTGACCCCATGTTAGGTATCGACCAAGTATCAATTGTGGATGAGAGGTTTGGGGCTGTCGCTGGTTATAAGCTCAATCTATTGAAAACCCATGTTTGATTTGAGAAGTTTGTGGTAAATACTCTGTTCGAGCTACACACTTGTGTACACCACTCTGGGTTAAACCCAACTTTCCATCTATTTTTCATGATTGAGCGGCTAAGTCATGGTATAATTTGGGATTAGTAACTGTTGGCCAGATTTATGACCATAACGGGTCTTCCACAACAGTCTTTTTTAAAATATCTAAAGATTTGTGATTTTTTTTCATAACACCCTACTCACTGGGACTTGGAAGGATTCAGATATTCTGACTTATTTTTATACTACTGCAGGCAAGCTGTCAATTCAGGTACTATATGGGATCATCTGTTCTTATAGAGTTATAGAGATGATGACCGGCCTATGCTGGCTGCTAAATGGAGAGCTAAACTCAAACAAACCATTCTATCAGAAGAGATCACCAACGCCTTTGATATCATCAATGGATCAGTTCTCTCAGCCTCAAACTCCAGCAATTTAAAACTATTTGCATGTTATACTACACACTAAAAATAATCTGTGAATGTGCCACAAACAATAAGACTTGCTGTCCAAAATGAGGGACATTTGCTACAGACATCATTCACATGTATGGAGGATGCTCTCTACTGAAAACATTCTGGTCTAGCATGGTCCAGATTCTCTCTTTTCATCTGGGTTATGATTTACAGGTATCATTTAGATATATTATTCTGACACACAATTGTGACATTAGCTCAGGATTATGTACAAATCTACCACAATTACTGCTGCCGGACTTTACATCTCTAGATCTTGGGTAAATTCCACACCCCCTACCGTCTCTGAAAGGTGGTGGGCACTTTTCCACCAGATTTATTTACTTGAGTTTGCAATTCTCAGAGCCAATTGCGCTAAGGACCATGCATGTCTTGAACTTATCTGGGCTAGCATGTTTGATTGCTAAACGGTTGTTGTTTCTCATAATTCTTTTAATCAATATATTTTTTTATCAAGGTATTTTTGATGTGTCATTGTATAATCTCAATGTGATCATATGTAGCTTGGATCTAGATTGGCATAGCTACATAGAAACATTTCAACACTGCCTCTTCTTGGGGACTTGGCTAATATATCCAACATACAAACTAAGATACAAAACTTTTCACATGAAAGCAAATCCTTCCCCATGTGGAAGCCCATCCGGGCGGCAGGTCCTGTGGGTAAAAATAACCTTAGATACTGTAATAACCTCTTCCCACATAGACTCTCATGACATCCTTGCTTTGAGGCTAGGCACTCAGAATAGGACCTATCTCCATATATTCAATGTATATAATAGACCAAATAGAAGAAATCAAGAGTTCCACGTTATAGATACTTAAAACAGCATTCTTGAATGTGCAACTTCCAAAGATACAGTGATTATAGGAAGGGATTTGAATTGAACATATGAGGTGATATTTTGGCATGGAAAGAGTCATAGAGGAAGAGGATATGGCTGGGGGTATACCTCAATTGGAAGCACCGTAGCTGTGGTGCAATTAATACATCTCACATTATAACACGACCTAAGAGCATGCAATGGTACGGCTAATACTAGTAGCAATAGCAATACCTCCCTACATACATTTATAACAGGTAGTGCTCAATTAAAGTTGGGCTATGTCTTACATAGCAAAAAAAAATGGCATAAGATAACCGCATTCCAAATAGATGACAGTGATCATATTCCGCTACATCTAGAAATGGAGGGGTGTCCCACAGAAAGACAGCTATTTATTAGAAACCCAATACTACTCCAACCAATGATTGGGAACAGCCACAGGGTAGTTACATGGCACTGTACCACAGACAGTGCAGAGACCATGACCAGTATCTACAACACTTTCACAGAGGTACAGGGTCCCTGTATTGAACAAGCTCCATCAGGATCTCTAACCATTACTGTGCACCAATCACTGTTTGCAGCCCTTAGAGCATTCCTTAAAAAAACCTCATGAAAAACATATATATAGGGCAAAAAGTGAACCTGCAAACATGCCAACAAGCTTTTACAAGGAAGCTTAAAGAGTGGGAGCGCACAATTAGTAAGGGAAGCTAGGGCCAACTACAAGAAAACACTAGCTAGTGCCCAAAGAAAATGGAAAGAGATTAACTTAAGTGACCTTCTCCAAGCAGCAAATTCTAGAGACTCTGTTACTTTTGGAGAATAGTGGCCCATGGAAAGAAAGATGCAGTTACTTGCACTGAGCACTATCTGGACCCCTCCATTTGTATTACACATTTCACCAATCTTCACACCAAACTTGAGAGGTCCCTTTGTGAATCCCAATATCTTGTGAATTAAACAATGAACATTGCCATTTTAATTTGGAATGAACAGGGCAGACGATGGAAGCTGTTAAGATGGGGAAATCCCCAGGCCTGGACAGACTCCCCAGGGACGTGTTGAAACATGATAAAGTGTGAGGCCCTTATGTTAATCTAGTTACTAATGCTGCTACATCAGGGGCGCCAATCCCTCCCCCCCACATGTAAAGTAGCTGAAATAGTAGCCATCTAATAAAAAATGGAGAAATCAAGATTGTGGGAACTTCAGACCTATTGGTCTCAAACACGTAATGCTGAAAAATGTTAAGGTCTAACGCACCTGGACTATTGTACGACTCGCAGACAATGCAGAGTTTGCTTATTCCCATGTGTTTACTGAAACCATATTACAGGACGCAGGAGATGAAAGAAATAAAGTTGTCACCTAGAATTGTGTGTGCTTATAATGGTGCATGTTCTTAGACCAGAGAGAGACTCTGTTCCTGGGACTTTCTTTGAGCTTTGCAATCAAGAGGGATTTTCCTTTGAGTGCTGGCTGGGGACTCATTTCTAATTTTCTTAATTCTCTATTGGAAATTGCTTAGCCTGTTTCTTTGAGGTCAACTGATTTCTAACTGAGAATACTTTTGAGCTTTACAGGTAAAGGCTTATGCTTATACATTGATTCTCTCAACAGAACTCTTTATTGAGTATCTGAAGTGACACCTTCTTTTTACCTTATTTCAATATTTCTAGATTAGGGAATTTATTTTATGGAATAGGCTTGCTGTATTGTTACAATATTTACTATAATTGTGACTAATATTCTGTTTTACTTTATATTAAAATATAAATTATTGGATTATGTTCATTTAAATGCTGATCGCTGATGCTTAAGCGACTAAGGGGTCCATTAGGATGTCAGGCGGTAGCACCACTGCGGTGCTGGCGGGACGGAAAAACGCCTTTTTCCACCCACAAGCTGCGGGAAACACGTCCGCCATATTAGTATAGTAAAACATAGGTCAAATCCCGTCCACCGCTGAGAGGCACGCACCGCCATCAAAGTGCGCCCGCCACCGCGGCGGTGGAAGCCAATGGAGACTCAACGATGTGCGGAATGACGTCCGCCCGCTCCACAAATTAGGATGGCCCAAACAGGCAGATGCACCGCAGCGGAGACACCGCCTAGCTAGAGACTGTGGAAACTCGCCAGCGGAGCGCGATAGTAGAGACCCGGTCCACACCACCCGGTCACGACCACCATGGACCCAGCTCTACATGTGTATCCGGTGCTGTACCTGCTACAGCACTATCATCAAATGGGCCGCCTCGGACGTCGCCGCAGGTACGCAACTACACAAATACAACACACGGGCTGACACAGGGTACAATTCCATAACAGGGACCCTGCTGGGGGCAACAACACATCCACAAGGGCACCCACACATGACCCACCTGCCACTATGTCACCCCACTGCATCCTGGACACACATCGACCGCGAACTTGCAGCAACGTCCTGGTCCCGGTCACGTCACCGCAGCGGTCAACACATGCGCACAATGCAGAAGGCAGGGCCAGTCCAAGGCACGGGCAGGGCACAAAGACCACAGGGACACACCTCCCCCAACCACACATCAACACACCCTATCAAGTCAGAGGCCAGGTGCCCATCCTGAGCACCGCATGCACAGCAACAAGCACAGCAACAAGCAAGCACAATCCACACCCTGCACCAAACAACAAACAACCAAGGAGACAGCCACTGCAGGAGTGGCTGCACAGGAACACACAACTCACAACACCAGTGCCACACACACTGAAGGCTGCAAATACTTGCCAGTACATACACACACAAACAAACACACACCCTGGATGTAACCACAAACATAACACACACACAGGGATGCCTGAACAGATGCCTTCCCAAAAGCAACACACAAACACCACAGAAACACACAGAGAACACGATAAGAAACATACATACCCTGTCAGCCAAACTGTGGAAAGGCAATGGGAGCACAGACACAACAGGAATGCACAACCATATCACTCATGAACAAAACACACACAGCATATCACAAATCACAAAAGAAGTGCACCGTCTCAGAACTACACTGCCACATTAAACCAACCACAGATGCACATGAAATCAAAAATGAACAAACACTACAGGACATCAGGGGATGCACATCAGGCAATGCTAAGGACACATACACACAGCACGGTATGCGCAACAAGCAGTGTGTGCACACCAAGCAGAACAGTCACACACAGACATGGCTGACACAACATCAACACACACAACACAAATCAGCACAGCACAAACACAACAGCACACCCAGGAAGTGAAGCAATACCACAGCCAGCACACATACATCCAACACAACAACAACAGATGCAGCATTCTGTGACACAAGAGCAGAACCGTCTTGACCAGAGCACTGGGCAGCACACACAGCTGAAGTGCACAAGAGCAATCCTCACTGATTCATAGCACAAGTATACCACACATAAACCATTGGGGCAATGTCCAGAGTTGAACATTTGTCTTGGCCCAAGAACTGCACCTCAAAGCACAGTGTCACAAATGAAGTGATGGGGAGGCACACACACAGGTAAACCAAGGGGACAGATGACATCAAAATTAACTGACTTGCATGTCAGTAGTAGACATGGAAGGGGTGTACCATACACAAATAGAGGGAGTGCAGACCCACAATGGGTAGGCATAAGTGGCACACATAGGGGATGGCATTACACCACACACACCATGCCATACAGGAGGATACGGCACCATGTGCCTGCAATGCATGAGAAACACAACCACAATGGCAGTGTGGGGCAGCGGGGCTACACAGTCTACATAAACACACTCAGGACACATGGATGAACAAACAAACACAACACTGTGCAAGTCACACATTTTACACACATATATGTGACTAAAACTACAAGGAGGAGTCAGACAGAACAGCACGGACACACCAGCACACTGCACAGTGCACAACAGACAACTCACATATGTGTATACTATCATATCCACAGAACAATCCAAACAACAAGCACACAACTCTTGGGTGACACATGTGTGTCTTTCACTATCCAGGTTCTTCTACAGAAGCTTTTAGTCCTGATGATGACCCTGAAAACCATCTGGGGTTAAAACACCGTGAACTCATCCAACAACGCCTCCAACAGGACATCAATACTTTGATTATATTTTGTGTTGATTGTCGTATAAGTATTTTCCTCTGCCATTGTGTGTGTTTTTTTATTTTTTCACATGTCTTGTGTTTTATATTGTGTAGGAGAGTAATTGTTTTAATGATTTCTGGGTATGATTAAAAATATTTATACATTGTACATGGTTTCTTTTGATATCATGGTTTTCTCTGACCCTCTTTATCTGTTTCTTTTTATTTAATTTCTTTTGTATGCATGATGCATATTCATGGGTATTTAATTCAAGGTGTGTATGAGTATTGCTAAAGAACCATTGTGTGGACAATTTTAACTATCCAGGGGCACACACACATCCACACCCCCTATAAAGTCACACCCTTCACACTGCACACCTCTTGACTACCCAAGAGCACACATCTCATGTAGGCCATGGGACCAGGACTAAGGGCCAACACAAGATGACCAACAACATACATAGCTGGGCACTCATAAAGGAATAACACACATACAGCATGAAATTGCCCAGCCTGCATGCAAACCTGTGCCCAGCACCACACTCTGTGCTGGAAGTGTCCCCAACCTGACATCTGAACAATGTAGCCAACAATAGCAAACTACTAAAAAGAGAAGTTTTGAGGGGGGGGTTTTCGCACTCTGACTCACCCACCAGCAGGTGTGCCCCAGGAGCATCATGGTCGATGCAGTCTCTCAATAGCGTGTGCGCTATTGCGTTGAAAGTGTGTCGTAGCAAGGTTGCAGCACCAACTCTGGACACCGGTGTTTCGGAATTCTTGTTCCTCGTCAGCAGAGTGTTGGTTTTTCGGGGTTAGCTGTGTAGGCTGCCAAGTGTTCTCAGGTATGTACCTCTCTGGCGCGGGTGAGAGCTCCGAGCTCGTCAGCTCTAGCTCAGGGGAGCCAATCAGTTTTGAGGGGGGGGTTTTCGCACTCTGACTCACCCACCAGCAGGTGTGCCCCAGGAGCATCATGGTCGATGCAGTCTCTCAATAGCGTGTGCGCTATTGCGTTGAAAGTGTGTCGTAGCAAGGTTGCAGCACCAACTCTGGACACCGGTGTTTCGGAATTCTTGTTCCTCGTCAGCAGAGTGTAGGTTTTTCGGGGTTAGCTGTGTAGGCTGCCAAGTGTTCTCAGGTATGTACCTCTCTGGCGCGGGTGCGAGCTCCGAGCTCGTCAGCTCTATCTCAGGGGAGCCAATCAGTTTTGAGGGGGGGGTTTTCGCACTCTGACTCACCCACCAGCAGGTGTGCCCCAGGAGCATCATGGTCGATGCAGTCTCTCAATAGCGTGTGCGCTATTGCGTTGAAAGTGTGTCGTAGCAAGGTTGCAGCACCAACTCTGGACACCGGTGTTTGGGAATTCTTGTTCCTCGTCAGCAGAGTGTAGGTTTTTCGGGGTTAGCTGTGTAGGCTGCCAAGTGTTCTCAGGTATGTACCTCTCTGGTGCGGGTGCGAGCTCCGAGCTCGTCAGCTCTAGCTCAGGGGAGCCAATCAGTTTTGAGGGGGGGGTTTTCGCACTCTGACTCACCCACCAGCAGGTGTGCCCCAGGAGCATCATGGTCGATGCAGTCTCTCAATAGCGTGTGCGCTATTGCGTTGAAAGAGTGTCGTAGCAAGGTTGCAGCACCAACTCTGGACACCGGTGTTTCGGAATTCTTGTTCCTCGTCAGCAGAGTGTAGGTTTTTCGGGGTTAGCTGTGTAGGCTGCCAAGTGTTCTCAGGTATGTACCTCTCTGGCGCGGGTGCGAGCTCCGAGCTCGTCAGCTCTAGCTCAGGGGAGCCAATCAGTTTTGAGGGGGGGGTTTTCGCACTCTGACTCACCCACCAGCAGGTGTGCCCCAGGAGCATCATGGTCGATGCAGTCTCTCAATAGCGTGTGCGCTATTGCGTTGAAAGTGTGTCGTAGCAAGGTTGCAGCACCAACTCTGGACACCGGTGTTTCGGAATTCTTGTTCCTCGTCAGCAGAGTGTAGGTTTTTCGGGGTTAGCTGTGTAGGCTGCCAAGTGTTCTCAGGTATGTACCTCTCTGGCGCGGGTGCGAGCTCCGAGCTCGTCAGCTCTAGCTCAGGGGAGCCAATCAGTTTTGAGGGGGGGGTTTTCGCACTCTGACTCACCCACCAGCAGGTGTGCCCCAGGAGCATCATGGTCGATGCAGTCTCTCAATAGCGTGTGCGCTATTGCGTTGAAAGTGTGTCGTAGCAAGGTTGCAGCACCAACTCTGGACACCGGTGTTTCGGAATTCTTGTTCCTCGTCAGCAGAGTGTAGGTTTTTCGGGGTTAGCTGTGTAGGCTGCCAAGTGTTCTCAGGTATGTACCTCTCTGGCGCGGGTGCGAGCTCCGAGCTCGTCAGCTCTAGCTCAGGGGAGCCAATCAGTTTTGAGGGGGGGGTTTTCGCACTCTGACTCACCCACCAGCAGGTGTGCCCCAGGAGCATCATGGTCGATGCAGTCTCTCAATAGCGTGTGCGCTATTGCGTTGAAAGTGCGTCGTAGCAAGGTTGCAGCACCAACTCTGGACACCGGTGTTTCGGAATTCTTGTTCCTCGTCAGCAGAGTGTAGGTTTTTCGGGGTTAGCTGTGTAGGCTGCCAAGTGTTCTCAGGTATGTACCTCTCTGGCGCGGGTGCGAGCTCCGAGCTCGTCAGCTCTAGCTCAGGGGAGCCAATCAGTTTTGAGGGGGGGGTTTTCGCACTCTGACTCACCCACCAGCAGGTGTGCCCCAGGAGCATCATGGTCGATGCAGTCTCTCAATAGCGTGTGCGCTATTGCGTTGAAAGTGTGTCGTAGCAAGGTTGCAGCACCAACTCTGGACACCGGTGTTTCGGAATTCTTGTTCCTCGTCAGCAGAGTGTAGGTTTTTCGGGGTTAGCTGTGTAGGCTGCCAAGTGTTCTCAGGTATGTACCTCTCTGGCGCGGGTGCGAGCTCCGAGCTCGTCAGCTCTAGCTCAGGGGAGCCAATCAGTTTTGAGGGGGGGGTTTTCGCACTCTGACTCACCCACCAGCAGGTGTGCCCCAGGAGCATCATGGTCGATGCAGTCTCTCAATAGCGTGTGCGCTATTGCGTTGAAAGTGTGTCGTAGCAAGGTTGCAGCACCAACTCTGGACACCGGTGTTTCGGAATTCTTGTTCCTCGTCAGCAGAGTGTAGGTTTTTCGGGGTTAGCTGTGTAGGCTGCCAAGTGTTCTCAGGTATGTACCTCTCTGGCGCGGGTGCGAGCTCCGAGCTCGTCAGCTCTAGCTCAGGGGAGCCAATCAGTTTTGAGGGGGGGGTTTTCGCACTCTGACTCACCCACCAGCAGGTGTGCCCCAGGAGCATCATGGTCGATGCAGTCTCTCAATAGCGTGTGCGCTATTGCGTTGAAAGTGTGTCGTAGCAAGGTTGCAGCACCAACTCTGGACACCGGTGTTTCGGAATTCTTGTTCCTCGTCAGCAGAGTGTAGGTTTTTCGGGGTTAGCTGTGTAGGCTGCCAAGTGTTCTCAGGTATGTACCTCTCTGGCGCGGGTGCGAGCTCCGAGCTCGTCAGCTCTAGCTCAGGGGAGCCAATCAGTTTTGAGGGGGGGGTTTTCGCACTCTGACTCACCCACCAGCAGGTGTGCCCCAGGAGCATCATGGTCGATGCAGTCTCTCAATAAAGTGTGCGCTATTGCGTTGAAAGTGTGTCGTAGCAAGGTTGCAGCACCAACTCTGGACACCGGTGTTTCGGAATTCTTGTTCCTCGTCAGCAGAGTGTAGGTTTTTCGGGGTTAGCTGTGTAGGCTGCCAGGTGTTCTCAGGTATGTACCTCTCTGGCGTGGGTGCGAGCTCCGAGCTCGTCAGCTCTAGCTCAGGGGAGCCAATCAGTTTTGAGGGGGGGGGTTTCGCACTGTGACTCACCCACCAGCAGGTGTGCCCCAGGAGCATCATGGTCGATGCAGTCTCTCAATAGCGTGTGCGCTATTGCGTTGAAAGTGTGTCGTAGCAAGGTTGCAGCACCAACTCTGGACACCGGTGTTTCGGAATTCTTGTTCCTCGTCAGCAGAGTGTTGGTTTTTCGGGGTTAGCTGTGTAGGCTGCCAAGTGTTCTCAGGTATGTACCTCTCTGGCGCGGGTGAGAGCTCCGAGCTCGTCAGCTCTAGCTCAGGGGAGCCAATCAGTTTTGAGGGGGGGGTTTTCGCACTCTGACTCACCCACCAGCAGGTGTGCCCCAGGAGCATCATGGTCGATGCAGTCTCTCAATAGCGTGTGCGCTATTGCGTTGAAAGTGTGTCGTAGCAAGGTTGCAGCACCAACTCTGGACACCGGTGTTTCGGAATTCTTGTTCCTCGTCAGGAGAGTGTAGGTTTTTCGGGGTTAGCTGTGTAGGCTGCCAAGTGTTCTCAGGTATGTACCTCTCTGGCGCGGGTGCGAGCTCCGAGCTCGTCAGCTCTATCTCAGGGGAGCCAATCAGTTTTGAGGGGGGGGTTTTCGCACTCTGACTCACCCACCAGCAGGTGTGCCCCAGGAGCATCATGGTCGATGCAGTCTCTCAATAGCGTGTGCGCTATTGCGTTGAAAGTGTGTCGTAGCAAGGTTGCAGCACCAACTCTGGACACCGGTGTTTGGGAATTCTTGTTCCTCGTCAGCAGAGTGTAGGTTTTTCGGGGTTAGCTGTGTAGGCTGCCAAGTGTTCTCAGGTATGTACCTCTCTGGCGCGGGTGCGAGCTCCGAGCTCGTCAGCTCTAGCTCAGGAGAGCAAATCAGTTTTGAGGGGGGGGTTTTCGCACTCTGACTCACCCACCAGCAGGTGTGCCCCAGGAGCATCATGGTCGATGCAGTCTCTCAATAGCGTGTGCGCTATTGCGTTGAAAGAGTGTCGTAGCAAGGTTGCAGCACCAACTCTGGACACCGGTGTTTCGGAATTCTTGTTCCTCGTCAGCAGAGTGTAGGTTTTTCGGGGTTAGCTGTGTAGGCTGCCAAGTGTTCTCAGGTATGTACCTCTCTGGCGCGGGTGCGAGCTCCGAGCTCGTCAGCTCTAGCTCAGGGGAGCCAATCAGTTTTGAGGGGGGGGTTTTCGCACTCTGACTCACCCACCAGCAGGTGTGCCCCAGGAGCATCATGGTCGATGCAGTCTCTCAATAGCGTGTGCGCTATTGCGTTGAAAGTGTGTCGTAGCAAGGTTGCAGCACCAACTCTGGACACCGGTGTTTCGGAATTCTTGTTCCTCGTCAGCAGAGTGTAGGTTTTTCGGGGTTAGCTGTGTAGGCTGCCAAGTGTTCTCAAGTATGTACCTCTCTGGCGCGGGTGCGAGCTCCGAGCTCGTCAGCTCTAGCTCAGGGGAGCCAATCAGTTTTGAGGGGGGGGTTTTCGCACTCTGACTCACCCACCAGCAGGTGTGCCCCAGGAGCATCATGGTCGATGCAGTCTCTCAATAGCGTGTGCGCTATTGCGTTGAAAGTGTGTCGTAGCAAGGTTGCAGCACCAACTCTGGACACCGGTGTTTCGGAATTCTTGTTCCTCGTCAGCAGAGTAGGTTTTTCGGGGTTAGCTGTGTAGGCTGCCAAGTGTTCTCAGGTATGTACCTCTCTGGCGCGGGTGCGAGCTCCGAGCTCGTCAGCTCTAGCTCAGGGGAGCCAATCAGTTTTGAGGGGGGGTTTTCGCACTCTGACTCACCCACCAGCAGGTGTGCCCCAGGAGCATCATGGTCGATGCAGTCTCTCAATAGCGTGTGCGCTATTGCGTTGAAAGTGCGTCGTAGCAAGGTTGCAGCACCAACTCTGGACACCGGTGTTTCGGAATTCTTGTTCCTCGTCAGCAGAGTGTAGGTTTTTCGGGGTTAGCTGTGTAGGCTGCCAAGTGTTCTCAGGTATGTACCTCTCTGGCGCGGGTGCGAGCTCCGAGCTCGTCAGCTCTAGCTCAGGGGAGCCAATCAGTTTTGAGGGGGGGGTTTTCGCACTCTGACTCACCCACCAGCAGGTGTGCCCCAGGAGCATCATGGTCGATGCAGTCTCTCAATAGCGTGTGCGCTATTGCGTTGAAAGTGTGTCGTAGCAAGGTTGCAGCACCAACTCTGGACACCGGTGTTTCGGAATTCTTGTTCCTCGTCAGCAGAGTGTAGGTTTTTCGGGGTTAGCTGTGTAGGCTGCCAAGTGTTCTCAGGTATGTACCTCTCTGGCGCGGGTGCGAGCTCCGAGCTCGTCAGCTCTAGCTCAGGGGAGCCAATCAGTTTTGAGGGGGGGGTTTTCGCACTCTGACTCACCCACCAGCAGGTGTGCCCCAGGAGCATCATGGTCGATGCAGTCTCTCAATAGCGTGTGCGCTATTGCGTTGAAAGTGTGTCGTAGCAAGGTTGCAGCACCAACTCTGGACACCGGTGTTTCGGAATTCTTGTTCCTCGTCAGCAGAGTGTAGGTTTTTCGGGGTTAGCTGTGTAGGCTGCCAAGTGTTCTCAGGTATGTACCTCTCTGGCGCGGGTGCGAGCTCCGAGCTCGTCAGCTCTAGCTCAGGGGAGCCAATCAGTTTTGAGGGGGGGGTTTTCGCACTCTGACTCACCCACCAGCAGGTGTGCCCCAGGAGCATCATGGTCGATGCAGTCTCTCAATAGCGTGTGCGCTATTGCGTTGAAAGTGTGTCGTAGCAAGGTTGCAGCACCAACTCTGGACACCGGTGTTTCGGAATTCTTGTTCCTCGTCAGCAGAGTGTAGGTTTTTCGGGGTTAGCTGTGTAGGCTGCCAAGTGTTCTCAGGTATGTACCTCTCTGGCGCGGGTGCGAGCTCCGAGCTCGTCAGCTCTAGCTCAGGGGAGCCAATCAGTTTTGAGGGGGGGGTTTTCGCACTCTGACTCACCCACCAGCAGGTGTGCCCCAGGAGCATCATGGTCGATGCAGTCTCTCAATAAAGTGTGCGCTATTGCGTTGAAAGTGTGTCGTAGCAAGGTTGCAGCACCAACTCTGGACACCGGTGTTTCGGAATTCTTGTTCCTCGTCAGCAGAGTGTAGGTTTTTCGGGGTTAGCTGTGTAGGCTGCCAGGTGTTCTCAGGTATGTACCTCTCTGGCGTGGGTGCGAGCTCCGAGCTCGTCAGCTCTAGCTCAGGGGAGCCAATCAGTTTTGAGGGGGGGGGTTTCGCACTGTGACTCACCCACCAGCAGGTGTGCCCCAGGAGCATCATGGTCGATGCAGTCTCTCAATAGCGTGTGCGCTATTGCGTTGAAAGTGTGTCGTAGCAAGGTTGCAGCACCAACTCTGGACACCGGTGTTTCGGAATTCTTGTTCCTCGTCAGCAGAGTGTAGGTTTTTCGGGGTTAGCTGTGTAGGCTGCCAAGTGTTCTCAGGTATGTACCTCTCTGGCGCGGGTGCGAGCTCCGAGCTCGTCAGCTCTAGCTCAGGGGAGCCAATCAGTTTTGAGGGGGGGGGTTTCGCACTCTGACTCACCCACCAGCAGGTGTGCCCCAGGAGCATCATGGTCGATGCAGTCTCTCAATAGCGTGTGCACTATTGCGTTGAAAGTGTGTCGTAGCAAGGTTGCAGCACCAACTCTGGACACCGGTGTTTCGGAATTCTTGTTCCTCGTCAGCAGAGTGTAGGTTTTTCGGGGTTAGCTGTGTAGGCTGCCAAGTGTTACTAAAAAGAGAACTGCATGACAGGTAAAATAGCCATCACAGATAACAACAGTATCAGTGTCTGAATGTACTGAAGACCCTGTCACCTCTGTTTCAATTTGTGATGCTGCCAAAGAGATTGGCAATGTTTAACTGACACATAGAGCATGGGGCAGAGGCAACCAAATACACACACCAAAATAACTTTAATTTGCAATGACACTGACAAAACAGACAACAGGAGTAACTGTCTTTATTCACATATTGCATAGATGTGACAGTCGAACAACAGTAGATAAGAGAAAGGCACCAAATGCTGATCATATGCAAGATAATCTGCACAGGCAAACTCCAAACAGGAAGGCCAATTTCCAGGGCACAGGGGAGACTCCAATACAGCAGAGCAACAGGGCCAGTTTCAGGGCACATGTGAGAGTACAACACAGCAGAGCAACAGGGCCAGTGTCCATGGCACAGGTGAGACTCCAACACAGAAGAGCAACAGGGCCAGTGTCCAGGGCACATTGGAGACTCCAACACAGCAGAGCAACAGGGCCAGTGTCCAGGGCACAGGTGAGAGTACAACACAGCAGAACAACAGGGCCAGTGTCCAGGACACAGGTGCGAGTACAACACAGCAGAGCAACAGGGCCAGTGTCTATGGCACAGGTGAGACTCCAACACAGCAAGGCATCAGGGCCAGTGTCCATGCCCGGTGGCTCAGCAAGTGCATGAGAGGCTGCACAGGGGAGACTCCAACACAGCAGAGCAACAGGACCAGTGGGCATGGCAAAGTGCAGAGTCAGTACATGAGAAGCTGTATAGGCAAGGGCAGAACAGCAGTGAATGACAAGGCCAGTGTGCATGGCAAAGTGCAGAGTCAGGACATGAGAAGCTGCACAGGCAAGGGCAGAACAGCAGTGAATGACATGGCCAGTGGGCATGACAAAGTGCAGAGTCAGGACATGAGAAGCTGCACAGGCAAGGGCACAACAGCAGTGAATGACAAGGCCAGTGGGCATGGCAAAGTGCAGAGTCAGGAGATGAGAAGCTGTACAGTGAGTGTGTTTGGCTGTATCCTAACATGGCCAGCAACACACCCAGGTGGTAAAAATGGGCAGGACTAGCACACCTGTATGAGAGACAGTTGTATGAGGGGGACTATCACTCACTATTGGCTGTCAGGGGGACTTGGAGCTGGCTGTGTGTAGGGGACAGCAGGACCACTTGACTGGGGAGATAGAGGCCCAGGTGATGTAGGGCTATTAGTGGCTTGGCAAGCTGGAGGGCTGTTTGGACCAGGTGGTGTGGTGGCACGTGGAGGCAGAGTCATGCAGACCTGTGACACAGTGTGGGTGGGAGAGGTTTGAGTGGTGCCTTTCCACTTCTTGGGAATTCGAAATGGCTTTCCTGTAGTGTGGTAAATGGGAACTGGTGTGGACACAACAGGCGCACACACCAACAGAGCCGCTTCAGGTGCAGACACTGGCACTCCCTCTGGTGACTTGCTGAGTCCTGCAGAACACTTTGTCTGGCTACATCTCTGCACCACCTTCCCCTGTTTGCCAGGTGTACCCCCTACAGTGCCCTCCTTCCCCTGTTTGCCAGGTGTCCCCCCTACAGTGCCCTCCTTTGCCTGTTTGCCTAGGGTAGCCCCTACAGTGCCCTCCTTCACATGCTTCCCTGAGCTTGGAATTGGAGTTGATGTGGCAGGGGAATGTGGTCCTGAGCCCTTTTTAGGTGTACCCTTGCCATGCAATACCTCCTCAGTGGGCATAGACACTGCATGCCTAGCTCTGCGTGAAGTCTCCTGGACAGGAGAGTCATTTGCTGGTGATGCCTCTGAAGCATGTGAGCCTGATGTCTGCTTCAATGCTTTTTCAGCCTTGCTTTTCCCTGACAGGTCCTTGTCTTTGCATTCTGGGGTGACTCTGCTCTTCTGTGGGTACGGTGTCTGTGGGCAGGCCTGTTTGGGTTGTTTCTGCTGGGTGCTGCTTGTGCTGTATTGTGACTGTGACGCATGGGAACCGTGGTCACTATCATCCGACGAGGCCACTTACTTGGGGGTGGACAAAGGCACTGGAGCAGGAATGGAAGTATGTGACTGTTGAAGGGGCAGACATTACTGTGGACAGCAAAGCCTGACACTGTAGGGTGTCGCCCACCAACATCAGAGTGTATGCCCTCCATGTAGGCAACCACCTGGCCTAATTTTTTGTCATGGTCACTGAAGGCATTGAGCAGGGCTGTCTGGCCCACACAAAGCTGGTGCAGGAGCGCTACAGACTCAGCACTGAGGGCCAGGTGTGAATCTATCCCGTCTCCTCTTACTGACACGGACACAAGCAGCACCTGAGGAAGTGGATGGGAGGGTGGGCACTCGCCACTGTGTGGTAGTAGATGGTACAGAGTCCCCATTCCCTGTGCCTTCCAACATAAATGCATCCCCGCTGGCATCAGATGATGTTGTACTCTGTGTCTCAGGCAGGGATTCCTCCTGCATACTACGGTCCCCTCAGATGCACTGGTGAGCTCTGTGTCACTGGGCTCCAGTGCAGCTGTAGTGCTACTCTTGCCACCACTGGTTTCCGGCCCGTGTTCCTCCATGTCCACTAGCGATTCTATTTACAAAAAGGTGAAAAAAAGGGATCAATGTGTATGTATATATACTTTATATTAGTCACACACTTCCCTAGCTATGTAGTAAGATACTCATGTAGTATGCTTATTATGGTGAGGAACGATGCCTCATGGGCCAACACTAGATCGAAGGGTATAATGGGGGTCCAATCAAGCCCCAGCCTCATTGTGCTTCCTCCTCCGTCCGTGGCCTCCGTGGTACGGCCACGGACGGAGGAGGAAGCACAACTAACGACTAATATAAAGTATATATACATACACATTGATCCCTTTTTTTCACCTTTTTGTAAATAGACCCACTGTGGCGACACATTAGTGAGTGACAGGGGGATCTCTTACCCCGGTCCTGACGAAGGGGCATGTCGCCCCGAAACATGTCGACCCACACAGGAAAGTAAGCCCATTAACCTGCTTACCCTTTCCGACACCACTTTTTTAACAATACCAGCCAGTGTTTATTAAATAGTTTTTGTATCACTAGGCCAGGTATTTTTTTAACATCACTTGTCCATCACTCCTGACCCCACTGACACTCACTCCATTCACTCACATAGCACCCACAAATTAAAAAGGTGCTCCAGCGTAGTCGCTTGTCGCAGCACTGCCCCGTCCGGCAGCCGGGCGGGAAGACCCCGATGATGAAGCATGACACCAAGGGCCCTTTTGGTGTGTGAGGGGTATTTTAACCAAATGTGTGTATTCCAAGGTCAACAGGATTCACATTAAACCCCTTTTTTGAGGTGGACCCTTTTTGATTACTGGTACTTTCGCAAGAGGAGGACGTGCCCACCTCGGTGCCACATAGCACCACCTCTTCCTCCCCACTTTGATTTCCTTACTGCTCCACAACATGGCCATTCACAAGGGAATTTCCCTGCTCCTTGAAGATGATGAGGACCCAAGGCCCCCGCCTGCACAAGGACCTATTGTCCAGTGATGAGGAGAGTGGAGAGGAACAAAGAGTAGACATGCATCAACAAGCTCATCCCCCGCTACTTCAGTTGAAGGTGGGTGATGAGGTACAACTTGTACTATGTATGGTGTGATTGCTGTGGTTGTGAAGGGCTATGTGTGGATGGTACAGACAGGCACATGTAAAGTCACCTGTGTGTGGAAATGTGGCTGTGACATGTCATCTGTGAACATTAACGGGACTCAGTTTGTTGACACTTGTTGCACCTTTTGTTGCCTGCCTGCTGACTCATGTAGATGGTTGGTGTAGTGTACTGTCTGTGATGACCCACTCACACCAGTGACTGTTGTTCTGTTGTGTCTCCCTAGGTGCCTTGAAATTATCCATGCCTACATACTACATCTTTTGGATACATTATGGACATTTTGAACACTGTAAATATTGATATAAAGATGAAGCTGAACCAATTGAATAGTGTAAGGTATTTTATTTACATAGTTGAGATGTGAGGGGTGCAGGCAGATTTACATGAAGGTGGTGATGTTGTAGTGAGTTGACAGTCATGGTAAATGAGATGTATGAGTAGACACCACATGGATGTGGTGACCCAGTCCAACAGACCGGTGCCATTCACAAGGCAGTGTGGGGAATGATAGTCCAAACAGTCAATGCAGTGGGGAAGAGGGTTGCCATCAGGGCTGGCTCCATGACTGGCGTTTGGCAGGTGCTTTGCCTTCAGAGACTCCCAGCCTTTTCTTTGGACGCCCCTTTGATCGCTTGGGCAGGGGGGGCCCTGCTGCATGGCCAGCGGCGTCTGAGGACTCACCCCACTCTGTGGCCGCAGGGGAGGATGGTGCACTGTCATTTTGCAGCACAACAGAGGGGGCGGAGGTGTTGTTTGGGACGCAGGCCTGTCCCTCAGAAACACCACTTGCTGGCCCATGAGATCCACCATTTGTCCCATGCGTGTGGATGGACCTCATCAGCAGGATGAGCTCTTATAAGAGTTCTTCAGACCGGCCACTTTGTCCCTGGACCTGTTTGTAGGCACCAATGACTCTGGTGAAGTGGCCCAGGGATGGTCTGCCAACCTCCTGAGGTCTGGGGGTAACCCTGGCCCTCCCACCTGCCCTGCTGCCACGGACCTGTTGCCGCACCACTGTAGGTCCACTCACACTCTCCCTGTCATCCACAGTAGTTGGTGTGGGCTGGTCAGCCACTGGGACAGGGAAGGTGCTGCAGGTGGCACTAGTGGTGGTGGTGGGGGCGGTGGTGGTGGTGTTGGCGGTGGTGGCGGCGGTGGAGGCACAGGCTGTAACTGCAGGGGTCTGCTATGCAGTTGTTATTGCAGCAGACCTGGTGGTGGGGAGGATGGGGGCCTGGGACCTGGTGCTCCCTCGCACACCAGATGGGGCGGCCTGGAGCTCATCGTCCAAAGAATCCTGGGAGTCTACATCCGAGAGTCCATGTACCGGGGGTGGAGACTGGCTCTGCTGGTCGTTGTTGTCGTCCTCAGCAGTGAGTTCTTGGTCACCTGTGGATTAGATGGGGAATGGTCAGTGTTGTGCACTGTGCAAGAAATCTGTTAGCTGTGTGTCATCCACTGTCTGTACACTACACAATTGACAGTTCATCACATTTTTTTGTAAGTGCAATACTGTGCCTCTTTACATAATGCAGAGGTACATAAATTACTCGTACATCTCAGGTATCGATGCATTGAATGCCATTGGTGGTGTGTGTAGTAATGCAGGCCTCCCTGCCACATGCAGGCCTACCAGAGAAGATGGCTACCTACCTGTAAGGTGAGGGAGATGAATGCAATGGCTTCCATGTGCTCCTGTGTGGTGTGGGGGAGGGCTCTCTCTTGCTGGGTGTGGGACAGGGGGCATGGTGGGAGTAGTAGTGCAGACCGCCCTCCCACATACAGGCCTCCCAGTAAAGATGGCTACCTACCTGTAAATTTGTATGGTGAAAAATGCAATGGCTTCACAGTGCTTGTGGGAGGGAGGGTGGCCTCCATCTTCCTGGGGTGTGGGGCAGGGGGCATGGTGGGAGTAGTAGTGCAGGCCTCCCAGAGAAGATGGCTACCTACCTTTAAGGTGAGGGTGAAGAATGCAATGGTGGGTGTGGGGGGAAGGCTCCATCTTGCTGGGGTGTGGACAGGGGTAATGGTGGGAGTAGTAGTGCAGGCCTCCCTCCCACATACAGGTCTCCCAGAGAAGATGGCTACCTACCTGTAAGGTGAGGGTGAAGAATGCAATGGCTTCCATGTGCTCCTGGATGGTGTGGGGGAGGGCTCCATCTTGCTGGGGTGTGGGACAGGGGGCATGGTTGGAGTAGTATTGCAGACCTCCCTCCCACATGCAGGCCTCCCAGTGAAGATTGCAATGGCTTCACAGTGCTTGTGGGAGGGAGGGTGGCCTCCATCTTGCTGGGTTATGGGACAGGGGGCATGGTGGGAGTAGTAGTGCGGGCTGACTGTGCTCATGCTCCCATGGTTATATTGCTAGCTACGTTTAGGGTACATGGGAGTGGGTGTCTGTTGAATCAGTGAGACAGGTTTTTGTGGGTGTGTAGTGCAGATGGGTGTGTTTTGTCAGGTGTGGTGTGTATTTTTGGATGTGCAAAACAGTACATATCAGTGTGTTGGTTGACATTTGTTTGTACTTACCAGCCTCCACTCCCCCAGATACTCCTGTGAGACTCTCAGGATGCAGTATGGCAAGCACCTTCTCCTCCCATGGTGTGAAAGTTTTCTGTGGAATAGGAGGCCACTGCCAGTCCGGTTAGCCAGCTCCCAGTTCTTGCTCCTCCTCTCATTGACAACCCTCTTGAGATCATGCCACTGCTTCATGATCTCCTTCTTGGATCGCGGGGTGGACCCACCTGTATTGACCCTTTGTACTATACTTTCCCACATTTGAGTCCTTGTGGCTAATGGTGTCTGTTGGACCAGGCTACCAAACAGTTGTGGTTTCACTGTGACTATCTCATTTACCATGACAGTCAACTCACTCTCTGTGAATTTGGGCATTTTCTGTGATGCCATGGTGTGTGGTGTTTGAAGTGTTTGTGGGTGCAGGGGTGTGAGTGGTGGGTGTGGTGTTTTTGTGTGAGGTGTGTTATGTGCTGGGGATTGTTAATGCTGGTCTGATGGTGGTGGTGGTGGTGGGTGTGCTGTGTTCTCTTGCCTCTCCTGTCAGATCTGGTGTATGCCCTTCTCTTCTGGAGTATTGCAAAGGATTGTGGTCAGTAAAGGGGCAGGTTTTATACACAGCTGTGTGGGTGTGTCCACATGGGATTGTGCTGTCAGGTGTGTTGTGGGGGTTGTCCTGGGAATTGTAGGTTTCAATTTGGCATTTTTCCTTTTCATTTGTTTGTGTTTGTGTATTTGGGTGGCATGGCTACTTTGGTTTGTGCAATTTTTGGCATTGCGACAGTGTTTTTGCTTTTGACCGCCATGTTTTTCATATATCGTCCGCTGCGGTAGCTATGCTGAAGCTCTTCCGCTGTCTCTCACATTAACTCCTCTATGCGACCACGGCAGTCGGAAACAGCGTATCGTACCGCGGAACAATCAGGGATATACTAATTTCCTGTGCGGTGTCTCCGCTATGCTTGCGGTGGGTTGTAGCTTTTCCGCAGCGTTTCCGACCGAGTTTTGGTTGGCCCGCTACCGCCGTGGTCGGTCTTTTTTGGCGGTTGTTCCTAATTTGACAGCCGGTTTCTCCACGGTCCCGGGGAGGGGCGGTTGGGGTGGTTTTCCACCCTTCATCTTAATGGGGGCCTAAGTCTTACTGAATAAATGATTAAATTCCAAAATAACTGAGAATAAAACCCTTTAACTCACACAAATTCTCTTTATTCACTGTACTAAAAGTCCCTAATGATTTAACAAGTCATTCGATTGATGTGGATGTCTTCTCCTTTTTATTTCTCCTTATGGATGAACAAAGGTCCATACAACCAGTGGAGGGGGTTAATTAATGATTATATCCAAAGATTGAGATATAGAATACCCTGCTCTGACACAGCCCACAGGTGACATTTAAGTTTCCATGCTATTGGTGTAATTTAATGTATCATACAATGGTCTTACTGAAAAGTTAATTATGCCTTTTGGAAATGTCGAAGTAACCATGTTTGAGAGGACAGATTAAATGAACTGGGGTATGGACAGCAGTACACGAGTGTGCAGACTTCAAAATCCAGCACAACCAGTCAACCATCAACTTGGGGTAAACAAGCAAAAAGTAGCATTTTCTAACATGTATAATTTAAGTTCTATCAGCTAGCAGACACAATGGAATAGTTAGGTTGTCAAGCATGCTGAAATGATGTGCATCAATCAAATGAACTTAGGAATTTGAATGTGTTGAACTGATGTCCAAGAACAAAGAACTACCAATAGCTAAATGTAGTTGTTGGCCTCCTTTAGTGCCTGCATCTTGCTAATTAGAGCAAAAGTACATAAAGCTTGTTATTGCTAACTGTTAGAAATGGGAGTCTCTAGTTGGCAATTGTATACACCTTTGTCCTATTAGGGACCCTTGCTTCTAGTCAGGAAAAGGGGATACACTCCTGAATAACCCCTGCTCACCCCCTTGATAGCTTGGCACAGGCAGACAGGCTTATCTCAGAGGCAATGTGTAAAGCATTTATGAATACATACAGTAATACAGTGAAAACACTACAAATGAACACCACACCAGTTTAGAAAAATATGTAATCTTTACTAGACTAAACACAAGACCAAACAACAAAAATCCACAATACAGTTCTCCAAAACAAGACTTTAAAATGGTAGAAACAGCTTAGTTCAATATAAATGATAAATACAACACTTTACTCTGAAAGTACCTTGGATGAGTTTTGCAAACCAAACAAAAGGGTCGCCGGGACGGTGATGTGTCAGTTCCTTGATTCAGGGGAGGTGATGCATTGGTTCCTTACTGCAGCGCAGGGGAGGTGATGTGCTGGTTCCTTACCAGCGAGGAGGTGATGCGTTGGGTTCTTACTGCATTCCGGTTACGATGCAACAAGTTGGCGCCTCAATGCGATTAGGGCTTGATCCAACACCGTTTTTTAGCTCACTGCACCATCCCAGCTCAGAACCTGGCTATATGCAAATTAGTCTGTCCCTGGCCCAGTGCATCATGGGAACAGGGCAGACCAAACTACCAAGCCAATTCTTATACTGGGAAGGAAACAAGCTTCCGGGGACCGGTTTCTGGCATTACAGCCGTCTTCGGCCCGGCTTGCTTGAATCCTGATGGTGCAATGAGCAAGGGACTCGCGTCTGAGTATACCCTTCCACGCTTATGGTGGACAAAACAATTAAGCAAAAGGGGGTGGTGATGGACAGAGTTTCTGAATTAAGCAGAATGCTCTCACCCAGTCAAGAGATCAGGGCTTGATCCAACACCGTTTTTTAGCTCACTGCACCATCCCTGCTCAGAACCTGGCTATATGCAAATTAGTCTGTCCCTGGCCCAGTGCATCATGGGGAGAGGGCAGACCAAACTTCCAAGCCAATTCTTATACTGGGAAGGAAACAAGCTTCCGGAGACCGGTTTCTGGCATTACAGCCGTCTTCGGCCCGGCTTGCTTGAATCCTGATGGTGCAATGAGCAAGGGACTCACGTCTGAGTATACCCTTCCACGCTTATGGTGGACAAAACAATTAAGCAAAAGGGGGTGGTCATGGACAGAGTTTCTGAATTAAGCAGAATGCTCTCACCCAGTCAAGAGATCAGGGCTTGATCCAACACCGTTTTTTAGCTCACTGCACCATCCCAGCTCAGAACCTGACTATATGCAAATTAGTATGTCCCTGGCACAGTGCATCATGGGGCTTGTTTCCTTTCCAGTGAAAGAATTGGCTTGGTAGTTTGGTCTGCCCTGTTCCCATGATGCACTGGGCCAGGGACAGACTAATTTGCATATAGCCAGGTTCTGAGCTGGGATGGTGCAGTGAGCTAAAAACGGTGTTGGATCAAGCCCTGATCTCTTGACTGGGTGAGAGTATTCTGCTTAATTCAGAAACTCTGTCCATCACCACCCCCTTTTGCTTAATTGTTTTGTCCACCATAAGCGTGGAAGGGTATACTCAGACGTGAGTCCCTTAATCATTGCACCATCAGGATTCAAGCAAGCCGGGCCGAAGACGGCTTTAATGCCAGAAACCGGTCCCCGGAAGTTTGTTTCCATTCCAGTAAAAGAATTGGCTTGGTAGTTTTGTCTGCCCTGTTCCCATGATGCACTGGGCCAGGGACAGACTAATTTGCATATAGCCAGGTTCTGAGCTGGGATGGTGCAGTGAGCTAAAAAACGGTGTTGGATCAAGCCCTGATCTCTTGACTGGGTGAGAGTATTCTGCTTAATTCAGAAACGCTGTCCATCACCACCCCCTTTTGCTTAATTGTTTTGTCCACCATAAGCGTGGAAGGGTATACTCAGAAGTGAGTCCCTTGCTCATTGCACCATCAGGATTCAAGCAAGCCGGGCCAAAGACGGCTGTAATGACAGAAACCAGTCCCCGGAAGCTTGTTTCCTTTCCAGTGAAAGAATTGGCTTGGTAGTTTGGTCTGCCCTGTTCCCATGATGCACTGGGCCAGGGACAGACTAATTTGCATATAGCCAGGTTCTGAGCTGGGATGGTGCAGTGAGCTAAAAAACGGTGTTGGATCAAGCCCTGATCTCTTAACTGGGTGAGAGTATTCTGCTTAATTCAGAAACTCTGTCCATCACCACCCCCTTTTGCTTAATTGTTTTGTCCACCATAAGCGTGGAAGGGTATACTCAGACGTGAGTCCCTTGCTCATTGCACCATCAGGATTCAAGCAAGCCGGGCCGAAAGCCATTAATTCAGCAAAAAATGGTAAAGCGCCAGGCCCAGACTCCGTTCCAATGGACCTCTTTAAATCTCTCCCGGACCTCTGGTCCCCACTTTTAACAAAAGTACTGAACGCAGCTAAAGAAATCACCCTCCCTAAATCTTGGTCTACATCAATCCTAATTCCCATCTTCAAAAAAGGTAACAGAGACAGTCCTTCCTGTTACCGACCCATCTCACTACTGGATTCCGTGGGTAAGATGGCAGGAAGGATTCTTCTTAATCGTCTACAGGAATGGTCCCAGGAACATGGGGTCCTCTCTGATCTACAGTACGGGTTCAGGGCCGGCCTGAGCACCGTGGACCAAGTTCTGAACCTAACTCTACTGGCCGCAAAGTACACACGTGTCAAAAAAACCAGTCTCCACCTAGTCTACGTTGACCTTACGGCAGCGTTTGACTGTGTGGTACATACAAAACTATGGCTAATAATGCAGGACATGGGGATCGACCCCTCAATCATAGATTTCTTACGAGAGTTATACTCTGACGCCACAGGCAAGGTAAGATATGGGCTGGAAGGACATCTCACAGACAGCTTTCCAATACGGAAGGGGGTCAGGCAGGGGTGTGTACTGGCCCCCTTCTTATTCACACTGTACACCAACGGTCTAGAGACAGCAATGCTACAGGGCACAAAAGACTTTCCAACAGCAGGACGGCGACCAATCCCAGCACTGCTATATGCCGACGACGCGGTGATCCTTGCCCGAACTCCAATTCAGCTGCAAAAAGCCGTAAATCACTACTGCACCTTCATGACCAACCTCAACCTGAAAGTAAACATAAAGAAAACTTTCGTGATGCACGTCGGCAGTAAGAGGAAAAGGATGAAAACAATTTTGGTAGATAACACACCACTCGAAACAACAAAAACCTACCCATACCTCGGAATTACCATTGATGAGGAGTTCAAATGGAAAGACGCAATTAATTCCCGCAAGTTATCGCTTATACGAACAGTCGGCGCCCTAAAAGCCTTTTCACTCCGTCTAGGGAAAAAACCCCTGGCGGAGATGCTAAAGATCTACAATGCAAAATGCATCACCACGGCTATCTTCGGTGCAGGAGTTTGGGGAATGGCAAACACCGAGGAAATCCAAAAGGTTGAAAATACCTTCCTCAAATTCTTACTAGCAGTTCCCAAGAGCACGACCACCTTTGGATGCCATTTGGAACTAGGTTTAGAATATATTTCAGATCTGATCAAGATCCAACCCATAATGCTATGGCGAAGAATATGGGCAACGGAAGAATGCACACTCACAAGGGCAATTATTGAGGACTGTATGGACTTAGAACACATGGAAAAGATTAGCTGGCTTCAGTATGTAAAAACCTTCCTCACAGATATTGGTTTACAGAGGTTCTTCAACGACCCGCAGTCAGTCACAGACATAGCAAAAAAGGAACTAAAAAAGATATGTCTGTCCCACTTAAACCAACTAAGACTGATGTCAGAAATAGGCAAACCAGCAGTTCAACATAGCCTCACGATACAATCTGTTCCGTCTATGCAAATATATCTACAGGAAGACCTGACACACTTTGAAAAGCTACTGTTAACCCGTTTTAGGTTTAATCTTTTCCACATCATGGTCTCGTTTCCCACCCAAAACAACTGGACATACACTAGAACACCATGCCCCTGTGACTCCACCTCTCCACAGTCCACAATCCATGTCCTCTTCTTCTGCACCTTTTACACACCTTTCCGGAAGAGATGGGTCTTACCTATCCTAAAAGTAATGAAGATCAGAAGATGTCGCCCAGCATTTCTGGCATTGCAGCATTTGGACAATCTACTAGTTTCAAGATCCGTGGTGCATTTTCTTAAAGTGTGCCTTAAACACCGCACGAACTTATAAACATCCCGTGAACCCATTAAAAAATGGCTTCTAGTAAATGCATTTTTGCACAGAACACAGTGAACTAATTTTTTAATCCATATCATGTACTTTTTAAATGTAACTATTTTTATCAGTGTTTTTACAGTATAAATTTGTACTTTTGTGGTTTTCATATTGAAATCCGAATAAAGTTAATTTTGATTTGATTTGATTTGGCTTGGTAGTTTGGTCTGCCCTGTTCCCATGATGCACTGGGCCAGGGACAGACTAATTTGCATATAGCCAGGTTCTGAGCTGGGATGGTGCAGTGAGCTAAAAAACGGTGTTGGATCAAGCCCTGATCTCTTAACTGGGTGAGAGTATTCTGCTTAATTCAGAAACTCTGTCCATCACCACCCCCTTTTGCTTAATTGTTTTGTCCACCATAAGCGTGGAAGGGTATACTCAGACGTGAGTCCCTTGCTCATTGCACCATCAGGATTCAAGCAAGCCGGGCCGAAGACGGCTGTAATGCCAGAAACCGGTCCCCGGAAGCTTGTTTCCTTTCCAGTGAAAGAATTGGCTTGGTAGTTTGGTCTGCCCTGTTCCCATGATGCACTGGGCGAGGGACAGGCTAATTTGCATATAGCCAGGTTCTGAGCTGGGATGGTGCAGTGAGCTAAAAAACGGTGTTGGATCAAGCCCTGATCTCTTGACTGGGTGAGAGTATTCTGCTTAATTCAGAAACTCTGTCCATCACCACCCCCTTTTGCTTAACTAGTTGAAAATAAAACATACAGCTCTAAGTCATTATATGTTGGGTATTTTAGTTCCTGATGGATTAACATTTTTTAAGTTGATGGATTCACTTGTGCACAGTCATAGGTGTGCTTCTGTGATCGAGTTGCATTAAATATTCTAGGGTTAGTTTGAGCCCAATAACACTGCAGAAATGGGGGACATTGTGTACTTGTTGCATACATGTATTATCCAGACTGGCTATAGCTTTGGATTTACACAGGAGAAGCATAAAGCACTATGGAATTGGTTTCATGTTTATGCTTAACTTGGAAGCTGAAAGAGTATTTATACCTGCTGTACTGGCTAATGTGTTTCCCCAGAAACTGTACTGAAATTGAGCTTGATAGAATCAAGCTTGGAAAGTTGAAAAATATGTGAAATATCGTAAATGAAGAGAAGTTTCCTTCTCAGAGCTCTTGAACAATTCATCCACTCTGGGCTTATTCAGGGCCACTTTTCACTTCTAGTTCCTACGATCTACTAGAGCATGTGGCTATCTGGCATGTTCGCAGGTACTTTCTATGTTTGTGTTTGTAACTTTAGAGCTAGTGCTCGCTCCATCTTCAGAGACTGACTAATGTTCAGTGCTGGCAAGTCTCAAAGGGAATAATATAGGCCTTCCTTGCTGACCGTTCAGCAGATGCCAGCCAAAACCAGTACCTCGATTATGAATTGCCAGGAATAACCTCCAAATCAGTCAAGGTCATGCCTGACATGATGAAACTGCAGTCCACCACCTGAGGTTTTACCTGCACAAGATCACCCCTCCTATCTCAGTTGAAATTAATGCAAGCTTTTGAATCAGGCATCTTGTTTAAGGATCAGAGAAAGCAAGCATCATTATATGCTTGGGCAACTGCTTCATATTAGAAAGTCTGTGTTCTGAACTTAAGAAAGTCTGTGTTCATGTTCAAATGTCCTCCCACAACCAAAGAACTTCTTATGCATAAAATATACATATGCAATACATTTTGATTGGCAGTCCGCAGGTATTATTCCTGTATTTTGCAGATTTTAAAAACTCTGCTACAGAAATTAAGCTGAAAGATTATTTGTTTAAGTCATTATTTGCTGAGTTGTTTGTATATTGATTATATCGACGTTTTTATTGATATTGCGTTATAGTATTTTGTAAACATTTTCTGAATGAGATGATGGACGGATTCGTTGCTTTGCTCAGCAGCACATTGAAATATTATATCAATTCCTGCTTATTTTAACTCTCCCCTCCTTCACACTTGGAAAGTCCCATAAGTTATCCAGCTACTATACCAGGACACGTAAAATCTCACCTCCTCTTGGTAATGAGAAAAATGTCGAAGCCTGTTATCCGAAAACCCACGATAGTATTTACATTTAAAATTACAGTATAATTTAAAATGTGGCATGCTGTATTAGAATTAGGTGGCAGTCACGTGAAATGACCTCGTATTTTTCATCATATGTTTTCTCATATGCCTTTTCAATTTCATATTTGCAGGGACGCTCCTGAAGATCATATTAAGCCTAGGAGGGTTACCACACATAGCATTTCTAAATATATATCATAAAAACACACGTTGATGGCATCCTCCAGTCTTTTGTAAAGTCTGTTCTATATCAGCGAAATTCCCTAAATCCTGCGAAACCTTTTTTTAATCAAAAAGAGTGCTAAGGTAGGCCATGATAGGATTAGAAATCATAGAAACTGCTATCTCATGGAAACTGCTGACGGAGAAACATGCCTTCCTGTAAGAAACAGACAGGGGAATGCAATACGGCAGAAGCTTTTACAAAATTCAAGCAGAAAAGATAGCAACGAAGAGATAAACCGCACATCGTAGTTTACATTGATCAAGACTCTAAAAGTCGAAACGTCAAAGCAATCACCGTTGTGACAGCCAGCATGACATCCCATTTTATAGTGCTTCTGAACAGCGCCGCTAAAGTCAACATTTGCAGTAACATGCATGTGGCAGTTGGGAGGGGAGGACGTTTTTTATTCACAGAACACAGATCCACAGTTCTGATTGACGGAAATCGATGTGGGTATTTTACATTTTATTTTGTTCACGACATATTAGCGCAAAATTGCAAATTACTATGTTTAAATTCTGCTTTTGTCTTCTGCTTCATATGCAACTGAAAAACAACTGCATAGCATTGGATTGTATTTTCGGTATTTTCTTTAACTTCTACATCGAAATAAAAGAATGATACTCCCATCGGTGGTGGCACACAACATTCTGAAGAAGTGCAGCACGAGGCTGAGATGGCACAGAGCCTGATGCGCCCACACTCACAACATCTTTCAAGATGCTGGCACCTGGGGCCCTGTCTAGAGCAAAGTTACTTCTATCTGGTGCTGGGCTGATCCAAATAAGAATGACCTTCTAGGTACCACTCAAATGTATAGACAACCAAAACACATCAATCAGGTGTCCCAATGACATCAGAAGGACTTTCAAGCTGTCAGTGATCTGTCTATAATCTACATGTCACTCATGTCTAAATACACATGCTCTCTGAGCCATTAAATGGAAGACTGCACGTGTTGCTTTCTGTGAAAAAGTTCCTTTGCTGCTGCCATGCTGTGCCTGTTCGGGGAGGAAGCAAAGCTTGCACTGTTAATGCCTGATGCCTGCATGTGCACTGAAGGAAAACGCTTGTAATTGCTGCTGCTCTACCTGTATCTCTCCTCAAAAGGTGGGAAGCCTGGCCTTTTTTCACCAAAAGTGTGCCTGTCCTATGAAGAAGGCGAGACTCCACTGGCGTTGACCCATCCTAGGAAGACATCAAAACAACATGACCCGGTTCCCTAAGGCAAATATTTTGAAAATCAAACGTGTGCAGCGTATTGCAATTTTCTACATAAACAATTTTCTCCCCTTCTTTATATATTTAGGGGTAGTGTGCCACACGTTTTACTGCCCTTCATAAAAGGCCTCCATCCCGATTATGACAGTCTATCTGAATGAAAGAAAGAAGTAACTGACGTATATATACATTTCCAATACATTCAGTTCGCAACACTCAGAATGTGAAAAAAATGTGCGTAGGCAAAATGACCCCTCACGGGCGCACCACCATCAGGATACCTGGTAGGTACTCACCAGACAAGCCCATTTTTTTCATCATCAGCGGTCATTTTGCCCAAAATAAACGTGTCCGGAAAAAACTATAAGTGCAGTGAAGTGGTAAAGAATCTCAAAAAAAGGTGTGTTAAAATTGATAGGTACAATAGTCTCACAATCAGTTTATTCTTTACATCGTGAAACCTATCAAACTAAAAAGCAAGGCTGGCTGCTATACATGCACACCATTATCATATGCCAACATGCTTCATTGCCCAGTCCACTTTAGGCAAATTCTTCGGGGCCAAAAGTGTCTCGCCATTGCACCAAAGTTGGACAAACCATTCATGTAGACCTTAATCAGCCCCGGCGACTCCTACCGGCTGTAAGGTATGATTAAAAGGAAGAAGAAAGGCTCCTCGTGTGAGTCCTCTATCGTTGTATGATTCTGACGGGGCCTCACGGAGCGTGTTGTCTCCACCTCCGTGAGGCCCCGTCGGATTCATACAACTCCTTGGCTAACACCAATCAGGTTTACGTCAAGGTCACAGCATTGAATCTGCACTCACTCATGTTGTGGATGACATATTAAAATTCTGGATTTAAATGAATCATGCCCTCTGACGCTGCTTGACTTATCTTCCTCCTTTGACATTGTTAAACACAACAGTCCACTGAACCTACTGGAACAAAGGATGGGCTTATCAGGGGTCATGTTAGAATGGTTTTCTTCATTCCTCCAAAATAGATCCCAAAGAGTCAAAATGAATCAATTCCTTTCTAAGCTCTCTGTGGTCACTCTTGGTGTTCCATAGGGATCCGCTCTCAATCTATTCCTGGAACCACAATAAAACTGGTATGCAACTGTTACCACGGATTTTTTACAACGCATACCATTACAACGGATACTATTACAACGCAGGTCATTTTATAGCGGATACCTTTACATCGCATTACACTACAATGCACATACTATTACAATGCATACCATTACATCGTAAGTATAATTATAGGTAAGTTTATCTTTTTTTATAAACATTGGGTTTTGGGGTATAGGGGTATTTTTAGGTTTTAGGGCTGGGTTTGTGTTTTGGGGTACAGGGGTTTTTAGGTTTTAGGGCTGGGTTTGGGTTTTGGGGTACAGGGGTATTTTTAGGTTTTAGGGTTGGGTTTGGGTTTTGGGGTACAGGGGTATTTTTAGGTTTTAGGGCTGGGTTTGGGTTTTGGGGTATAGGGGTATTTTTAGGTTTTAGGGTTGGGTTTGGGTTTTGGGGTACAGGGGTATTTTTAGGTTTTAGGGCTGGGTTTGGGTTTTGGGGTACAGGGGTATTTTTAGGTTTTAGGGCTGGGTTTGGGTTTTGGGGTACAGGGGTATTTTTAGGTTTTAGGGCTGGGTTTGGGTTTTGGGGTACAGGGGTATTTTTAGGTTTTAGTGTTGGGTTTGGGTTTTGGGGTACAGGGGTATTTTTAGGTTTTAGTGTTGGGTTTGGGTTTTGGGGTACAGGGGTATTTTTAGGTTTTAGGGTTGGGTTTGGGTTTTGGGGTACAGGGGTATTTTTAGGTTTTAGGGCTGGGTTTGGGTTTTGGGGTACAGGGGTATTTTTAGGTTTTAGGGTTGGGTTTTGGGGTACCGGGGTATTTTTAGGTTTTAGGGCTGGGTTTGGGTTTTGGGGTCAGGGGTATTTTTTAGGTTTTAGGGTTGGGTTTGGGTTTTGGGGTACAGTGGTATTTTTAGGTTTTAGGGCTGGGTTTGGATTTTGGGGTACAGGGGTATTTTTAGGTTTTAGGGCTGGGTTTGGGTTTTGGGGTACAGGGGTAATTTTAGGTTTTAGGGTTGGGTTTGGGTTTTGGGGTACAGGGGTATTTTTAGGTTTTAGGGTTGGGTTTGGGTTTTTGGGTACAGGAGTATTTTTAGGTTTTAGGGTTGGGTTTGGGTTTTGGGGTACAGGGATATTTTTAGGTTTTAGGGTTGGGTTTGGGTTTTGGGGTACAAGGGTATTTTTAGGTTTTAGGGCTGGGTTTGGGTTTTGGGGTAGAGGGGTATTTTTAACCTATTTTTACAAATTAAAAAAGTAAAATTAATTTAATTAATAATTTTATTAAAATAATATATAACAAATAATTAAATTAAATAATACATTAATAAATATTTACAACATATTTTAAAATTATATATTATTATCATATACTTACCTATACTTACGTTGTAATGGTATGCGTTGTAATAGTATGTGCGTTGTAGTGTTTTGCGTTGTAATGGAATCCGTTGTAAAATGACCTGCGTTGTAAAAAATCTGTTGTAATGGTATGCGTACTAAAAGTACGCGTTGTAACATCATACATCCAATAAAACTCCTCAAAATCCGGAAACATCCATTATCAAATGTATGCAGATGACACTCCGTTGTATCTCAAAATCGGACATTACATCCCTCAATTCTACTTTGCAAAATACTCATCTTTGGCTCAGAAATAACCATCTCAAGTTCAATGTTGCCAAAACAGAATTCCTTCTCATCTCGCCTCCGTATAGCATTCCCAAGATCGATATTTAGATGAAACATCTTAGGGTGTTCAACTATTCTCCTCACATCATAGATCCTAGGAAGACATCAAAACAACATGACCCGGTTCCCTAAGGCAATTATTTTGAAAATCAAACGTGTGCAGAGTATTGCAATTTTCTACATAAACAATTTTCTCCCCTTCTTTATATATTTAGGGGTAGTGTGCCACACGCTTTACTGCCCTTCATAAAAGGCCTCCATCCCAATTATGACAGTCTATCTGAATGAAAGAAAGAAGTAACTGACGTATATATACATTTCCAATACATTCAGTTCGCAACACTCAGAATGTGAAAAAAATGTGCGTAGGCAAAATGACCCCTCACGGGCGCACGACCATCAGGATACCTGGAAGGTACTCACCAGACAAGCCCATTTTTTTCATCATCAGCGGTCATTTTGCCCAAACTAAACGTGTCCGGAAAAAAATTATAAGTGCAGTGAAGTGGTAAAGAATCTCAAAAAAAGGTGTATTAAAATTGATAGGTACAATAGTCTCACAATCAGTTTATTCTTTACTTCGTGAAACCTATCAAACTAAAAAGCAAGGCTGGCTGCTATACATGCACACCATTATCATATGCCAACATGCTTCATTGCCCAGTCCACTTTAGGCAAATTCTTCAGGGCCAAAAGTTTCTCGCCACTGCACCAAAGTTGGACAAACCATTCATGTAGACCTTAATCAGCCCCGGCGACTCCTACCGGCTGTAAGGTATGATTAAAAGGAAGAAGAAAGGCTCCTCGTGTGAGTCCTCTATCGTTGTATGATTCTGACGGGGCCTCACGGAGCGTGTTGTCTCCACCTCCGTGAGGCCCCGTCGGATTCATACAACTCCTTGGCTAACACCAATCAGGTTTACGTCAAGGTCACAGCATTGAATCTGCACTCACTCATGTTGTGGATGACATATTAAAATTCTGGATTTAAATGAATCATGCCTTCTGACGCTGCTTGACTTATCTTCCTCCTTTGACATTGTTAAACACAACAGTCCACTGAACCTACTGGAACAAAGGATGGGCTTATCAGGGGTCATGTTAGAATGGTTTTCTTCATTCCTCCAAAATAGATCCCAAAGAGTCAAAATGAATCAATTCCTTTCTAAGCTCTCTGTGGTCACTCTTGGTGTTCCACAGGGATCCGCTCTCAATCTATTCCTGGAACCACAATAAAACTGGTATGCAACTGTTACCACGGATTTTTTACAACGCATACCATTACAACGGATACTATTACAACGCAGGTCATTTTATAGCGGATACCTTTACATCGCATTACACTACAATGCACATACTATTACAACGCATACCATTACATCGTAAGTATAATTATAGGTAAGTTTATCTTTTTTTATAAACATTGGGTTTTGGGGTATAGGGGTATTTTTAGGTTTTAGGGCTGGGTTTGTGTTTTGGGGTACAGGGGTATTTTTAGGTTTTAGGGCTGGGTTTGGGTTTTGGGGTACAGGGGTATTTTTAGGTTTTAGGGTTGGGTTTGGGTTTTGGGGTACCGGGGTATTTTTAGGTTTTAGGGCTGGGTTTGGGTTTTGGGGTATAGGGGTATTTTTAGGTTTTAGGGTTGGGTTTGGGTTTTGGGGTACAGGGGTATTTTTAGGTTTTAGGGCTGGGTTTGGGTTTTGGGGTACAGGGGTATTTTTAGGTTTTAGGGCTGGGTTTGGGTTTTGGGGTACAGGGGTATTTTTAGGTTTTAGGGCTGGGTTTGGGTTTTGGGGTACAGGGGTATTTTTAGGTTTTAGTGTTGGGTTTGGGTTTTGGGGTACAGGGGTATTTTTAGGTTTTAGTGTTGGGTTTGGGTTTTGGGGTACAGGGGTATTTTTAGGTTTTAGGGTTGGGTTTGGGTTTTGGGGTACAGGGGTATTTTTAGGTTTTAGGGCTGGGTTTGGGTTTTGGGGTACAGGGGTATTTTTAGGTTTTAGGGTTGGGTTTTGGGGTACCGGGGTATTTTTAGGTTTTAGGGCTGGGTTTGGGTTTTGGGGTCAGGGGTATTTTTTAGGTTTTAGGGTTGGGTTTGGGTTTTGGGGTACAGTGGTATTTTTAGGTTTTAGGGCTGGGTTTGGATTTTGGGGTACAGGGGTATTTTTAGGTTTTAGGGCTGGGTTTGGGTTTTGGGGTACAGGGGTAATTTTAGGTTTTAGGGTTGGGTTTGGGTTTTGGGGTACAGGGGTATTTTTAGGTTTTAGGGTTGGGTTTGGGTTTTTGGGTACAGGAGTATTTTTAGGTTTTAGGGTTGGGTTTGGGTTTTGGGGTACAGGGATATTTTTAGGTTTTAGGGTTGGGTTTGGGTTTTGGGGTACAAGGGTATTTTTAGGTTTTAGGGCTGGGTTTGGGTTTTGGGGTAGAGGGGTATTTTTAACCTATTTTTACAAATTAAAAAAGTAAAATTAATTTAATTAATAATTTTATTAAAATAATATATAACAAATAATTAAATTAAATAATACATTAATAAATATTTACAACATATTTTAAAATTATATATTATTATCATATACTTACCTATACTTACGTTGTAATGGTATGCGTTGTAATAGTATGTGCGTTGTAGTGTTTTGCGTTGTAATGGAATCCGTTGTAAAATGACCTGCGTTGTAAAAAATCCGTTGTAATGGTATGCGTGCTAAAAGTACGCGTTGTAACATCATACATCCAATAAAACTCCTCAAAATCCGGAAACATCCATTATCAAATGTATGCAGATGACACTCCGTTGTATCTCAAAATCGGACATTACATCCCTCAATTCTACTTTGCAAAATACTCATCTTTGGCTCAGAAATAACCATCTCAAGTTCAATGTTGCCAAAACAGAATTCCTTCTCATCTCGCCTCCGTATAGCATTCCCAAGATCGATATTTAGATGAAACATCTTAGGGTGTTCAACTATTCTCCTCACATCATAGATCCTAGGAAGACATCAAAACAACATGACCCGGTTCCCTAAGGCAATTATTTTGAAAATCAAACGTGTGCAGAGTATTGCAATTTTCTACATAAACAATTTTCTCCCCTTCTTTATATATTTAGGGGTAGTGTGCCACACGCTTTACTGCCCTTCATAAAAGGCCTCCATCCCAATTATGACAGTCTATCTGAATGAAAGAAAGAAGTAACTGACGTATATATACATTTCCAATACATTCAGTTCGCAACACTCAGAATGTGAAAAAAATGTGCGTAGGCAAAATGACCCCTCACGGGCGCACGACCATCAGGATACCTGGAAGGTACTCACCAGACAAGCCCATTTTTTTCATCATCAGCGGTCATTTTGCCCAAACTAAACGTGTCCGGAAAAAAATTATAAGTGCAGTGAAGTGGTAAAGAATCTCAAAAAAAGGTGTATTAAAATTGATAGGTACAATAGTCTCACAATCAGTTTATTCTTTACTTCGTGAAACCTATCAAACTAAAAAGCAAGGCTGGCTGCTATACATGCACACCATTATCATATGCCAACATGCTTCATTGCCCAGTCCACTTTAGGCAAATTCTTCAGGGCCAAAAGTTTCTCGCCACTGCACCAAAGTTGGACAAACCATTCATGTAGACCTTAATCAGCCCCGGCGACTCCTACCGGCTGTAAGGTATGATTAAAAGGAAGAAGAAAGGCTCCTTGTGTGAGTCCTCTATCGTTGTATGATTCTGACGGGGCCTCACGGAGCGTGTTGTCTCCACCTCCATGAGGCCCCGTCGGATTCATACAACTCCTTGGCTAACACCAATCAGGTTTACGTCAAGGTCACAGCATTGAATCTGCACTCACTCATGTTGTGGATGACATATTAAAATTCTGGATTTAAATGAATCATGCCTTCAGACGCTGCTTGACTTATCTTCCTCCTTTGACATTGTTAAACACAACAGTCCACTGAACCTACTGGAACAAAGGATGGGCTTATCAGGGGTCATGTTAGAATGGTTTTCTTCATTCCTCCAAAATAGATCTCAAAGAGTCAAAATGAATCAATTCCTTTCTAAGCTCTCTGTGGTCACTCTTGGTGTTCCACAGGGATCCGCTCTCAATCTATTTCTGGAACCACAATAAAACTCCTCAAAATCCGGTAACATCCATTATCAAATGTATGCAGATGACACTCCTTTGTATCTCAAAATCGGACATTACATCCCTCAATTCTACTTTGCAAAATACTCATCTTTGGCTCAGAAATAACCACGTCAAGCTCAATGTTGCCAAAACAGAATTCCTGCCCCCAGATATCTGGCCCAAAAGCTAGAAAAATTCAGGGGGTTGCAGACATTCACAAAGGGTGAGCTCCCAACTTCTGAAACCCCCGAACTTTCCATAAAAATAAAACAGAGTCTGAGCTTTCTCTGTTGCTGCACCTAAGATATGGAACTCTCTGCCACCGGCTTATCGCCTATTCTCACCTACCTACCAAAGAAGCAAAATCATTTCTCATGACAAAGTTTTTGCCCTAAGAAATCACCTGTATGCTTATTGAACGTAATCCTTACTACCTACTCTTCTATGATGCTTGACCTTTTCATCGCTGACTACATTTAGAAATCAAGCTTGTTACTAACCCTGGGCGTAGTTCACATAGTAGCGCTACGCGTAGCTACGCGAAGTGCACTTTGCACTACGTGAGCTAGGCGTAGCTACGCAGACTGTGCAGTGCACTGTGCAAAATGCTGTTTGCACTGATTGCAAAGTGACGGATGCTTGTCCGCACTCCGCAATCAGTGCAAACCGCATCTTGCACAGTGCAAGCGGTCGTTTTCTGCTGCTCGAGTAGATTTCTACTCAAGTGGCAGCTTTCTCAACGTGGACTGGTAGTTTCTCATTGCGAGCGGTCGCGAGCATATGCAACCACTCGCTATGAGAAACCTGACCTCCCCGCGTTGAGAATCTCGCCAGGAGGTTTCTTTTCCAAGCTAGCGATCGGCAACAAGATGTTGCTGATCACGAATGAGGAAAAAGTCTCGCCGGGGTGTCATTTTGCTCGCTCGCGGTCGACAACTTGCCGTTGAGGACCGCGAGCAAGCAAAAAATGACCGCTGCACTACGCTGCACGTGTTTGCACTGTGCTACATGCAATTTGTGTAGTGCGAAGTAGCGCAAACTACACAAGCGTAGTGTAGTACTTAGCCCGGGGTTACTTATTACTCTGTTTATTTTTAATGTTGTGTCTGTCATTCATATATGAGACTATTTATGCTAGTCCAATTTATACCCTACCTCCCTTCGTGTAAAGCGCTCTGATACCCACTAGGGTCATGTTCACACTATATAAAACTTTATAACAAAAAAAAAGTTGAGTCCTTTGAGCAACACAGCAGGTCTTCTGGCACAGTTTGAGCTGTAGGTCCAGAAGTGACTGATTTGTGGGGATCAGGTACCCAGTACCTATACCTGAAAGTGCCTTTGAAGTAGAGGTGACATTAAAGGCTGGCCTCTGAAGTGCAGACAATCGCTTTCAGCCCAGACCTTTCTGTCAGGATAACTCTGGGGGTAACTCAGTGCTTTGTGTGGGGACAGGGCACTACCTATTGAAAAGTGTCAGCCACTCCCAGTTCTCCCTGTCGTGGAAGACCCATCAGAATACAGATGAATGAAGTTGATTCTCTCCTTCCTGTATTTGTGGCTGTCTAGACGGAATGCACAAAGTGTAGCTGTCACCCAACCCAGACATATATTGCAGACAGGCTGTATGGCACAAAAGAATTTTAAGCAGAAAAATGTCCACTTTGTAAAAGTGGCATTTCTAAACAAGGTATGGTAAAGCCAACTTCACCAGTAAAGAGGAATAATCAAGACCATTTCAAACATATGAAACATGAACATTCCACTCCTATCTAATCAGGAATTACAGCTTAAAAGTATATTAAGGAATTCTAGAAGCTAGCCTATGAGAGGAGTAGACCTCCCAGTAGTGGAAAATGAAATAGGCTGTTTGTCACAACCAGGACATGAAAAACGTAAAAGTACATGTTCTACCCTTTACGTACAAGTACCATTCCCTTTGGATCACCAAGGGCCTTCCTTAGGGGTGACTAATATGTTATGAAAGAGGAGTTGATGCTTGGCAAGTAGTTTTCAAACATAATGTCAAAATGGTAATAAACTGCACACACAGGCACTGCAATGTCAGGCCTGAGACAGGTTTGAAAGGTTACTTGTGTGGGTTTCATAATCAGTGCTGCAGGCCCACAATAGCATTTAATTTTCAGTCCCTGGGTGTATGGTATACAACCTTACATGTGACTTACAGGTAAATTAAATGTATCAAACAGGTGTAAGTCAATCATAACGTGTTTAAGGGAGAGAGTATTTGCACCTTAGCACTGGTTAGCAGTGGTAAAGTGCACAGAATCGTGATAACAGCAAGGACAAGGTCCGAAAAGTGAAGGGAGGTAAGCAAAAATTTAGGATAAGACTACTCTAAGCCTGTCGGGTGTAACACCTTTCAAATACAAATTCAGGAATCTAACTGCTAATGGGTAAACCTTAAAAATACGTGTAAAATACAAATACTATGAAAAAAAGTTGGTCTTTACTAGAACAATGCAAACAGAAGGTGCTGAACCTGTCCTAGAAGTCTGTGAAGGAAAATAAATGAGATAGTGCCCCTCTTCTTGAACTTTCCCTTAGCCTAGAGGTTGGTGTTCTCTAGTTGCAGCGCCTGTAACAATGTGATGCACCCTGCTTTGAACAGGTGCAAATATGTTGCACATGCTGCCAAACAAGGGCCACCAATCATTCCCAACTTTAAGATCTATTTTTCTAGTAGTGGGATGTTTTGTGTGGTGTTATCATAGTTTTACTGTTTGAAGTGTTGCACAAATATTTTACGCATTGCCTCTAAGTTAAGCCTGACTGCTCCGTGGCAAGCTATCAGAGTACTGATGAAAGGTTATTTTCGGGTTTGCGTGTGCCTTACCCTGACTAGGATTGTGGTTGCTGTTTGACCAGGACTCATACTCCATTTAACAAGAAACCCAATGTCTAATAAAAACATTTCTGTGTTATTCAAGCATGAATGTTCCACATGAAGTAGAAAGGTATCATGCCTGTCTTCCACTTGAAACTGTCAGCAAATTTCAAGGAGTGAAAACGATTGCAGCAGCCAAGTGTTAACTATCAGCTGCTAAAATTGGAAAAAGGTGGCAGCAGTTACTATGTTGAAAATTGGAAAATGGTGGGAGCATTTACTAAGGAGGGAAATCACTGGACAGTTCTGAGACTTTTGCATTATAGGAATTCCATGTCCCAAAGATGTTCAGTAGAACTTCACATTCAATACTTGTAAATGTATTGTTTTACTGCAAATAATTATGGGGTACATTTATTTGGGTCTGAATTTGCTCTCAGACACTGGGGTTGGGTATTCCAGGGTCAGAAAATCGTATGTAAACTAGAGGTGCATGAAGCTGCAGCATCAGCCGACTTAGAACATAATGGGGCCTAGTCACAAACTGCACTTTGTAGTGTGTTTAATAGTAATACAATATTATTACTTAGGTACTACAAAATCCAAAACAAAAAGTTATGTGTAGAGACCACCGTGTCTCCTATCCTTCCTAGTTTTCTATTATGGTTGTGGAGGTGTAAACATACATATTAATTTTAGTATTATATGTGAGAGGAACCTAGGGGAATGGCTAAAAAATAGGGCCCAAAACAGTTGTACAGGTACTACAGACCAGCCTTGGTGTAAGCCCAACACCACACAGGCCACTTATGGTTACTGAAATTCACTCCCATAGAAAAATAAGTCCTAGGCAAACAACATGGATCTATTGCTCAGCCATGGCGTTGGAATCCTGCTCATAAAATGCTGAGGGATTTTAAAGATCTGCGCATGAACGGTAATGACATGTAATCCTAACACAAGGCCTCAATTAACCCTTTCCATGCGGCCGCGATTCCCCTGGTGTGCTGTAAACGAACAGGGGCGGGCCGTGACAAACCCCAGCCGTCATCAGCACACGAGCACCGTAGTGCATGACGGCTGGGGTTCGTCATCAGCATGGAAGGGGTTAATATTTGAAAATTAATAATACACAGAAAAAGTAAAATACAGGCTCAATAAGCTCTTCAAAACATTCTGAAAAGACCCTAGAAGAAGGATTTTGAAGAAATAGGGACCTCTTGAGAGACTTTCTCCACAGTTTCAAACATAATAGATACATTGGCATCCACAATAGTGTCTGAGATAACGGCTATATCCAGCATTATCGCTGTGGTAACTATGCTTTTACATCCCTCAAAGCATACTTGCTCATTAGAATCTAGATGGACATTTAGTGGCCTTGCTGCTACAGATTACTTCTTTAATATTGAGCAGGTGCAAACTTTGTTCATGTGCAATATATTAAAATGCAATCCATGCAATCATCAATGTCCTCTTCTGTCATATTGAAGTTTGTTGAAAGGCAAAATGTTTTTTTACTCTACAAAAGGATTTCTGTAAAGCAACCCCTGGTAGTTTCTTACTTAAAAGGTGGGAGAAAATCTGTCTTTTTGCATGATCACCCTTATTTTATGCTCATTGATTTTTCTGTTTTTTGAACTCTGCACACTCGGGCATTGCTGTTCAATTTTCCCGGTAGATGTTTTCTGACCCCTTAAATATGGGAAAAGTAGCTAATTCCCTATTTTGTATTTAATGTTCCAGTAAGGCCATGGTATAAAGTGCAAGAAAATACAACAACAGTATAGAAATTTACGTCACCAGTGGACCGCAGCACATTTTAGCCATCCACCAGACTTGTTAAGAAAAACATGGCTTCAGGCCTACCTGTGTAGCTGGGTTGCCCCGTCTTCCAGTCTTAGAGACAAATCTGTCAAAATAACTAGGAGTTAGTGACATTTTCTTTTGCTTAGTTGTTAAATTTAAGAAGAATTGTGAGAAATTACATTTACATGATTATGTACATGCAAGTCCATCCCTTCGCACTTTATTTTAGGCCAAAATATGTCCTCATATATATTTTTGACATGAGGACACATTTCTTGATAAAAACTGCCTGAAAAGCACAAGAGGCATGAAAAATGGCTGCTAGCATTCAGGCCACTCAATTATTCCTGAGCACTTTCAGAGAAATTTTGTTGCAACCTGCACGTAGTCACAGGAGACTTTAATTTTCACTGGGACAAAGAACAGAAACAGCCAGCAGCTAGCTCCCTAGAGACAACTATGTCCTCCCTGGGTTTTAGGCAGCTTGTAAACGCCCCTACTCATATAAAAGGCCACACCTTAGATCTGATATGGACCACAGATTTCAGGGTGGTATTAGCTGGAATCCTCCCCTGTATCTGGTCCGACCATCATCTGATCTACTGTGACATCCCTCTGGATACTATACCCTCCCGTCCAGTACCTAAACCCAGACTGACCCGCCAGTGGAAAAATGTGGACCAACACACACTGACCACGTCACTTAGGGGAATTGTCCAACCGACATCATTTAATAAAGATGTAGACCAAGACTGTAAGGACATGATGGACTATTTAGTAACAGCTATCGATCAGTTAGCACCCGAGAAACTCCAAACAAAAAATAGTGGAATAAAGAGAGCCCCATGGTTCACACCCGCTTTGAGAGACCAAAGAAAGGCTCTGCGTAACATGGAGAGAAACTGGAGGAAAAATAAGGATATAGACTCCTGTGAACAATATAAGAAGGCGCTTCGCAGCTATAAAAAATCCATCCAGGAAACTAAAGCCTCATTTTATGAGATCCGAATAAATAGGGTGACCAATGTTCAAAAGGAAACATTCAAAATCCTGAAGGAATTAACTAAAAAAGCTCAGGATGTAAATAGCAGCATAAACTGTGATACTTTCCAGAAATATTTCCTGGATAAAGTAGATGCCATTGTGCTCGAAATAAAAAATATGGGGCATGGCCTCATCGAGCAACAGGCTATCCTAAACCCAGCTGCCAGCTGCTTAGCAACATTTCCCCCTATGGACTCACTAACCCTTGAATCGCTGATGAGGAAGACAAAATCAGGTTCCCCAGCAGATCCTTGCCCCCCTAGTATTTTCTGCTTGGCACGACCTATGTTAGAGGACCATATCCTAGCCACACTGAATAAATCCTTGAGCACCGGCAGGCTCCCCACTAGCTTCAAAGAAGCTCGTGTAAGACCGTTGCTAAAGAAAGTGGGGGCAGATCCCAACGCCTTAAAAATTACAGACCCATATCCCAGCTGCCTTTCCTGTCTAAAGTTCTTGAGCAACATGTGCTTAAATCTCTGTCTAGCTTCCTGGAGTCTAACCATCTACTCCATGAGAGGCAGGCAGGTTTCCGCGCACATCACAGCACCGAACTTGTCATGCTTTCGGTGCTGGATGAGCTCAGAAGGATGGCTGACAGTAAGAGACCGAGCGCCCTGATTTTGTTAGACCTATCAGCGGCGTTCGATACTGTCAGCCATACCCTTCTACTGGACAGGCTGGCTGGGGTTGGGATTCAGGGCTCAGCTCTTCGGTGGCTGGAATCATTCTTATCTGGGAGAACCCAGAGAATCCAGATGGGAGATAGCATATCAGGAGTGGGAGGTCTGACCTGTGGTGTCCCCCAGGGCTCAGCGCTATCCCCACTCCTGTTTAACTTATATCTGCAGCCTCTGATTAACACACTAGCGGAGATGGGCTGTCGGGTGTTCAACTATGCCGACGACACACAGCTGCTGTTGGGCATAGATGACACCGTACAAGCCCAGTCACATGCCCAGGACATACTTAGATACACAGTTCACTGGATGGCTACTAACCAGCTAAAAATTAACCCAGAAAAAACAGAGGTGCTGATAGTACCATCCAAGTGTTCCTCTTGGAGTGACATGTTCTGGCCCCAGGAGCTGGGCCCAACTCCACAGCCAGTTACCACAGTCAAAAGTCTTGGCATTAAGTTAGACAGTGCTCTTTCGATGGCCAACCAGGTTTCCACTGTGGTTGGTACCTGCACTGGTCTTTTAAGACAGCTGCGCAAACTAGTCCCTCTCCTCTCCGAGCCGATGCTTCGCACAGTGGTTTCTGCCACCCTAGTGTCAAGACTCGACTATGGAAATGCGCTCTACTTAGGCCTGCCAAAGACGCTAATTAACAGACTTCAAGTAGTCCTAAATGATGCCGCCAGGCTCATTTTTAATCTCCCGAGGAGAGCGCATGCCTCCCCATTACTAAAGAGTCTACACTGGCTGCCAATCGGGCAGAGGTCCATCTTTAAAAGCCTCTGTATAGCCCATAAAGCCATCTATGGGCAGGCCCCGGCCTACATTAAGGAACGGATTGAGATATATAGACCGGAAAGAAACCTCAGGTCTTCAGACGCCCAACTCCTTGTTTGCCCACGTTTCAAACTGGCTACAATGGGAGGGAGATCTTTCTCGGTCGTACTACCGAACCTATGGAACGCCCTGCCCGAGGCACTCCGTAAGGAGGGTAATCTGCTCTGTTTCAGGAAAGCCCTGAAAACCAACCTTTTCAGAACAGCATACAACTCAGCGTAATTCCTGTCCTTTCCTCTACCCTTCTCAGTCCCTTGGTTGTTATGACATGTGGTATAAGCGCCCTGAGACCTGCAGGTGACTTGGCGCTATATAAACCCACAATAACAAATAACAAATAACGTGTTTATGTGACTCAATTTTGGGATGTACACGAACAAGCATAATTCGACAGCAGAGAAATTATATGGCAGAATTTTAAGTTGACCCGTGTCTAATAAGGATTTGTTTCAACAAAAGGAACCCTACTTTTTAATGAAATATGTCACCCCTAAGTAGTCCTTTTAGCCCACATGGTATGGTGGCAAGTATTTAAAGGAAGTGCATGCAAGAATTTGGTGCTAATATGGATCTATACTGACTTGCCCCGAAAATAAATTTTCACTGTAAAATGCTATACTGCCATATGATATCATTGGTAGCCTTTTGGCTTATATTACTGCGAGTAGGGGTTTGAATGATGGCCCCTTAAGGTTTTTTTAAAAGGACCTGAAAGTAAATAATAAGGCATTTGTTCTCTGAGTAATGTGAGCTTTTTGCTCCCAGAGGTTATGCCTGTTGTCAAAGTAGAACCCCAGATACTTATAGTTTGGTACTACTTCTAGCTTTTTGCCCACTAGTTGGAATTGCTGTTTGGCGGTCTGGCGTCTGCTAATAAGCATTGTTTTTCTTTTTGTAATGTTTATATCTAGCTTGTTGTTGGCTATAAGTTCCAGCATTCCTAAAAGTGATCTTTATAAACTGATCTTGGTTAGTTTCATCAAGACAACATCGTCCGCATATGATAAATGGGTTAATGGTAAGGCACCTAATTAAGGTGGGTGGGATGTGATCTTGTTGAGTTTTGGAGAGAGGTCTGCCATGAAAAGATTAAAAAGATGGGGAGCCCGGTCACATCCTTGTTTGATCCCTTTAGTGGTTTAAACTTTTCTTGATAGCCTTGCGCAATCTCCCAGTTTTACTGTCATCCATGTGTTGGAATATAAGAGCAATATTCCTCTAATTATTTTATCAGGGGTATTCCATGTGCTCAATTTTTCCCATAAAATGTGATGGTCCACGCTGTCAAAACACGCCTTTAGGTCGATAAAACAGCGGTGCAGCTGTTGCTTCCTTCGGATGTATTTGTCAGCGATCAGCAAGAGCAATAGAGTAGTCTTCCAGTACTGGTGAGGCGTAGTACTCCACATCCATGTCCGAAAGTGCTATCAACCTGTAACTCGCTGGAGACGTTCTATCTCCTCCTTTAAAGCTCAGAGTAATTCCTGATCCTTGCCAGCTTGATGGAATTCGCCATTCTCTCTCCACTTCTTCAAACAGGTTTTTCAGTCTTCCACTCCAGAAATCTGGAGCTGATTTGAAGATTATTGAAGGAATTCTGTTTGGACCTGGGGCCCTGTTGGACTTGGCCCTTAAGGCAGGTTCACCCCTAACCTTTTTGCTTTTGATCTGTGATCCGCGTGGATGATTTTCTGGTCTGTGCGCACTTTTTCTCTGTGTCCCAGAGTAAAGTGCGTGCATGTAGTTAGGCTGGCCTGCTCTCCCATAGGGATGCATGGGGAATGTCTGTGTCCCTAGTAATTCCTGATGTGTGGGGAGTGCATGCTCGAATTTTGTATGTGCGTGTTCGTGGGAATGAATGCTTTGCAATGGTGTATGTGGCATGTGTGTGTCATGAGTAGAAATGCCATTTCTGGGACTTGGCATATTACTGTAAAATATGCCTGCAGTGTGATTGGCTGGAGCTGGCTGGTGAGCCTGGCTCCAGGAAGGCTGGATGGGTCTGCCCGGTGGTGAGTGTGAGATCAGCATGCTTGATGGCTTGGGAGGAGTGCACCTGGTCCCTGATGGGCCTGGACTTTCCCCAGACAATGCTGGCTCCACCCCCTGTAGTGCGACTGATGGCCCTAGCCCTGCCAGTGAATAGAGAGGGTGGTTGAGGTAAACAGAGTACTTCAGAACCTGCTGCGACTGGTTTTCCCCCACCCTGCACCCTGAGACAAAGGGGTTTTTCTGTATAAGAAGGGGCTGTGTCCCCATACAATTTGTCCTGTCTTTGGTTTTTTTCCAGGATCTTGCCAGAGGGGGCTGCTGCTGCTGCAGGGGCCAAGAGGACCGCCACTTGGCTGTCTCCCTGCCTGGAGACCCAGTGTGCTGGCTCTGGCCCTGCCTTGCCCCTCTGTCTGCCTCCAGACCCTGCTGGAGCTTCTGCTGTGCCTGGAAGCGCTTTTTATTGAGTTGTAGCGCTAGGTGCGCTTTCCTGGTGCCCCAGCGCTCCATAGCGCTTTGCTTATCTTTTTAGCACTGAGCGCGCTTCTACTGGAGCCCCTGAGCGCTTGGGAGCGCTTTATGGACCTGGCCAGTGCCCACCCGGCATCGGAGCCGATTTGCCGATTTTCGGCGTAGCGAGTGCCACCTCGCTTTATCTTTTTAATTTAAGGCCGGTGCCTACCCGGCATTGCCCCGTGGTATTTATTTATTTTCGTGCCGGTGCCCACCGGGCATTGCCCAGGAAATCACCGCCGCAGCCCGGGAGCACTGGAAGCTGTTGCCGGGCCGCTGCGCTGCCTGCAGCGACCCGGAAGTCCCGCCTCCTGACCCCAGGGCCGCGCTGCCATTGGCGGCCCCGGCGGAAGTCAGGCGGAGGGAAGAGCGAGACAAGGCCAGGCGGGAGGCGAGAGGAGCAGCCGGCTCCGTCCTCGAGGCTCCCGAGTGGAGGGGAGCCCGCCCGCGGTCTCAGCCGAGCCGCCGAGGAGCCGTCCTGCCACCCAGAGACCCGGTGAGTGCCTGCAAGGGGAGAGGGGCGTCGGGACACATTGTCGGTGTCTGCCCCTCCCCCGTAGCGCGATCTTGCGCGCACTGTTGTATGAAGCCCGAGGGCTTCAGGGGGCATTTGTCTTGGATACCGAGTCCCCCGTGAGGGACTCCAACGCGCCCCTTCATTGAGTGAAACCACAAGGGCTTCCAAACGGCATATCTTTGTCTTCAGAGCGGCCCCGGTTGGCAGAGGGCCGCACCAACGTGGGCAGCATTTCTTAAGTTTGAGAGCCACGAGGCTCTGAGGGGCCATTCTGTTCTGCGAGCCCAGCGAGTTCATTGCCCACATCGTTTAGAGCCCTGAGAGAGGCTCTGGGGCACTTCCATTATTTTAAGAGCGCTGGAGCTCTAATTTGCACATTTTGCTTTGCGAGCCCTGAGAGGCTCCTTGCCCACTTTGTTCTTGAGCCCTCCTGGCCCCAACGTTGTGCATCTGTATTTACAACTGTCCAGCACTTAGTGGACAGTTGCCACGTTTAGGCTTTGTGTTCTGTGCTGCCTGCGCAGACCTCCCTGACACTGAGACTCAGGGCATCCGCCCCTTTCGAGGCCAGTTGGCCTGAGGGACATTTGTGAGTGTTGTGCTCTGTGCACCCCGCGCATTGTAACTTCTTGATATGTGATTCTTGCGCAAAATGTTCTAACCTGCACCTCTGTGTTTATTATCTCATGTGCAATTGTTGATGTCCGCTTACCTTTTCTAAAAGTGACCTGATTAGGTATTTCATGTTTATCCCCTTTGCTAAGAGTGACCTGCATAGAGGATTGTTGATGTCCCAATTTATGTTTATCCACTATGCTAAATGTGACCTTCATAGTAGATTGTTGATGTCCCATTTTATGTTTAGGTTTCCTTCCCTTTGGTAAGAGTGAACTGCTTAGGTGTTGGTATTCCTTCCTTAGGTCCTGCTAAGAAGGTCCTAGTTACCTGCGTGATTGCCTACAGTGTTTTAGGGTTGCGTAGGAGGTCTTGACTCTGTTCCAGTGATTACTGGATGTGTGTTGCATTTATAATTTTGGTGCTACTCATTCTATGTTTACGACATAAGTGTATATCTACCAGTATTATTTTCTGACAAGTGCCTACCCCTGACAGCGGTCCATGTGGCCCTGTCCTGTACATAATTCCCCTTGTAAATTCTGCCCATGCCCCTGGCACATTGTACAGTTTGCGTGTGTTATCTAATGTATTTTGTTTATTATAATACAAAGGCTATTTTTTATATATATCCTTGTGTGGAGTCTTTCTTTGTGGTGGGCCTTGGGTGTTGTTGCTGGGGTGCGTGCTCAAATACTTAACTCATACCGCCTCCAAGTTTAGCCTAGACTGCTCGCGCCACGTTACCTAGAGGGCGAGTGGGGGTTGCCTTGGTGTGTGACTCCCTTGCCCTGACCTTAGAAATGGTGATCCCTGACTGACCTCGACGCGAGTCTTGGCCGGCCAGGGTCCCGTTTCTAACAGGCCCCATTTCCACGACCGTTCAGAAATGTTCTTCTTACATCTTTGTCACTGAAGCCTGGATTTCCAGATGCGGATTCTACACCGCCATCTTCTCTCCATTGTGCCTCTTCTGTGTTTTGCAGTTTAGGCCGTTGTCAGGTTGGGGCACTGTTTGTAGTTTGTAGCACACTCCTGTCATAGCTTAATTGTTTTTTGCACTCTTCAGGCGACACTTGCATCCTCTTCCTTCATTCTAGGTGATTCGATGGTTCAGTGTCTGTGAATCTCTTTGAAAACAGTGAGGCTCAGTCAGTTTCTTGTACGCTTGAGGTAATTGAGTTCGCAGGGTGCTTTAGCCCATTTATTATTCTCCAAAATGCACTTGAGTTAGTGTTTTTCGCCATGAATAATAATTTGGCCCAGAAGTTGTCTTCACTTCTTTTTTGGTGTTCCCACAGAATCTTTTTATACTTTTTCTTAAGATTCCATCTTCGGTCCCAGTCTAGGCTTGACATTGCTGTTTTTTTCAGCAACCTTACGTTTTTCCTTATTTCTTGCTTAAGTATAACCAGTTCAGTTGAAAAGGACCTGGTGTTTTTTGACTTCCCAGCTTCTTTGGGTATAATGGTCATAATTGTTGTTAACTTGTCAGTGACGTTTTCACAGTCTTGTATCTGTTTGTGTATGCTTGTTTCACTTTACATTTTTGATGTTGTCTGTTGACCATTTCAGTCGTTTCAAGTCGGTTGAGAGTGAGCTATCTACAATTATCATACCATTCTGGTCCTTAGGAGGCTTTAGATTGAAATAGGTGTTCTGGTATGAGTGGTCACTTTTAGTAGTAAATTCAATTGAGAACTGCTTGAGAAAGGGCAGTAGAGGGAGAGATATTGGTATGTAGTCAAGCATAGATAGCAATGTCCCTCCGAGATGGGTATACTTTGGAGGGTAGTCTTCTGATGTTCTACCATTTAGGAACCTCAAACCCAAGTATTCCAGGGTTGTTACCAGTTGCTGTCCTACTGGGTCAGGACGCTCTGATTTAAGCTGGTATTGGGGATTGTACATTCCAGAACTCGTTGTTTGCTGCTAGTTTATCGTCCTCTTCCAGAGTCTGGATTAAACTTGAATTAAAATCACCTGTTAAGACGATTTACCACAAGGGTTGCTGTTTTGTATGGCAATAATTATTGTTATTAGCTGATTTATCTGAGCTTTCTTCTCTTTCGCAGATGGGTGTATGTAAATGTTGGCGAGTAGTATAGATACCTCACTGCCTGGAGAAGACAATTTTATTAGTTGCACGTCTGGAACATAAGGAGCTATTTGCTCAGATCTGATGTTAATGTCAGTCAACGTAGACAAATAACCCACTATAGTGATGGCCACAAATGCAAAGACGATTCGATGTAGAAACAAATAGTCGTTTATTAGGTTCAAGAATAACAGTATAAACTAACAACCTCAGCCACAGCAACCCTCAAACGCTGGCTGCTTCACTCTCGCCCCCGGCGCTCGCCTTGGAACGCGGTCGCGGTGACATTCTAAGTGATGTCACCGCGAGGAGCTCCATTACATGCGGAGACGCCGGGGGGCAAACAAGGTGGAAGATACCACACATCCCCCTTCCCTGCGGAATAAAACATCAGAACTAAACAGAAGAACAATGTACTAATGAGAATCACATCATCACATACTGTTCAAGATGTCTGGGGGGGTCCGGTCATTCTCCGGCTAGTCCTTTCACCTGGGTGGGGAACCTTCAACTGTTTCCTGGGGGTTAAAGCTTTGTTCCCCACGGCATTGCCTTCACCCTCCCCTTCTCTACCAGAATCCTGCCCGGTAGGGTGAAATCTCACTACTCTTCACAGGTTCCAGATCTCCCCTTCCTGGGTCTTCACAGCATTCCTGAACAATATAGTGATCTTTGTGGGCCTACTGTATCCTGACCAACTTGCTCTGCCAGCAGGGGTCCTGATCTTAATGTAATTCCCTACTTTAAACCCGGCCTCCCGTGTAGAGTTGAGCCTGTCATATCTTTCTTTCCTCCCCACCATAGCTCCTTCCTGTTTCACTAATCATTTCGCTTCCTTGGAGTGATCTGACCATCCCTTGTGCCATCCCATCCACCCTGGAGATAGTTTGGTGTTAGGTATTCTTGCTCGGAGCAACTCGAAAGGGGTGACTCCCGTCGTTTGGTGCGGGGTGAATCTGTACGCTTCTATCCGCCTCCATAATTCTTCCTTCCAGCTTAAGCTACTGGCCTTGGCTAACTGGATACTCTCCTTGAGGGTTTTGTTAAAGCGCTCGACCATGCCATTTGTCTCAGGGTGATACAGAGCACAACGTTTGTCTGTGATTCCTCTCTCTTCAAGGAAGTCGTCCATCTCGTTCCAACATAATTGCACCCCATTGTCCGTGAGTAGGCTGCTGGGTAATCCTTCCCTGAGAAACAACCCTTGAAGGAACTCAATGACGACCTTGGTTGTGACTTCACTCACCAATTTCACTTCCGGCCACCCAGAGTACATATCCATCAGCACCAGAATGTACGGCGTGCGCACTTCTCCTGTCAATGGACCAACAATGTCCAACGCTACTTCTTCCCAGGGTCCTGATGGTGGCGGCCTGCACACCATTGGAGGTGTCAGTTGTTTCAAGACTTTGTCGCTGATGCTGCATGGAATACAGTCTCTTACTTTTCTTTCAATTGCAAGATCCATGCTTGGCCACCAATAGTTTTCTCTGAGCCTTTGTTTGGTCTTGGTGATGCCCAGGTGGCCACTGTGAGCCATCTCAATAACGTTCCCTCTCACTGTCGCGGGTGGTACTAATCTCGTCCCCCTGAACAGGTATTCATCAACTACGGACAGTTCATCCTTTACAATCCAGAATGGCCAAAGGAGCCTCACCTCATTTATCCTTGTGTCTCCATCTGTCTTTTACTCTTTTGCACACCTCATCCAAGACTTCGTCTTCCTTCAGTGCATTTTTCCATGTTTCTTCTCCTATTGCTCTCTGGATTGCGCAGACATTTTCCATCTGATGGTCATCCACTTCATCCTCCGCCTTGTCACGCGTTTCATTCGCCTCATTTTCATTTACAATCCTTGACAAGCAGTCTGCTGCAAAGTTACGCATTCCGGGGACGTACTCGACACCGAAGGTGTATTCCTGGAGACCGACCACCCAACGCCTGATCCTTCTGGAGATCGCATCCAGGCCCTTCTTGCTGAAGATTTCCACCAACGGCTTGTGGTCAGTACGAAGAGTGAACTGTGTGCCCCACAGGAAGTCTCTGAATTTTCCCAAAGCCCAGGATACTGCCAAAGCTTCCTTTTCGATCACCGAGTAGTTGTTTTCAGACTTCTGAAGGGATCTTGAGGTGAAAGCTATTGTTTCTTCTCCGTCTTTGCCTACTTGGGTGAGGACCGCTCCTATCCCTTTAGCGCTTGCGTCGGTGGTGACTACTGTGGCACGGTTGGGTATGTAAGACTTTAGGCCGGGTGCTTCTGCAAGTGCATTTCTCACATCTTCAAACTCTCTCTGACACTCCTGACTCCAGTTGAATACCGTCTCTTTTTTCAGTAGCAGCCTGATAGCGTATGTCCTTCCTGCAAGGTTCCGTATGAATTTGCCGTAGAACTCCAGCATTCCCATAAATGACTTGATTTTGTCTTTGCTCTTCAGGGGCACCAAATTTACAATGGTGTTCTGGAGCTCCGCTTTGTGATGGATTCCTTCTGCTGTCACCTTGTGTCCCAAGAAGTCCAGTTCTGCACAGCCAAATACGCACTTTTCTCTTCTCACCGTTAGTCCTTGCGAACTGAACCTTGCCAGCACTCGTCTCCGCCTCTCATTATGCTCCTCATGGTTTGTGGCAAATACTAGCACATCGTCCTGGTAGCATACAACACCAGGAATTTCTTTCAAGATGTTCCCCATGAGCCTCTGAAACACGGCTGCCACCGAGACCATCCCGAAGGGCATCCTTTTGAACTTGTACGCGCCCATGGGCGTCACAAACGCTGTGAGTTCTTGCGACTCTTCGTGCAGCTTGATCTGAAAGTAAGCTGAGGTGAGGTCAAGTGTGGAGAATACTCTTGCGCCCTCTAGCATGCTCATCATCTGGGTGATGTTGGGCAGTGGAAATCGATTGACCACAACCTCTTTGTTCAACGCTCTCAGGTCAATGCACAGCCGAACCGACCCATCCTTCTTCTTGGTGGCCACGATGGGTGCCAGCCATTCCGTCGCTTCCACCAGTTCAAAGACTCCTGCTTTGCACAGTTTCTTGAGTTCTGTCTTCACCTCTTCTTGGATGGCAATGGGTAGCTTCCTGACCTTGGCCACAACCGCTTTTGCGTTTTCTTTCAATTTTATCTTGTGGCAGTAGTTCTTCAAACATCCAAGCTCTTCTCTGAATACCTCCTTGAACTCTGTCACTAAATCTTCCTTTTGCTCCTGTATCTCCTGTATTAAGATTTTGGGATTTCTATTGGGATTGAGATAGACCCCCAACTCCTTCTGTGCCTGCCAACCCAAGATGTTATCCCCGACTGTAGACACATACACCTTAGACACTGTTGTCCTGTCCCTGTATTCAATTTTGTCCCAAAAGTAACCTTTCATCGAGATGGGGAGACCAGCATACCCCCCGGGCCTCACATCCATTTTCCTCAAGATTATCCTCCCCTTGGACACTCGGGAGAATTCTTTTGCACTGATGATTGTTATTCTAGAACAGGAATCAAAAAAGGCTTCCAAATCAGTATCCCCCACTTTTATGGTGTCTTAAGGGCTGCAGACCTGACCTTCATCAACCTGCACAACAATTTCTTCGCATGTAGTGTCATTGAGGCAGTGGATCTGACTTTCGCTCACTCGCACAACTATTTCGTCACATACTACGTTTGTCCTGTCTCTACTCTGTCTACTGAATCCCTGTCCACTCTTGCAATACTGCCTGAAATGACCTTTCTTTCCGCACTTGTTGCATGTCAACCTGAGGGCAGGACACTCTTTGTCATTGGCCAGATGCCCCTGCTTACCACATCTATAGCAGGTACCCTTGAATGGTCCTCCCAATTTGTACTCCTTCTGCTCTTTACTCACTATTCTCTGGCCCTTGATCACAGACACAGCCTCACATTCGGTCACAACTTCACTTACTTTAGGTTTGTCTTCGCTTCTTTTCTCCCCAGTGTCCTGCTTTATTTCACTGACGCACTGTAACATGTGCTCTACTTGTTTTGCTACAATTAAAACTTCCCTCAAGGGTGGGTCATCCTTCAGCCATAACTCCTCACGTACACGCTCCATTCTGCAAGCTAGTACGAACTGGTCCCTGATCCTTTCCTCACTTGCACCATCAAACTTGCATGTTGCAGCTAGTCTTCTTAACTCAGAAACAAAATCTTCAATAGATTCCCCCTCCTTCTGTGCTCTTTTCCCAAAATGATATCTCTCCATTATGGTGCTTGTCTTTGGGAGATAGTGTAAATCTAATTTCTTCAGGCTTACTTCTAGCTCATTGAGACCCCTTGCTTCCTGCGTCCCTAGATCTGGGAGGTGATCTAAAACTTCTTCCCCTTCTGCTCCTAGGTAATACTCCAAAAATACTACCTTCCTTTCTAGTCCAAGGTTTGGCCCACACACAGTAGCATAATTTAAGAATACTTTCTTCCATTTTTTCCACTGAATAGTAGGTTCCCCGGGGTTAGTCAGGAAAAAAAGGTGGAGGCTCACGCTCTGCATGGTACAGTGTCACTGAGTTCTATGGGTATTGAAAGTATAGTACTTGGTGCTATGGGGTACAAGTAAGAAACAGTACTACTCTCACTCAGCAATAAAGCAAAGTACACCCACTTTCACCAAGAGGTTTGCGCACAGAATCAACAATCGCTCTAACTTTACAAATTGTATTTACTAAACATTTAAAACCACTGGGTGGCACTGTAGCATGCAAGTCTGTTCACTCAGAGACGAGTTATACACTAGAAGGTTGCCCTTTCGTTGATTGTGAACAGAATGATACCGAATGGAGGTGGAAGGCTCACAGTTACACTTCTTTGCCACGACGTAGGTGTCCAGCACAGCCTACACCCCAGTGAATAGGATGCCGAAGGATACGTGAGGGAGAACCCAAGTAAGTTTCCAAGTTGCACAAAGATTGAGGTTCACGATGCCGTTGCGGTTTCAAAACTCGTGATGTGGTGATCGCAAAGGTTTTTTGAATCCACGATGCACCTCTGAGTAGCGCGCTGCTCACACCACCCATCACCTCAATACGTACATCAGGACAGGGCGTTGACACTGTGACTTGCGACTAAGCACGCTAACAGATTCATTATGTGGGCAACGCAAAAGTTGGAGCAGATGCAAGGCTTGTCAGGCAAACATCACGCCGCTACCGCCTCTCATCCACGTAGTGCCAAGCTCTCCGCAGACACCTCAGGCTATCCAGTGCACCTCCTGCTTTCCGATGATCCCAGCTGGCGCTCCACCGCAAAGTTGTCTGACTCCCGCTATCTACAGCCGCTCCACACGCTTCCGTGACCCCTGTCACAAGTTCACACTCAGTCTGCACTTGAATCGTAGATATAGGCACAGCGTGCCGTCAGACAGCTGACACTTCCAGGCGTTACCTTTATTTTCTTTAACCAGGACTGGTACTTGACAACACACGCACACCCGCTCCCGCTCCTCATCAAAATTCTTCCGCAGCACTTCAGTCTGCCTCGGGAGCGTACGAATACTCTTCCCCAGCTTAGCTGCGCCTTCCGATCTCACGGGCGTGTTGAGGTCGCAGTTTCCGAATGACCCTCGTCGCCAGTGTAGTGATGGCCACAAATGCAGAGACGATTCGATGTAAAAACAAGTAGTCGTTTATTAGGTTCAAGAATAACAGTATAAACTAACTACCTCAGCCACAGCAACCCTCAAACGCTGGCAGCTTCACTCTCGCCCTCGGCGCTCGCATTGGAACGCTGGTCACGGTGACATTCTAAGTGATGTCACCGCGAGCAGCTCCATTACATGCGGAGACGCCGGGGGGAAAACAAGGTGGAAGATACCACACCCACCTTTTGGGCGACCATACATGCTGTCTTTTTCTGCTGGTGTGCTGAAGTGTGTATACCCAACGAGCAGCAGCTCCTTCTAGTGCCCAAGTCTCCTGTAAGGAGATTATATCACATGATGTCCAATTTTGAAGGGGCCAACCGTCTTCTAGCCATTTCCTGGCTCCGGCTATACTCCATCATATAAGGTGAAAGGTGTCTTGGCAGTTGTTCATTGTCTGTTTGTGTAAAGGTCAATTGTCTTTCCCTTTATTCAGCGTACCTGCTAGCCAGTGATCCAAAATGCCTTCAGTGCTTTCTCATTCCCCGGATTTATCCACGCTACAGCATGCTGTTGGCAGGCTGTGCCCCCTTGCCTTCATTAGGACTGAATTAACCTGTTCCTTTATTGCCTGGATATACCCCGCTTTTCCCTTCTCCACCGGTGTCTCCCTTGGTGGGCCTGGATATGGTGGTTTGACCGGTCTTGAGAGTCTTTTTCCCCATGTGTCGAATTGTTGTTTAAAGGTCATGATTAGCAGAATTATCTCCTCCGTTTGCTATGTCGTGTGAGTTTGCTCATGGTCCTTGTTGTGTCCTGCCTTGCAGAATTCCACTGAAAGTAGGTGGGCTGAATTTAGATGTTTTAGCCCTGGGATAGTTACGATCAATTTGAATATGTTGCCCCTATTCAATATATCATGAAACCCCTGGGATTCATACTCAGGTGTTAAAAAGAAGTTGTGGATGTTGTCCCTACTTCCCTATGGTGCTGCTGTTGCTGACTTCTTGGTCTGTTCCCGTCAAGGTAGATATTTGTATTCTGAGCTTGACGCCATCAGGCTTATTGCTCATTTTGGCGTCTTGTAGTGTAATTGTTAGTGGTGGCCTACTGGCCTGGATTTTCTTTTTCCCAGTTACGCCGAAGGAGTTACTTTGGGATGTTAGTTAATTTCCTAAGGTTGTTGCCCTTGTGTGGGTTGCATGTACACCATCTCAGAGGGCAGCTTCTCCCTTGTTATTTATGCTGACCTTAAGGCCTCCATGTGGTAGAACATTCTTTGTGGCTGGGATAGGAGGTAGTGTCTTGGCGATCTTATTTGGGGGGTCTGGTGACCATGCCTAGCGCAACTTTTCCCACAAAGTCATTGAGGTTTTTTTGATATTTGGAGTTTCCTCTTGAAGGTTCCCTGAACGTTTGGACTGGCACCCTTCATTGATCCCTGGTGCCTTGCTTTGTTGTAAGTTTAATTACCTCTTTTCCAGATAACGTACATTTTGTCCCTTCCTTCCGCTTCTCCTGTTTGGCTCAAGGTTTGAGCCCAGGAGGTATGAGTTTTTTTTTTGCCCTTCTTTCTTGTTTTCTTGTTGCCTTTTCCCAGTAGGTTGTGGACAGTCACAGTGTTCACTAGTTTGACAGATTCCTGTATTGTCTTTAAATGGGCTTGATTCCTCTTCGTTCTCTATGTGGAAACTGCTCTGTAGGCTTGATGTTAATTTTTTCTGAACTACAAGGTCTACGCTCTTCCTGGTCCTTGCTGCTTTTTCCTTTCCATTTTGCATGGGCTCTACTATGCTATTCGCAGTAGCATCTCTTTGTTCCTTGGGAACTTGTTCCTCCCTTCCTGATGTAACTAGGAACCGCTTTTTTGGGGCCTCAGTTGATATGTCCATCGAGCCCTCTGACGATCTTGTAGTATTTAATGTGTAATCTGCTTTTCTAGTTGTAGCGAATATAGGGAACACTTTGGGTCCATGCTCCAAGTTGCCTGCGGATAGTTCGTTTCTTGCTTTCCTTTCAAGCTCTTCTTTGTCTTCTTGTTAGTTTGGTTGGATTAAGTGAAACAGGCAAGTTTAACATGGGGCCTGCTTTTTCCATGTTTGTTGTTTTTTGTTTTTCCTTGTCCACCTGTTTGAGGGAGGCTGGTTGTTTTTTACTTTCAGATTCTTTGGGCTTAGAGCTTGGCAGACTAGATTGTCTGGGTGTTATAATTTGTTCTAAAAGAATTGGAAGGAAGCTCAGCTTGTCTATAATTGGGCCGCAGGCGCAGGGACTTTGTTCTAGTGTGTATTTTGATTGTGCTGTTGTTATTAGCTTATTAAGTTTGTCCAGTTTAGTGACTATCCCTGCTATGTGGAGGGCTATAATGTTCATTAGGTTTATTTGAATGTTCAGTTTGTTTGATTGCCAATTAAGTGCCTTTGCAGATGATTGGAGTGTTTCTATTATGGACGTGAGAAGCTCCAGATGGATTGTAACAGCACTAAGTGCATTCTCTTGCTGTGATGTTTGGGAGGTGCCCAAATGCTGTTCTGAAAATGACAAGCTATTACTGGTGTTCATGGTTTATGTCATTATCGTTCCGATTTTATCCAGGTTTTTAACGTGATTTTCCACCAAGGTGGTCAGCTCCCCTTCATTATGCTTACTGTCTTAGATTTGGTTAAATCTTGTGATGTCTCCTTGTTTGATGTTGAGCTGGATGTGGGGCTTAGGAACTTCAACCATGAATTTTCTAAGTCTTTCAAGTCGGTAGCTTCAGCTACACCTGTCCTATGTATCTGGGCTTCAGTTCTCAGTGCCAGTTTAGGAGCAGGTGGCTTTATAAGTGTACGGATGATGTGGATTTCAGGGTAGTACTTGAGGCGGATTTCGGAATCGCAAATGATACTGGTGTGCTGGACCTTACGCCTTGCATCTCTCTTTCCTTACTCCAATTGCTGTCTTTGATGGGAGGAGTCGTAGCTGTTCCCTTCAGTTTTCCAAGGCCCTCTGCGAGTATCTCCAGCTGGTTTGCTGGTGCTGGTATTTCCCCTCTGCCAACCCCTGCTGAGGTGGTTTCTTTCATCTAGTTGTTCTCTTCAGTTTCCTTGTATTTCTGTTTTTTGTATTGTACTAGAGTCCTGATTTGGGTCTTGGCCACTTGGGTCCGTCTGATCCAAAGAGGGAACTGTTGGTCCCAAGGATGCCTGAGCAGTTGGGATGACATCTGAACCTTTGTTTTGGATTGCCCTTTGAGGAGTAGGCAGACCTGGCTAGCCTTTAGGAGTTGAGAAAACTGTGGTCCCATTTTTTTTCAGAAAAAGGAGCCTTGTTTACTTCCATTGTACCTCTTCCCTCCTGGTTCCTGAACAGGGTTGCAATTGGAGAGATTAGTGGGCCCTGTAAAGTTGACCTTTTTTGTCTGGGTTATGTTTTGGTTTTGTTTTTTGTCTCCTTGGTTGGCACTTGATGTTTTCCTCGCCTTTTGGGTTTTTTGAGGCTGCTTTGGGGTCCGCCTGACTTTGCCCAATCTCATCCTCCATGGATGGTTGACTGGGATTACAATTTACATTTTGATTTTGATTTTTTTCATGTTCAACTTAAGACTTAACAGTGTTTGCTGTCATTCAGTGGTGCTTCTGCATACAGACCACATGTTGCAGTCCAAAGTTATCCTGGTTTGGTCCTGGCTTGGTCCTGGTTTAGTCCAAGCAAAGCTTGTGCTCGGAGAATGGATCAACGGCTGTGACGAGCAGGACAGGGTGCACATGGCAAGATGTACAATAAGCTGTTTGGCTTGTGCTAACTTATGCTCTCACCTGTGGATCCTGACTGCGCTTCTAAATGCATTTCATTGTTGCCACAGCGGTTGCCGCTGTCTCCTCGGTGCAACAATACCACCATGCAGCCCCACTGCTGCGCTAATGCTGCACTACTGTAGCACTACTGTAACACATCGATCGTTGACCTCCGCCCTGTCTCTGTGGTGTGAGCCCTGATGGGGCGTAGGTGAATAATAGAAAGAGCCAAAACCCCGTGTGGGGTGGTCCGTAGGGAACCAGAGGCAAAGGGAGATTAGTAAGCCTGTGAGGCACCCAAGGGGTCACTGGCTACACTGGCTGTATGGCTGCCTTCGCCACCGCTCTGTGCACCAAGGACTCTCCCACTCCAGCTACGGCCGCTGCACTCACCACCACTCACCAGGCAAGGCAGCTCCAACCGAATCAGGTGGTTCAAGGTGATTCCAGTGGTCTTGTGGTTCAGTGAGACTCAGCGGGGGCTCAAAGGCACTCCGGCTCTTGCTTCCTGCTCCCGCTAAGGTGGGCTGGATCAGGCCAGGGCTAGTGGAGCGCTTAAGGAATGGGGATGCTTCTGTTCGCTGCCTCCGCTCTCCACTGGTGCTAATCTGAGCTCATATTTCATGTTCCTGCTCGTAGATGTCAATTTTATCGACATTAGATAGAATTTGGAAACCCTTGCTGTGTAGTTATCAGCAGGGGTCATGGCACGGAGTTCAGACTGGTCTCTGTGGCCTCAGTGGTGTCGGCTTCCTTCTCGCGCTCCTCTCACTCCTCGCACACACACTCAGCAGCAGCTCACGGTTGCGGTCGGTGCGAAACTGCAGCCCAGAATCCCAATAACCAAGTTTATAGATTTTTGGAGAGACCAACACGGGATAACAACACCAGCTGTACGTAGAGTAAGTCATGCAAGACACCTACAAAAGAAGATCACATCAGAGTAGATAATCAAAAAACAAGGCAAATACATAGCTATATTCATTCCAGCTCTCAAACACTCACTAGGAGTGTCAATCCTCCACCACCCCAACCCATTTGCCCCACATTCACATTGCCCCGAAGAAATTTCTCTCTAAATAGTATGCCTATTGTCCTAAAATAAAGCAGCAAAAATGGGCTACATTATTTTGCTCCTGGGCTTGAGTCGGCCCTTGTTGAAAAGCAAAAAAATGGGTGACCTATTATGGTCTCCGTAAGAGGCATACTATTTAGAGAGTTATTTGAGTATAAACAGTAGGGACCAATAGAGGTCCTGAGGAGTAAGCAGTAGGGGACTTCTTATGAAACATGTTGACCTGGTAGAACATATCAAAGCTCTACTATAACCTCTTTTTAATGTTCCCAGCCAGAGAAGCCAATAAATCATTTTTTTCTACTAGCCAGGGAATTTTTAATTTTTAATTAACAGTCACATATTTAGGTCCCTACACTTCACCTTCACTGCTTTCACACCACACATAATCTATCGTCACACAACAAAGTGCTCCTGCATAGCTCGTAGCTCGTAGTACGCCCCGCCCCGTAGAGGGATGGGAAAACCTCTATGATGAAGCATGAAGAGGGGTATTTTAAAAAGAGATAGCGCTTGCCTTTGCCACCAGCAAAGGGAGACGTCCTCACAACTCCAGATAAATATTACAAATCAAAATAAAAACTATTTCCAAGTGCACATTGATAGAATCGTTTTGTTTATGTATACAGTTTAGAAGGGTGATTCTATCACCGTTACCTCTACACTTCCTCATTTGTTTATTTGATTGGGCATCAGGTCATAGCAAAGCGCAATGGAGGCGCAACAGCGTAAGATAGGCAGTGTAAAGGTGAGATATCTGCACTAAACAAAGTCTTGCTGAGGCTGTGACCGTTTTGGGTGCCATCAAAGTGTCTCACCAATCAGCGTCGTCCAGTGACCCGAGCCAACCCTCCCATTTATCTCTGAGTAGTGCTAGTGTGTTGAGGGTATGATTGGTAAGGGAGCGATAGATACGGGAGATCCCTCCCTTCCCTAGGTTGCCGGTCATGGTCTGGGCCTTGTGGGCTATATTTGGGCAGGTAGGTGCCCTCTGAGATGTGAGATTGAGGGCTTGGCGTATCTTCAGGTATCTGTAGAATTGGGAAGCATGTAGGGAGTAGCGAGTCTGTAGTTCTTCGAAAGTGTGTATGTCACTCCCCCAGACATCTCCCAGTAGCGAAATGGCAATGAGATCCCATAATCTGAAACACAAGAGACTGGCAACCTCCGCGAGCCGTGTGCCGCTCCATAGTGGGGTATGTTGAGCCAATTTATCCGACCAGTGGGTGTGTCACAGAGAAGCCGGCCAGGCCAAGAGCACTCCCCGCGTGACCTCCGGTAAATTGTGGGGAATAGTGCACCCATACAGCATCCCTTGAAGGTTAGCCAAACCCAGGGCTTGGAGCTCCAAGCAGTATGTGGGTCGGACCAGCCGCCGTTAAACCAATCATGCACGGTAAGGAACCGAGTCGCTAAATAGTAAAGGTAGAGGTTCGTCATCCCCAGGCTGCCATTGTAGGGGGGTATCCAACACTGGGCGAGGGCCAGCCTAGGCCTTCAGCCTCCCCACAAGAACTTAATGGCCATGCCGTCCAGTGCTCGGAACGACAACCATAAGAAGAGGAGGTGTGCATTTTGGAGGATATAAAGGAACCTGAGCAAGATCATCATTTTAAATAGAGCCATTCTGCCTATAGAGTTCAGTTGCAGAGTTTGCCACTTGAGGAGATCACCAACAAGGTGACGTTGAGTGACCAAGCGAGATCAAGGAGGAGGGCGACCCAGATTCCCAGATACTTGAAGGACTGTTGCTGAAGGGGTATCGACGACTGCCAATCAAAGCATTCCCTCGAAAGGTGAAGAGGGATCAGGACGGACTTAGCATGGTTTATTCGAAGGCAGGAAGTTTGTTCGCAGAGGGTCGAGGCCTAGAGGCAAAAGGGTCCTGACTGAGCTGGATCAGCTAAAAATCAACTTTGCTTATTGTCTCTTCTGAAGTGAGCTCTAGCACTTAAGTCCTGCCCCTTAAAAATGACCGGGAGGAGCTGTTCTAGAAAGCCTGAAAAGTTGGGACCTTGAAAATGTATGGACTTACAACACCTATGGACCTTCACCTGGACCTTGTAGTAAATGTTTCTGATTTCTAGAGGAGTAAATTGAATACAGCTTCCGGATTGCCCTGTTTGAATATTTTGAGCTCTAAACCAGTAAAATAGCCACTGATTTAAAGTTTGATGGACAGAGCACACCATCACAAATATGACACAATAGCCTGTCCACCAAACCTTTGGTCCTCCCACTTTATTTCGAGCTGGGCAGACCATAAGCTTTCCAGATCCATTGGCTCCATCAAAAATACTTCCTCTCATGGTCCAATAGAATATTACTATGTCTGCCCAATTTAATTTTAATTTTACTGGAGTGTGAATGATATGAAAAATTAATAATGACTTCCAGTGTATGGGTGTCATTTGTTTATTTTTTTTTTAGTAAAGATCTCCTGCTTTTGGAGTTCATTTCTGAAACACAAAAAAAGTTCTAAAGTTTGCAGAATGGCAGTTCCTCTCAAAGTACAGAGAAGTAGTTTGGGCTGGCAGTCATCTCTAAACTCGAAGGACCATCTGCCAAAGCCTAAATCAGACCCTACATTTAAAGGTGGAAATATTGACTGGAAGAAGGCTTTGTTAAATATTGGACGGATTTGTTAGAATGAGCTGAAAGCCATTTTGTATTTCTGGCAGCCATTTCAGTTAGCCATGTGCTGCCACGTGCTCGCCATGAGCTCTGTCCTCCCTCAGTGTTGACTGCTCTTGTAATCTGCCTAGAAACAAACTACATTCAGCATCTTCCACCTTTGCACATGCTCAGTTAAGCTTGCAGCTGTCCTTGCGACTGTTTCTAGTCTGTAAATGTAAGGATGTATTTGCCAAAAACAGCCACTGTTAGCTCCTCCCACTTTGTTGAGCAAGCAGATCTTGTATGCTCATATTAGTTATTTTGCATGCTTGCATGTGCCAGGACCTCCCCTTGGTCTTATGCTGACTGTGTAACCCTAAGCATATATAAGGCCCCAGTTTTCTGTACTCCTTAGACTGCCTCATTCATTTGCTAAGGCTTCTGTGTGACGTAGTCTCCCTCATTTGAGGTTAATAAAGATGTTATTTTTATATTTCAGATTCTGTGCCAATTTCTTCTTTGTTGGTTTAAAAGGACCAAGTATCAGTGGGACCACTGAGAAGGTATCTATGTTCTACAAATGGCACTCCAACGTGGACCTCATCAGAGAAGTGGCTATTTAAGGAGTGATCTTGTCAGGAGACCGAAATCTACTGTGGAGGACAGGACAGGACTGTACTAAGGAGGTACTCTGTGCACAGAGATTCTGGGGATTCTCTGTCTCTGCTGCCCAGTATATTTCTGATCTTCCTGATTTTGATCCTCCACATGATGTCACCCCTGACTGATACCCTTTTTGGCGTGAGTATTCTAAAAAGACTGTTAGGTCATTCAGAACTTGGCAGTTAGAATTTGGACAACCATTTGTTTGGTAAGAGTTGTTCTGCGGCACTTGCTGTGGGTTTGATGCCTTGGATTGGTAAGGTAGTTTTGTAACGCTTACTGTGGCTTTGGAATTTTGGAATTTGTGTTGGCCAACTTTGGATTTGTATGGGATAGATATACGAATTGCAATTTGTGTAGGCAGATAATGAGGATATTTTTCTCTGTTTGAATTTGTTTGAAAGGTGCAACGTACGAAGAGTACCTTAAGCACTACTTTGATTATAATACTGCATATTCTGCACTATTTTTGGCATGCCTGTTTCAAGCACATATCAAAGAATGTGTTGCTTTTTGGAGGTACCACAGTGAGATGTGAATTAAATTAGCCGGCTCCCTTGAGGGAATACCTAAATAGGTTTAGGTATAAAAACATATTTCTTCCTTGGGATTCTGTATCCCCAGGGAATTAAAATATGACAATAATAGAAACAAGGATTTTTTTTCTGCGCAATTTTATGAATGGAGATATGCAGAGCGATTTTTAGTGTTCTGCCAGCCAAAGCTGGTGAATTGAGTGTATTTTAGCTTCTTGAAAATGAAACAGTCTGTTGGGCTGTTTTTGCAGTCTTTTGGTATACTATTGAGAAGCTCCTCTTGTAAATATGACTTACAACTCGTATTTACAAATGGTTTGGTTAAAGTACAGTCTGTGGGCTGTCCTTTGTTTCTCTCTTAAGTGTTGATCTGTGGGTTAAATGTGTGTTTAAATGTCTATGTGGTTTGTGGTTTTCACATTAGTGATACTTCTGTAAGGAAATAGAAATTGCGCTCTTTGTGTAAGGATTGCTAGCCTTAACCTCGCTGTATTATGTGTCCTGAGTGTATGGCCCCTTCTGTATATGTATGAATGAGCTCAATGTGTTTGTTTGTGTTTTCTTGCTGTAATCAGTCTGTTATGCAAAATGTCATTTAATTAATATTAAATAAAAATTAAATAAAAATCCAAAAATGAACCATATGATATGCTAAATAACTGTATGTTACTATTAAATTGATAATAGTAAGCAACTATGCACATGTACAAACTGCTAATGCTTAAAAGATAAAGTTAGAATTCACATTCAATAGGAATAAACTAGGTCTCAAAAACAAAATTGTGTGTTTTGTGATAAATAAACAATTATAAAATATTTTCCTTAGATACATTGTATTAGATATAAACAGGCAAACACATCATCTTAGTAAATTGGATGTAGCTGAACTACACACATTTTAGAACTAGAACTGCCTCACTTTTAAATAGATTGTCACAACAGCTGTGTTTTAACTGCTGAGCAGCAGCTGTTGATTTGATTGTAGGCCACGGAGAGACATGAATGTTGGCTCAGCCATGATTTTGTCACTAGAGAACATGGTGTAAAATCCTGCATTTCAGACTGTTGCTTTAAAAAGTTACAGAAATCAGATTCATTATTTTAGATAACAGGAAAACCTTTAAGGTAGGGATTTCCTTTCTTAAAGCCTTTTTACATAAGCCTCCTTTATGGTTCTGATGTTAAATAGTAATTGTCCTTTTAAAAAGTGGGGCAAAACTTTTCATGTTTCAAGTTAGGCTTCTGTGCTTAGGCATATGAATGAATGCGTCTAAATATGATATGCAAGGAATGAAGCTTGCTTTTCCTATGTGGAATTATCAAAACGATTTGTTTTATTAAAAAAAGAATGATATTAATTATGAAACCATTAAAAAAATAAGTGCTTTTAAATTCGTTTTTTAATATTTATAAAGCATAATACTCATACTGTGACCTCCTAGCATTAAAATTAAATTTAAGTTGTGTTATACCACATAATAAGCATATTTGCATATTTAATTTCACTCTGCGCAGGCGTAAAAAACTCATTTTTATAAGGGAATAAATGATATTTCTGATGCCCAAATCTCTGGGATTTGTAGAGAACATTCTTAGGATGACTATTATGCAAAGAAATGATAGGATATTCATTTTTAAGTACCCCAAATATCAAAGTTGAAATTGGGCAAAATTTACCAATTTAAAAACAAATTTTGCATTCAAAGCAGCTTTTAACCTGCCCATCCTGTTTGATGAAATTATGACAGGATCAGTAGTCTAGATTGTTGTTCCCTTATTTTGACCTTTCAGGGGAACTATATGTGGGTAGTGTTTGTTCTAAAATTCTTAGGTGATAACACCATTATTGTATGTTAGTCCATGCTACATAGTTTTGCAAGGGCATTGCTAGTTTTTCATTAGCTAGTCCGTGTAAATAAACTGACAGTCCATATTAGAGTTGATGTTGCATAGCTAGGATCATGAAAAGTAGAACACAGGGAAGATGCCCATGTGATCCTTATAAAATAAAAATGTTTTGAAGAAAATGTTGTTTTATAGATAAAAAACCCGGTTAAATTAGCAGTTTTAGATTTTCCTGCTGCTCCTATAACAAGAGACCATGGTCCTAAGCGTACAATGATTTGTGATTTTATTTAGAAGAAATCATTTTCGAAGTGTCTGCAGTCCTGTACAAGTGATGTAAAATTTATGAGCAAAAGTGTAGAATATTTCCTTTTTTGAGGGTTTTCAGATTAGCACACATCAATACACTAATGTAAGGATTTAGAGTATGTATGTGTTGTTTTTCTCTTTTCCTCACAATTTAGTAAATGAATACAGACTTCCTTGACTGCTTGGGATTGGGTGATGTATTAATCTTGTCAGTTCACCAAAGAGTTCCTTCTATACTTTCCAATAGGTCCAGGCTGTTGTTTTTTTTTTACTCTCTCATAGATAGATGAAAGTGGTTCTTGGGTGCCTTGCTAATATACGGGGCGTTCTAAGACTAGGAAGTATTCTGACACTATCCTCTCTGTTGATAGACTGTTTCTGTGCCTTGTCTAAAGACCTTTTGTCCACCAATAGATATTTGCTGCTTTACAACCATTGCCATTGGGGCACGGACATCAGATTCAGCCTGGGGAGTCAGTGTCAGCACCAGTCCAGCTTGAAGCCAAAGTGAAGGTAACCAGCATAGGTATTGCTGGCAACTAGGACCTCAGAGAAGGCGGAAGCCTTGGTATTAGGTGTGTACCCCTGCCACTGTCTTGGGCGAAAGACGGGGTCACAAATCAGAAAGGAGAAATCGCGGAACACGTTTTTTGATGGCTAGCTGGGAGTCACAGACCGACCAGAATGGCGAGGAGGCTTTGCTTGAGATGACCCCTTTTGAAACAAGGGTTGCTTCAGAGATCCTAGCATCAGGCCTCTGAATCCTGATCCTAAAGTGAATACAAGTTTGCTCCTTTGCTGGTCAAGAGATACCTGGGTACACTAGATGCAATGTGTGGCCCCAACGAATGAGTAGTGCGCAAGCAGAGCAATACAGGAGTTAGGGAAGGACTTGAGATTAGGGTACAGGTGCTGTGTCTCTTGTGCCTGTTAGATTGAAGTGAAGAAAACTGGTGCACTGCCTGAGACACTGGACAGGATCGCTGAGAGCATTTGCCTGGTGGGTGACTGCCATATCCTGAAAGAAGAGACATTTTTTTCCTTGAAAGTGGGCTGTGATTCTTGAGTTGCGAGTTGTGCAGCTCTACCATGGAAACAACAAGAGCCTGCCTGTGAGGCTCAAACAGACACAGGGAGAAGACTCCCCTCTGGCTTGGTTGTACAGTGGCTTCAATTTCCCCAAGGACTTCTTCTTTTTCTTGTCAATAATGTACCCCTTTGGAGGTCCCTTTTTTACGGAGGAGCAGCCCTTTTCAGCTCTTCGTCCTAATTCCTATGGCCCTGTGTGGTCCTCCTGGTCCCTGATATGATTGATGTTCTAGGCCTCACAAAATGAAAATGTAACAGTCAATTGGAAAATGTTTTTATTAGATATGTACTGTTGGCTATTCTTAAATTTAAAATGAATAGTCACTGAAATGCATAGGAGCCCTGAAAATATTTACTAGATGATTTTAGGATTTGCTTTTGCTTAGAACTAGAAAAATGATAATTCTATTTGTAATAGTGGTCATTACTCTCTCCTACTGTATGTATGTTAATTATGACCTAATGCTTCCTACCCTTTGTATTCCTGATTATGCTTATATATACCCGTTAATGAAATGTTTAGAATGTAAAATGCCCACCTAGCAATGAATTAGGATATTGATAAATTTATGAAAATTAATGTGCACATATTTTCTATGTTCCTACTGGGTCATAGGAATGTCTTTAGCTTATGCGAAAAGGGCCATCTGTTAAATATTGGAAGGATTTGGGAGCATGAGCTGAAAGCCATTTTGAATTTCTGGCAGCCATTTTAGTTAGTCTTGGTCTGCCACGTGCTCGTCATGTGCTCTGTCCTCCCTCAGTGTTGACGCTCTTGTAATCTGCCTAGAAACTAACTATATTTAGCTTCTTCCATCTTTGCACATGCTCAGTTGACCTTGCAGCTGTCCTTGCAACTGTTTCTAGTCTGTAAATGTCGGGATGTGTTTGCCAAAAACAGCCACTGTTAGCTCCTCCCCCTTTGTTGAGCAAGCAGATATTGTATGCCCATGTTAGTTATTTTGCATGCTTACATGTGCCAGGACCTCCCCTTGGTCTTATGCTGATTATGTAACCATAAACATATATAAGGCCCCAGTTTTCTGTACTCTTTAGACTGCCTCATTCATTTGCTAAGGCTTCTGTGTGAAGTAGTCTCCCTCATTTGAGGTTATTAAAGATGTTCTTTTTATATTTCAGCTTCTGTGCCAATTTCCTCTTTGTTGGTTTAAAAGGACCAGGTATCAGTGGGACCCCTGAGAAGGTTTCTATGTTCTACAGCTTGAAAAGCATCTGACTGATGAGATAACTTAGTCATGCGCAGTGTTTGAAATTTCATGTTCTGAACTTTTCTCGCCAAAACCTATGGTTTCATTGGGACCTCGTCAAATGGCTATCCTACTTTGAGAAGACTTTGCCATAAACATCCTGCAAGCTTGCCCTGCTAATTTCCATTTCGGACACTGTCAGAAGGGAAAATCCTTGACCAGCCTGACCTGCTAATGGATCCAACATTCTCTCCTTCACAGCCAGCCTGAAGTTGCATCTATGTCACTGTCCACCTCAAACTGTGACTTCTGTTTTGCATCTTACTTTTTATGACGGTTTCTGCACTAAAATTAAAACATTTTATCTCTGGTTCCACTGATAGTATTTTAGTCTTTTGTTGTGATTGTACTCCTTGCTTCATTATTTTTAGAAATTGGTTGTGGGATTTTTAGTTTGTTGTGTTTTAACTTAATATTAATTTTCTTAAGTTAAGCATGTCCACTCTGTACCAAAACTACTAGGAGGTGAGCCCAGATTTATTTTTCAAACTTGCATTTTGAACCTGACAGGAATTTGGATTCATTATTTGGGAAGGACTTACTTCCTCCTTAACGCATAACCAATCGTCCTACAAAAGGCAACTGTTATTTGTAGTATCGTGGCCATAAGAAGTGCTTAAGGAAAATGATGTACAATAGTTGTGTTCCAAAAGCATTATTGTTTATGGAGGGATATTTTAAATATATTTACAGTTACAGTCATAGTGTTCTGAGAGAGGAAAATAATGTTGATTTTGATGCTGTATAATTTGCTCAGGTGAGGTCTGCTTTACAGGATTAATGTTCACAGCTGTATAACAGGTATTCTGTCCAAATATGGGTTTCGGTATGTGAGACAAAATGGCTAGTATCGAAGGCATGTTTAATTATTGAGTAAACACTAAATACTGGCTAGATCAAACTGTGATGTAATTTGTTAAAGTCAAGGATGTTTGAGTCCTAATGAGTTACTTGAGTCTTTCCATTTTTGTTCATATTGAAGTATTTTATTTTTAAACAGTATTGCTCCAAGTTTAGAGAAACTGGAATCTGGACCAATGGCTTTTTGGTCAATTTAACCCCTTCCATGCTTGTGACGGATCAATTCCGTCATGAGTCATGGTTGGGCTGTGCTGATGACGGAATGGTTCTGTCACGACCACACCTTCGATTGGAATGTCCAGCAGAGGGCTGGAATTCCTGCCGCAGGGAAGAGGTTAAGAATATAAAGCGTGCACGCCATCTATGGCGAATTTCGCCCTGGAACTTTCCAGGTTACTGCCAAATATGTGATTTGAGATGCCCATTTCAGGTGATATATTTTTTCCCAAAGAATACTTAAATAAATAAATGTGATGCTTACAGTATATTGATATGTGATGTGGACTTAAGAAACTGCAGTATGAACAAAACGTGTTGGCTGAAAGCTGAATTATAATGAAGAAAGAACAATTTGGAATTTGAAATCTGTGTGTGTTGTGCATATGCTTTGCTGATCATCAAAGATCACATTTTGGAGCAAATACTGGATTGGACTTGTGTTGGAAAAAGATGTATTTAGGGCCTTATTACGACTTCGGTGGCCCTACATGGGACGGTGAAACTCTATGTTCGCTGTATGTCCGCAAAAGCTGTGGTGCTGCTGCCTACCAGATTCTGACTTTATTCCTGGTCTGGCAGGCAGTTGTGCAGCGTTCTCACAGCGGTGGTCTGATAGGCTCATAAAAGAGGCTAACATGCAAACCACCACTCTCAGCGGAGGAGAGGCAACTTGAAATAGGCTCAGTGGTACCACTGCATCACCACTAACATATTTCAGCCTCTAATCGCTGCTGGATCCTGGATCCCCAGCAATTGCAGCAGTGCTGTGGCAGTCCAACCTCCCTAATCATAATACTGTGAGCTGCCATGCAGTGTGGCGGTGGGCAGACTGCCACCATGGGTTTGGCAGTCCAATGGACTGCGGAACTCGTAATAAGGCTCTAAATGTTATTTGAGTACTATTCGATTATAGAAAGTTCTACATGTGTGTTGGTTTTCTTTGTAAAAAATGTGGGGTTTTCAGGACAGTTCAACCCTGGGAAGTAGCACATACGGATATGAAAACTGTTGACAATAGTAGGGGTGGTGCAGTTATTATATGCAACAAGTGTTTCTGGATTATGACGTTTGTATCAACTACTTCATTTTGAACCTATTTCCCACCTCTGAATTTCCACTGCCTTTTCCTGGTAAAATGTCCAGGGTCAGGGTGAAATAGAATTGCACCATTAAGGCATCCATTATAAATCCTGATTCACCATAAAATGTATTTGCCAGAAATTGTAAGTAATTATTCAGCATTAGAGATTTTGCGGATTCAAATACCAACTTATTTTCAAGAGGTCCACAATTCCTTCCTCAAATGCTTCTGTAGCAAACTGGGAGATGCATGTCTGAATCATTATAATGGACATATTTTAAACCATTGTTTCAAAGTCAGTAAAAACTCCTATGATAAATTATTCAGCCCTGAAACTATATATTGACTGTTCCATAGCTTCTGTCTTTTCTCTTACTATGCCAGATTGAGACTCCGGGTTTGATAATATTTAGCCCAAAACCTGAATCCATCCGGGGACGCGGTGATTCTCAACTGATAGACACTGCCAGTTGATGTGTAATTGTGAACTTGCTACTGTGGTACCTGTTTTTAATAATCACCACATTTTAAAGTCATTTTGTAACCACACTTACCTGCCTACTCTTCCCGGCCCCGGTCCATCGCGGCTATTGTTGTTTGTGCGGAGGGTCTTCGGGAGCAGATTCACACTTCCGGTAGGGTAGCGCTCTAGTTCTGGAGCACCCTAGACTATTTAGTCACCACCTCATGCGCACCCGCAGCGGACACAGTGATTCTCGGCTGAGAGACACTGCCAGTTGATGTGTGATTGCGTGATTGTGAACTTGCTACTGCGGTTACTGTTTTTAATATTCGCCACATTTTAAAATAATTTTGTAGCCACTCTTACCTGCCTACTCTTCCTGGCCCCGGTCCGTCGCAGCTATTGCCGTTTGTGCGGAGGGCCTTTGAGAGCAGATTCACACTTCCGGTGGGGTAGCGCTATAGTTCTGGAGCACCCTAGACCAGTGATTCCCAAACCTCTGACTCATGTGGACCCCCATTGAGTCACCACTGGAATCCGGGGACCCCCAAGCAATTTGTAGGGTTTAAAATTCAAACATTAAAACAGTAATTCCCCCTAAAAAACACGTGTGCACACAAAACAAATACTCGAATTAGTAAGTATTTTAGGGGCATATTTACAAGCCCTATCACCATGAGAACATCACTTTTTGGGACGTTCCCGTGCCGTCAGGCGCTCCGCTTTATTTACAAGGCAGCATATAGCCACTTAACATGGCTTAATGCTGGCTTGTAAATAACACCCCCTTTCACCCTATGCTTCGCCTGAAAGGGATGGGCAGTGGGTGTTGCAGTGGGCGATCCACCGCAACACCCATTGATTTTGACACTGCCCCCCTATTAACAAGGGCAGCTTAAATGGGAGGCAGCGCCAAAATTAAGACCCGGGAAAACCTGGTCTTAACTTGGCGAAACAAGGAGAAATGCTTTAATTCTCCTTGTTTTTGCGAAACGCCTTCGATTGTTTATGTTCAGGTAGGTGACCCTTCCTGCACACAAAAATCTTTTTAAAAAATGACATTTTGTAACTTCCATGTGTGCTGCATTAAGCAGCACATATAGAAGTGACAAAACAGCATTTCAAAATTGTTTATGTGCAGGAGGGCAGACCTTACTGTTCATAAATATTCTTCCCCTGCACGCAGACTTCCTTGCACCATGGTGCAAGGGTTCCTGTGTTGGCGCCATAAAGTGTAGAGCGAGCACAGGGGAAACACAGGGCTGCATCATATTCTCGTAAATATAGGTGCAGCCCTGCGTTTCTGAAGTGGTGGAACATGTCGTTAAGCCAAGGAGGCTAACAACACTCCCTGCTATTTCTGTTATATTTTATATTGAAATAATTTGCAAAAAATGAAGAAAATTAATGGGAAGGTTTGTGCTGCATCTCCGTGACTAACTTTTAAATAGTTGGTTTTATTTTGCAGTACGAGGCTCCTGCTCCTACTCCTGCCAGGGCCAGACAAAGCAGCCATGGCAAATGTTTTCAGACCAGTCCCCATATGGTGCAGACCAAGTGCAGTGAGTGAGCCTGGCCACTACAAAGGGGGCTTTGGGATGCTCACCCCCCCAAAAAAAATGTAGGAAACAATGGCCCAGTCTACAACACAGCTGTCATTACATATTGAATTGTACTAGCTTTTAAAGAACAGTAAAATAAGTCCTTACTATGCACCAGAATACGACAAACTTTTTTGGGGCTATTCAATTATACCCCCACTATCACCCTCCAACAGTGCTTCTCATCTCTCCATAGCCCTCTGTCACATGTATTACATTTTTTATAGCATCTTTCATACCATTGTAGGATGTCAAGCACTTTACATCACACACATATAGAGACAGTGAATCATGTAAATCAGTGTATAGAAAAAGTCATATAAGGCAAAGAGGACTACAAGGTGTAGAATTCACGTCATTCATACTGTTAGGCATTTTTAAATAGTGCCTGGTCTGGAAAAGAACAAACTCAGATTCAGAACATAACACCGTGGTTAGCATTGACTTTAACAATAAAAATGTATTTCCACCCAAATAAACCTTTTTAGCAGCATCAGGATAATGGGAAAAACATGTCACTAACTTTTACCTTGCAGTTTGCAAGCTGCTCCTTGACAGTTTATAGGTCACAGTGCTAGATTACGATTATCACTTATGATTTGCACAGTAACACAATAATCTGTTTTTAAAAAGCATTATACATGTTCTTTGCAGTAGGCATATTAGCCCTCTGTGCTACATTAGATAATTCAAAGCTGCCACTGGCCAAAACTCTCATCTCTCTCCAGCAGGTACATTAATCACTGGTGTTATCTTTAACACTTTTATTGTTGTTTGAAAACTGCTAATTATACAAGATACTTTGCAGGGCTTTTAAAACTGCTGCCTGCGGACCCCCTGGGAATGTGTCACAGTGTTTCCCAATCCATGGTCCGCGGACCACAGTTTGGGAAACACTGCCCTGAACTATTTAGTCACCACTTCATGCACACGGGCAGCGGATACGGTGATTCACGGCTGAGAGACACTGACAATTGATGTGTGATTGCGTGATTGTGAACTTGCTACTGCAGTAACTGTTTTTAATAATCCCCACATTTTAAAGTAATTGTGTGACCAATCTTACCTGCCTACTCGTCCCGGCCCCGGTCTGTCGCGGCTATTGCCGTTTGTGCAGAGGGCATTCGGGAACAGATTCACACTTCCAGTGGGGTAGCACTCTAGTTCTGGATCACCCTAGACTATTTAGTCACCACCTCATGTGCACGCGCAGGGGACGCGGTGATTCTCGGCTGAGAGACACTGCCATTTGATGTGTGATTGCGTGATTGTAAACTTGCTACTGCTGTAACTGTTTTTAATATTTGCCACATTTTAAAGTAATTTTGTGACCACTCTTACCTGCCTACTCTTCCCAGCCCGGTCCATTGCTGCTATTGCCGTTTGTGCGGAGGGCCTTCTGGAGCAGATTCACAATTCCAGTGGGGTAGTGCTCTAGTTCTGGAGCACCGTAGACTATTCAGTCACCACCTCATGCGTCGATCCCGGCCGGGACCAGGGGCCAGGACCCCTGGTCATTTTGACAAAATTAAGACCATCCGCTATAGTTATAACTCACAGACACTGTGGAATTTAAGGGCGGCCCCTAACGATATGTGTCTTCACTTTATGTGCCCTGTTAACAATGTTTCAAATTGTTCCCACTGTGATTTCGAACTCAAACCTCACAATAAGGCAGCCCAGGGACCAGGCCACCAATAAAAATGTTTCTTCTGTATTGCCGTTCCCTTATTACGCATTTTGATGAACTGTCACTTCTTTTGGAAAATCTTAATCCTGATGCTCTTTTTCTATCTGAAACATGGCTGTGGGACGAGGCTGACCCAGCCATTACACAGATTTTACAGCTAGGGTACTCACTACACAGAGCAGATCGGAAAACTGGCAGAGGTGGGGGACTTGGGATAATATTTAAGGATTGTTTCCGTTGTCGCTCATCAACTGCGGAAGTACCCGACTGCAAAAGTATGAGCATCGCACTTGAAATCTCACCCACGGTTACCTTTTCTGGTCTGTTACTTTACCGGCCACCAGGACCATTGGGCCAGTTTCTTGATAGCCTTCTTTGGACCAAGGCGACACTGCAGCAAATATTTTGCTGGACCTCAGTGCCGCCTTTTACACAGTGGATCACAACATCTTGCGCTCCCATCTAAAACATCTTGGGGTGACAGTGCTGGCTCTCACCTGGCTGCACTCCTTTCTGGAAGACCGTTTTTTTCAGATCTTGGAGGGTACTCAATCCAAACTTTGGCCCCTGAGTCCCACCCTTTTTAATATTTATATGGAGCCTTTGGCTGGGATAGTGCCTCCTTTCAGTGAATTTCACTGTCCTCGGAGATTTGAACATACACCTAGATGACCCCTCTGATTACCAAGCAAGGATCTTCTGTCCAGTTTAGTAGCTCTTCAAATTGTGCAGTAGGGCTTTGCACCCACACATATTAAGGGCCAGCTTTTCGATGCTGTGCTCAGCAATGATCAAAAGCTCCAGTTGTGCCTCCCAATCTCCCTCCCATGGACCGATCACCTACTCGTTCCTCTGAATTGGGAAACTTTGACTCTCCTCGTAGTGCAGAGTCAAGCTCCACTGTTTGAAAGGAAATGGTTGAACCTTTCTGTCAGCCAGTGGTCGACCTCACTGACTGCTATCACTCCTCTGTCCGGCCCTGACCCTGGTAAGGCCAACATTAACTTTGATGCTTGGATGCAGACCTCGCTAAATTCTTTAATCCCTTTACAAATCTTATACAAAAAAATCAAGTCAAAAGAGGCACCTTGGTACACTTCCAAACTAAGGGAACTGAAACAAAGGTGTAGGAAAATAGAAAGGAGCTGGAGGCAGGCTCCAGATGCTAAAAGCAGAAATGCTTACAGAGAAGCTATTAGCAAGTATAAGGTGGAAATTAAAACCGCACAATCGGTATTTTATGAGGGCAGGATCAGCGCGGCCCCAATTCCCCTAGGGAAATCATCCGGATTGCTAAATCTCTCGTCAACGTCCCACAAAACCCCCTGGCCCTAGAGAGGCCCAAAATCGTTGTGACAAGCAGGCTGAATATTTCCACCAACAAATTCAGTTTTTTCCCTCTCTTTTACCTCATCTCAGGGTAAATCCATTCTTCTTGGTGCCGAGAGTAGCCCTTTGTAGTGACTTAAATCTCCCTAGTGCATCCTCTCCTTAGTTGCTCAGCCAGTATGAATGTGATGTCTGCGTACTTATAACTTCATTTTAAGCAATTCTCTTTTACTGCATTATTGTTCATGTGTGGGTTATTGCTCAGTTTCCTTAAATTAGCAATTAGCATGTTTTGAGCAATATACCACAGATTATGTTCCTGCTTTATGTTATAATTTTCACTGCTTCTTTGAATCTGTTCATGCAGTAGTCAGGTGCTGTGTCTTGGGTTTTGTGTTAAGTTTTGGAACGCAAATGCATGTTTCTAGGGTAGTGGTGTGTAGGAGCTGGTCTCCTTACTTTTGTTCATTTTCAGAGTATGGGTGATGCGCACACCCATTCACTGTTCCCTCCCTGCATGTTTGTGTAGTGCCTGACCTTAATGCTACGTTAGTAATTCATTCAGCAGTACAGTAATACATCAGCAGTGTGAGTTTTATTTCTTTATTTTGAACTGTGTACAAATTCTGTGCTTTACTCTGTAGGTGGTGTATCCTTGGTTCTATTTTATACAATGGGTAGTGTACCTATTTTGTTGTTTATTCTGTGGTTGTTTACTCCATTTTTCTCTTTTTACAATGGGCTGTGGACCCATATTGTTGTTTATTCAGTGGGCGGTGTACCCCATTTTGTGGTGTGGCCTGCGCTTGGGCAGTGGTTGTTACACACTTTATTTTGTTTGCGCAATGGCACATCACTGTGTTTTATTGGTTTGCATGCATTTTTCTAGAGTATACCTTTTGTTTTGAGGTGTATATTATTTTATTATGGCAAGTTGGACAATGTCAGTTGTGTGGAATTTACACTTTCTGGGTTTCCGGGGTGTCCTCATCTTTCTATGTCCTGCGCTTAGCCATGGCACTTGTTCTTCAGAAGTGCGTTGTGGGGGGTTTACCCACTTCTTGGTTGGCATTTCGCCTTGGGCGCTGCATTATTGTTGTTTTGTGCCCTAGTTGTACATTGGGCTTTGTATCCTTTTGTGGATATGGATATATATATATTACATGATTATTCATATTGTGTTTGAGGTGTGTGGCATAATTTGAGTGTTTGGATAATTTTTCTCTTTCTATTGTGTCCTCCACTCTCTGAGTTCCACACCATACCTCCATGGTGCGATATGTAGAAACATGGTTGGGTGTGGTACTCTTTGTATCTATTTCACTCAGCCTCCGGCTACACTTATGACTTGCACCTTTACTCCTTTCCTATTCTTTCTTGATTCTGATTCTTTCCTTTTTTCATCACTAGTACAGAATGTTTTACTATTTAAGTTATGCACCTTTTCCATTGTTTTCCCTAGGACGGGGGAAGTGCTGTCTTGCATCCTGAGCTCTAATCTGTGCTAATTCTTCCTTTGTATTTTTCACATCTAATTTTTCTTCTGTACTTTTTAGATGTATTATGCACAATGTTTCTTGCACATTCATTCTCTTGTTTATGCAGCATTGTTGCAATTTGTATTGTTTGTCGTTCCCAAGGAAAGAGGATATGTAGTGACTTAAATCTCCCTAGTGCATCCTCTCCTTAGTTGCTCAGCCAGTATGAATGTGATGTCTGCGTGGAATGTTGGAATGCCTGATGACAGTGTGATTGGAATGTGAGTGTGCTTGTTGGTATGTGAGGAATGACAGTTGAACAGTGTAGGCTGAGCAACAACCATCTAGCTCCTGGTGGGACTTCCATTATATCTTATTTATTCCCTTTTGAACATCTAATGAACTTAACAAGACTTACAACTGATATCTACTGGAGTAACTAATAAACCTTTATATGATAATACTTCACGGCTACCACTGGTCATCCTTGAAATCTACTTATAACACCCTTCAACTACGCAATGCCCTCTAATGGAGTTCCCTCTGCTTGACGAGGGACTACTGAACACTCTAATGTCGAGAGTATCATCTGGCTCTTCGACTGATTCAACCCCTCTGCGCCATCTTATGCTAGTCTCTGATATAATCCGGCCAGTGATCCTGAATGTTTTAAACGCCTCCATCACCGCAGGAAAGGTGCCGCTGGTGTGTAAATGTGCCCAAGTCAGAGCATTATTGAAGAAACCCAATTTGGATCCTTCCATCATGGCCAATTATCGTCCGATCTCCCTCCTTCCACGGTTGGGCAAGATGCTTGAGAAGCATATCAATACCACCCTGGTTTACCATCTGGAGTCTAACAATCTACTCCATGATTCTCAAGCAGGTTTCCGCCAGAATCTTGGGATGGAAGCAGCCCTCTTGGCAGTGATAGAGAGCGCTCAGAGGTCTTTGGACCAAGGCGACACTGCAGCAAATATTTTGCTGGACCTCAGTGCCGCCTTTTACACTGTGGATCACAACATCTTGCGCTCCCATCTAAAACATCTTGGGGTGATAGTGCTGGCTCTCACCTGGCTGCACTCCTTTCTGGAAGACCGTTTTTTTCAGATCTTGGAGGGTGCTACTCAATCCAAACTTTGGCCCCTTAGCTGCGGGGTCCCTCAGGGATTCTCCCTGAGTCCCACCCTTTTTAATATTTATATGGAGCCTTTGGCTGGGATAGTGCCTCCTTTCGGCATCGAAATTGTCACCTATGCAGATGATACCCAACTGGTGGTTGCCTTCAATCACCCTGAGGGATCATCTAGCACTCTGTGCAGCTGTCTAGAACCAGTAGCCGACTTGATGGCACTCTCTTATCTAAAGTTAAAAGGGGACAAGACAGAACTGATAGTCCTGGATAAGTTCCCATCACCCAGAGCAGCTTTGGACTGGCTGACCTGTATGGGCACCTTGCCGTTGCCTAAAGATCAGATCAAGAGTCTCAGAATATGGCTGGATAGCACTCTCTGCTTCAATCATCAAGCTATCAAGCTCTCCGCCACCTGTTTCGTCCTGATGAGGTTGTTGAGAAAAATTCTGCCCCTTCTCCCTTTTCAGGCCCATAGGATTATGGTGCAGCCTCTTATCTTGTCCCTTCTAGACTACTGGAACGCCTTGTACCTGGGTGCCCCGATGACTACCATCAAAAAACTACAGGTGACTCAGAACAGTGCGGCCCGCTTACTTCTGGAGCTGCCTCGGAGACACTGAGGGTCAGCTGCTTTGAAAAAGCTCCACTGGCTGCCAATCCAGGCCTGGATTTGATTTAAGGTGATGTGCATAGCCCACAAAGCTATGTGGCACTATGATTTGTTCTTTAGTGACTCCCTACCACCCCTCCAGAAATCTGCGTTCTAGCACAGCTTTTTTTGCAGTCTCACGGAAAGTTCAACGAGCTAGATGGGGAGGTGGCTCCTTCTCTTGGAATGCTGCCTCCTTTTGGAATTCTCTGCCCCCACCATGCGTAGCGAACCTGATCTACAAAAGCTTGGCAAACTTTTGAAATCCTTTCTTTTTCACTAATTTGCACAGCCTGATTGTTGTCTTTGCTCACCTGTCCTAAGCGCTATGAGGCCTTAGGGTAGAAGTGCGCTATAGAAAACTAGAATTTCATTTAATTTCATTCATTTAATTTAATTTCAGTAATTCCAAAATATCAAAATGCTGCTGATCCAATAGTAACCATGCTGCATAGCTTGATCTTTCATTAGTCAGGGTACATTCCATATACTTTGACTTTATCCTATACAGGACAACATCCATTTGTGTCTTAGCAAAGACGTTTGTAGTTTCCTTAGTTTTTTTAACGTCCAAATCTACAGTCTACTCCAAATCTTACTGAGTAAAATTGGCAGCAGTATGAGAGTTATATCCTTAGTTTTATTATGTTCTTTAATATCAATACTGTGCTATACATGACAAAGTTTCTATAATATCCGTTTACTGTTGCTTGACTATCACTATAATAAAAAAAAATCTTCTGTTTGTAGACATACCAAGTTGTCAATGTTTTGTAGAGGGTGTCCCAGTGAAAGAGAAAACTTTTTCATCCACATCTATATCAAGAGACTAATAGCAGCCTCGGCGTCTGCAGGTACGAGGGGTAAATCGGTGGGGCCGGGTTGTGGGGGGGAATTTGACGGACAACCACAGGGGAAAATTAAATGAAAAATGTATTTCCTTTGTAATCTGTCAAAATCATTCCCCCCCCCCCCCCCCCCCCCCCCCCCCACAACGGGGGCCACTGCCCACTGCTCTTACTTGCACTTGCCGCTGCTGACGAATACGCATTATACAGGCAGTACCTACTAGGATGCTATAACTAACCTCATTGGTACTCATATCCTCCAATGTCAGATGTAGGCATGTAACCAGTAACTTGCACACAACGCTCTGCAGCAGATGCAGTAGCATTCTCTGTTATCTTATTATTGTGCAAATATTTATGTGAAAGTAGAAACATCAACATGCCAACCAACAATAAAATGTAATGCATTTTTCTAGGCATGTATTTGTGTAACGAAAACTGAACCAAAAGACAGTGGACCACTCTACAGGGTAAATGCATAGGATACAGCTAACAATTGACTGAGTAGGCAGCTGGTTTCTGTACATTTACTGTTAATGCATGTATTAGGTACTGTTCTTTAGAGAGATGCATCCTTGTCTGTTCGCTAAATTGGAGAAGGGTTGGTGTGGCTTTGAAGGATACAGGTATGCTGTTCCAGATCTTGGGGACCTATAAGGAGAAGGTCTGTCCCCGGTTTAGTCCTTTTTCATGTAGTTGTATTCAGTTCTGGCTGTAGGTGAGCTTAGTGCCACCAGAGAATATGAGCTCGCCATCCTAATAGGTGGGGTGCTGGATATGATGACTTTGTAAATGATGCAGCTGATTTTTAAGATTATGTGTGCCAGCAAAGGGGTTCAGTCCAGTTCAATCTAAATGAGGGTGATATGATCATGTTTCTTCACAAATATCGCTAACATAATGCAACAGATGACTTTGAAGCACCTAGATGTTTTTTGTGTGTACGCCCCAGGGAAATATGTATAGTTTGACAGTACTGAAATTGGTGAAATGGATTCCAATTGGGGCTAAGGTGGTGTTTAAAATCAAAATCTCGTGTTTTAATATTGTTGCACTTGTTTTACAAGATGTTTAAAAATCAAAGATCTCTAGAGTCAACCTATTTTTTTGAAGTAATTTCTAGGAAAAAGGTTTTTAGTGCAAAACAATGTAGTACTGTAGAGAAGATTAGTGTTTAGCTAGTCCTCATTATTTTCTTGATTGATTGTGATGTTTTAAGGCACATAGGCACATAAACATGTATATGTGAAAAGGGTATGATCCAAATTGAGATCCTGTGTGCTTTATGGGGCAGATTTATGAGGCCCTTGCGCCACGTTTACGCCGCTGTTGCGTCACGCAAGGCGGCGTAAACGTGGTGCATCCCTACGAACGATTTACAACGTGACGCATCTAGGCAGATGCGTCACGTTGTAAAGCCCTGCGCCGCTTGTGGGCGTTCCGGCGCAGGGTGGGCGTTCCGGGGCAGGTGCGCCTCGCAAAAGTGGCTGAGTGAAATCTATGAGATTTCACTCAGTCACTTTTAAGCCAATGCTGCGTCAAAACTGCTTGAAGCAGGCGTAGGTCTTGACGCAGCATTGTCAAAATGGGGCACCCCCGAGCCTTGCTGGAGCTGCGTCGCGCTTGCGACGCAACTCCAGCAATGCGCCACATTTCCGGCACAGATGCGTCACGCATCTGTGCCGTTTTTGCACCATGGTGCGCCGCATTATAAATGCGGCGCACCATGGCTGGCGGAGCTGTGGCGCACTGTGGCGCATGTGAACTGGCGCATCACTGGGGATGCGCCATTTAACATAAATCTGCCCCTTAATATTTAGGCGAGTGGAGCAGGAATTTTTTTTACATGTAGACTCGTACACATTTTCTATTTTTCTTTGACCCTGGAGAGAGAAAGTCTGCACTGGATGAGACTGACAGATCCACAGACTAATTTTAGGGTTAATAGGACTGGTTAGGGCCACCTTTTTAAGATGATTTCTCAAAGTACAAGTGGAACCTAGTGATATATCGAGAGACAAGGTATGAAGCATGACGAAGTATGCGCTACTGTGTGTGAGGGAATCATACACATTGCTAACCAGGAGGCAGGGAGAAAATTAGTGGGTTTGAAGAGTGTGTATATGTGTATATGCCTTTTGTAGAAAGTTATAGTAAGAAAGGGGGGCACATGGTTACGAGTAAATTCTTCTTATCCCTTCTTTATGGCTTCTGGCTTCATAAAATTACAAGAGAATGATTACACTATTCCAGGCATGAACAACGTTAGGTGTGTGAGGGCATAAAGCATAATTCTAAAACGCCAAATGTGCCATATGTATGTTCCAATCCTGCTACGACACGATGTGGGTCTGATCTTACTAGTAAACTCCTGTATAAGGATCCCCATATCACATTCGAGTATTTAAATGGCACTATTACAGCCACATTATACTTGATGTCCACGACCAGTACATACATCTCAGCTATTCTCCAGAATGTTTTCCAAACCTCTGGATCTTAACCTCTGAGAATGCCTTGCGGGACTTGCTTCTGAACCGATATGTTCATTTTAAAATAGGATATCATCCCAATTTAGTGCAGTCTGTGTTAGGATGGGACTGTCTCAGCACTTCACATGTGTGACATCTGAATACACTAGTGGAATATAAACTGATTGTATGCACAATATCTAAAGAGAATGGTGTTATGTGCCATGGTTTTAAAGACTGGGAGAGTGGTTAACATATTTTTGCACTGGCTTACATTGCATCTGTGACATTTGAAAGCCACAGGTGTGAAGGATCTGCATGCTCATAATTTGGTGCAATTTAAAATAATATTCTATTTAAATTCTCCATTATGGAAACGAGCAAATACTTATTTCGTTTTTTGCAAAAATACGCATGGGGTAATAGAAATCCGATATTAAAATATTTAAATTAGATTATGTAAATTCAAGTTATATTTATATGAAGATAAATAGTTATACTCTTATCTAGTTATTTTAAAATGTGGATGCAAGCCTGCGGAAAAAAGGGCTTTCCTGCTAACCATAAAGCCCCTACCATATGATATGATTTAGCGTTGAGAGAGCAGTTCTTCCCTTGTTCCGATTGCTTCACATAGCGAGAGCATGACACGGAAATCCATTTAAACATTGAGTATAAGTTTAGAAAATAAGACAATATTCTAGGTACGTGCCCTTTTACTTGGTTTGACGTTGATCTAAGCACGCATGTCATCTGGGCGAACAGGATTATAATACGTATTTTTCACTGCTGGGCCCACCAGCAAGAGAGAGGGTAGCTGTGAGCAGTCCGGGAGTATTCTCCTTAATTTACGCATGCTTTTGATTTTTGGACTCACAGCATAACAAATCTACTGAAGAATTTCTTGGCCTGTATATGTGGTTATCCGTGGGTGCATGGGATGGAAGATGTGTGTTATATTATGTTATGTTGATTTGTAAAATACACTGATCACCGAGGGGGTATCCAGGCGCTTGGACTGGTGTGTAGGTTTGAGGTCCCCCTGGTGTTTGTGCTAAGAGCCAGGGGCCTCATTTATGAGGCCTTGCGTCAGTTTTGCGTCGCCGGTGCGTCACTTTTGTGACGCATCGGCGGCGTAAAACATGCGCCTTCTTGCGCCATATTTAAAAAGGGACGCATCTAGGTAGATGCGTCACTTTTTAAACCCCTGCGCCACATTATACCTGCGTCAGGTATAATGTATGCAGAGTGGGCGTTCCCCCGCAAAAAGCCTCGTAATAGTGACGCAGTGAAATCTATGAGATTTCACTGCGTCACTTTTAGGACGCTGTTGCGTCAAAATCTTGCGCCTGCCTCACAGCAGGCGTAAGACTGACGCAAGCCCTTTCACATGGGGCTTTCCCCATGTGAAAGGACGCGTTGCTGGAGTTGCGTCACTTTTATGACACACTCCAGCAATGCGTCACTTTTGCGCTTACAGATACGCCAGAAATACTGACGTATCTGTAACTCCTTGCGACATGATGCGTCATACATTAAATATGATGCATCATTGGTGTCGCAAGGAGTGCGCAGTGAAAAATGACGCATCGCTGTTTTCACGCAGCGATGCGTCACTTTTCATAAATAAGGCCCCAGGTCTTCAGCAGAACTCAGGAAGTGAGGAGGGGGCTCTGATGTGTTGAGTGAGGTCGTTCCATGTCTTGAGAGAGATGTGGGAGAATGAGGGCCCTCCAATGTTGTTTTTGCAATGTCGGCAATGTTAATCCAGCCGCTGGATGTGCAGGTAACAGCGGTGGGGCAGTGGGACCGCGTGGGGTTGGATTTCGAGGGACGATGCAGAGGGAAAATCAAATACTTATTTTATTTTCCTTCGGCATCGTCCCTCGAAGTCCTCCCCCACCCGGCCCCATCGATGTTACCTGCACGGACCCTCGCCGTGCTAATCACTTGTTATTGTATCTCAAGGAATGATTGTGTTCTACCAGTGTCTGCTACTGTCAGTTTTTATCTTCGAGACCTTCTGTCGCTATCCATTAAACAACGGCTTAGTTTCAAAGCCCTATGCTTAGTGAATTGAACCGTGTACATCTCTGTTCCGAGATGCCATAAGAACAAGCTTCGGTCTTGTTGCCATTTTTGGTCACTTTGACGTCAGGTAAAATAGCTACTCAAAGTAACATGGATCAGGATTAAGTCAACATCGAGGTAGACGGGCAACAATATTTACCACAATCTATGGAATAAAACAAGGGTGTATTTTGCCCCCATATATGTCTCTACTTATAAGGCAAACTTGGCTAAGTCTTTCGGTGGCTCTACTCTCACCATCCTCCTTGGTAACAGAACGATCAGTAGCTTAAGTTATGCTGAGGATTTGGTTTTACTCCCAAACACACTAGTTAGCCTGCAAAGCTTTTTTTAAATAACTTGCCCACTTAAAACAACTGAATAACAACAAGCATTGGAAATGCAATAGGTCTCACATTTGAAGTAGCAATATTGACGTTGTAAATGTAAATGTTTTTTTACTTCTGTGTTTTGGAATAGAGTGGATGTATGTGGTTAGCAGTGTAATTATGTGGTATGGTGTGCAGTGGAATTAGGCGTATTGTAATTATGTGGGATTTAGTTTATTGATATTATGTGGACAGTGATTGTGTGTTATGGCGAATAATAATGTGTTATGGTATTTTGTGTTGTGGAGTAATATGTAGTGTTATGTAGTGGAGTTTAATTATGTAGTGTGCTGTTGAATCTTGTGGTGTGATGTGGAATAATATTGTGTGCATTGTATGTAAGTGGTGCGCTATGTAATTGTGTTGCTGTTTTTTAATTATGTGGTTTCTTGTTGAATTATGTGGTGTGGAATGGAATTGTGTTGAGTTGATTTGTGTAGCATGGAACTGTGTGCCACTGGGTGACATTATGCTGAATGGAATTATGTGGCATGGTGTGGAATGTGTGTATGTGCACTGATGTGCTGGTGCTGAGGGGGTGTTGCGCTGGTGGTACACTGATGCAGGGATGGTGCTGTGCTGATGCTTAGGTGGTGCTACACTGGTGCTGAGGGTGCTGAGTGATGCTGATAGCAAGCTGAGTGATGCTGACATGGTGCTGCAGTGGTGCTGAAGTACTGCTGCGCAGGTGTTGAGTTGCTGTTAAGTTGGCGGTGCAGTGGTGGTGGTGCATTGATGTGGAGGTGATGCAGTGCTGATGCTAAGGATGCTGTGCTGATGTTAAGGTGGTGCTGTGTTGCTGCTCAGGCAATGTTCTATTGATGCTCAGGTGGTGGTACTGTGCTGGTACTGATTTGGTGCTGCACTGATGCATATTTGGTGCTGGGCTTGTGCTACACTAGTGTTGAGGTGATGCTGGACTCGTAGTGAGGTGGTGGTGCACTAATATTGAGGTAGTGCTGCGCTAGTGCATAGGTTGTGCTATGCTGGTTCTGAGGCGTTGCTCAGCTGATGTTGAGGGGTTCTTCAGCTCGTGCTGCACTGATGCGCTGGTCTTGAGGCGCTGCTGCTCCAGTGGTGCACTTATGCAGGGATGGTCCCGTGCTGATGCTTAGGTGATGCTCACTGGTGCTGAAGATGCTGAGTGATGCTGAGGGGGTGCTGAGTGATGCAGTGCTGGTGCTGAGATGGTGCTGTGCTGATGCAGAGGTTGTGGTGCTGTACTGAGGAGGTAGTGATGCTGCGCTGGAGCTGAGTTAGTGCTTCCGTGGTGCTTCACTGGTAGTGAGGTAATGCTGCATTGGTGCCGATGTGTTGCTGACAATAGGGGAGGTGAGTGCGCTGTGCTGACCTCCTGACAAGGGCCCTGGAATTGTTTAGATAATTTGTTTTACACAAATTAAACACAGGTGGAGCTCACAGGTTGTCTAACCCTGAAAGCATCTCTTTCTCCTGCACCATTCGAGGGGCTTTCCCTGTGCCTCGGGTTGCAGGTCCAGACTAGTACACCACCTACCCTTTGCTGCCATTTACATGATTTCACTACAGAATGATGGCACAAGCATAAGCAGTGTGGCTGTTCACATTTTCATTAGCCAAGACTCACTTTTTTTGTTTCAGAAGTTTTAAGCAACTTTTTAAAACATTTATATACATGTCTATGTGGAATATTTAATATACACGTTGCAAGCATTTATTTGAAAGTAAACCAGGATATGCAGATAAATCAATTTTACAGTGTGGTGTAGTAGGTGTTTAAAGGGGTGTATGATGCATTGTGTACAGGGTATTCCTTCTAACAATTATAGAAAAATTGTGATATGCAGATGTACATACCATTTCTCACAGGAAACTAATGATAACTACAATGAAAGCTAATGAATGAAATAGATAAATTGAAAGCAATGATAAAATGCATACTATTGAAAGGGGGCAATCCTGTAGAATCTAGGTGGTGCATACATTAGTCGAGGTCCACTTTTATATCATGTGTTGTGCTTTGTAAGTCCACTTTCTAGTGGTTTGCATGAACTTAAGAACAGGACAAAATATTGGCACCTACCATGGACGTTTAAAGTATAACAAAGATACCACCCAGACATAGCCTAACCTACAAATATATTAAAAAAGACAAACATAATAAAACAAAGAAAGCGTGTTTACTAGGTGTCTCATTCCATTACAAAACGTTAAGACTAGTCAATATTCAGAATGGCTTTCTTTGCATTTTGGGACTCGCATTTCAGTATTTAAAATGTAAAAAAAGACTAAAAGTACCAGGAAGCAAATACAAAATATAGTACTCGATGAGCTTCAGTTGGTGAAAAGATACACATGGTAAAGAGGAGTCCTATGAGCAGGCTGGTTATCCAGTGAATGTTAATTCACCCCTCATTTAAACTTGCAGTAATGCATAGAGTGAGGCAGTAGAGAAGGTGCATCTTTCAACAGAACTTCTATCTTTGCTGTGAGGAAAGGGCTGTTGAAAATGTGAGCTTTCAGCTATGCCACTATTTTTCTGAAGAATTTCCCTAATTGGTGCATGACGGGGAAATAATGTGCAGGCCACTCCGGAGTTGGGTACGCCCCCAGCTTTTATTTTGTATCTGCATAGAACACAATAGGGCAGATTTATGTTAACTGGCGCATCCCCAGGGATGCGCCATTTAATGTGCGCCACAGTGCGCCACAGCTACGCCACCCATGGTGTGCCGCATATACAATGCGGTTCACCATGGTGCAAAAAAGGCACAGATGCGTGACGTATCTGTGCCGGAAATGTGGCGCATTGCTGGAGTTGCGTCGCAAGGGCGACGCAGCTCCAGCAAGGCTCGGGGGTGCCCCATCTTCACAATGCTGCGTCAAGACCTACGCCTGCTTCAAGCAGGCGCAGGGTTTTGACGCAGCATTGGCTTAAAAGTGACTGAGTGAAATCTCATAGATTTCACTCAGCCACTTTCAGGAGGCGTTCCTGCGCAGGAACGCCCCCCCTGCGCAGGAACGCCGCCTTATGGCGCAGGGCTTTACAACGTGACGCATCTCCTAGATGCGTCACGTTGTAAATAGGGCGCATTGTTTGCGCCACCGTTGCGTCAACTAAAGTGACGCAATTGCGGCGCAAAGAGGCGCAAGGGCATCATAAATCTGCCCCAATGTATTTCTACCGGAATGTGAGCATGTAATACATTGTCACATAAGCACGCTCCCACTGACCTGAGACATGCATTTAATCAAAAAGTGTGAGGATGCGGGCCGTAGGAACCAAAAAAGGATTTGCTAATGTTAAATTTGCATTTGAACAGAACGTGTTCACTTGATGGGAGTTGATTTTTGAAAAAAACTAACAGGAAGAATTTCTGTTTAGCTTTTTAGGTACACATGAAATTGCTTCCTAAAAATTCATTCCATGTTGGTAAAAAAAAAGCACAACAGCAATCATTACTGGTAGTTTGTTTTAAAAATACACCAGTCAGGTGAACGTGTCCTGTTTAGAAAACACGTTGAATGCATGGAATACATTTGTGGGGGCTCACTGTGATTGATGGCCGGTAAAAGGAGGCCAGGACTAACCAATTTTGCATCTGCTATAATGTCTATTCATAGAAACTCACCAACTTGCTTCATTCAGTGTATGTACAATGCGACTGTGAAACATTACCTGGAACAGTGTTGTGTCTTCCGATGCAGCGGGGGAGACGCTTTTGTTTTTTTGTAATGCGTGAGATGGTCTTATTTATGGTTCATATGCGGCTGGGTACGTCATTCCGAGAAGTGTGCCTCTTATGGTGCAGCAGGGGTAGAACTATGAAGTTGGCGAAAATAAAGTCACGTGTCCAGAACCTCCCACCCAATTCTGGAAGATTGGCTTTTAGGAACCCTGCCATATCGGTAGGTGTCCTCAGACAGTTGCTTACTAAAAAGTAAACATACAATGCAGGCGTTTATTTCTTTTTAATAAAATGCTGACAACAATGTTGTACACATGTTTAAAGACACTTCTCCCTAGATTCACTAATAAGCAACTTTGCTTGCTTTGCACTTCACACTGAGGGGTCGAGTTCAAACACTAAACGAACTCCCATAGGGCGAACACAACATTCAAAAACACAGGCAAAACGAGTCAGGTAGGACTCAACAATTAAAAAGCTGACAGGGTCAAGGTGTCGATAGAGGTCTGCGACTGGCAGAAAGCAACAATATTAAAAGAAAGTACTCCTAAATGACAGATAAGGAATGTGAGTGTAAGTAAACTATACGTGGCCGGTGCTCCGCAGCCTTAAACACCAGTGAGCTCTTGGCTTAGCAAACGAGTTAGGAGGCAACCAAGAAGAGCAGCACTGAAGTGAACCTATGGTAGCAGGAGGCAGGAAAAAAGTCATTTGTATTGAATACAACAGGTCTTGCAAGCAGCGCATGCACACTGCAGCTTGACATTAAAATATTGAGGTAGTGACTCAGTATTTGTACCTGGGTATGAGTTTGGATACACGCCCCACATACAAGATCAGTTGAAATCTACAATCAAGATCTACTCTAGTGGAATCTGGGCTCAAGAGATTCAAGCTTACTACTTTTAAAATGATGAGGAAATATAAATTTTATGGTCAAGTTGTGTTCCCTAGCGAGTACCCCACCGTCTCCATGTACGAGTTAAAGTGCATGTAACTTCCCTCCTGTACCAGCTATGAAGACGCAAATACATTTGCGTCCAACGTTAACATGTCCTCTTTCAGACCCACCATGAATGGGTTGAATGGTCCGTTCCTAAGTATACTATGCCAACGTCTTTTTGTAGTGTACTCCTACGTTTTTCAGCTCTGGCTGAGTAGGCCCTGAATTTCTGCCACCGAGCCTCTTCTCTGGCTTCTGACTCCAAGGGCCTCTGCCCAGGCTACCTCTGTTCTCGTGAACTCTGACTTACTTTCAGCGCGGCCCCTCGCGCTCGGCTCAGCCTGCTGCCTGCCAAGATCGACTATAACCTTCGAGTTATCTGTTTCCCTCCCCGAAAATACATTCCTGCCTGCTAGCTTCGGTAAACATCCTTCTTCAGCTGCAGAGCCAAAGGGCCGACTTGTCTCCATGCAAGTAATTCATAGCTTCTGTTGCCATGCTTCCCTGGAAGGCCCTGTGCCCCCACGCTTCTCATGCAGACACCCAGGCGCTTATACACGCACTTACAGTCAGTATAGAATAGCTTCTGCCCCAGAGACCTTTCCGCCCAGATAGCTTAGTTCCTAAAACATCAGATATCAGATATGATAGAAGCACAAGTTGATCTGACATGCCAGACTTCTGTCTCTTTTCCGTCAGTTCAAATGTCAAGTCCCCAGCTCCCTCCGACTCCATGTCATGCACACGTCATGCAGCTGCGCGCGCATCCAAGCTTCCGATTTCTGCTGACATTGCAACATTCCTGTTAGTGCCACCCCTTCTGTGACACTTACTTGTGACGTTTCGAGAACACACCTCTAGTTCACGCCTCTTGATTACGCACATGTACCACGTGTATACTGTTATCTTGTCTTCTCTCAGCTGTTACGCCTTCTATACTGTTTCCAATGGTGTAAAATAAGTATATAAGCTATGTACTGTCAATAAAATGTAGCGCTCTATCCCTTCTGACACCCTGTGTGGTGTTCAGAACATGATATCCTGGTCTTGACCATTCCTTTTTAAGGAATAAAACCCCTAAGAACTCTAGCACCACGGACTCTGTTTTCTTTCATTTCCGATTGAGTTATTATTGATTAAGTACTTACCTGCATAGAAATTAAGAGTAAATTATTTATTTACATCATTTTGGCGCCCGAATAGGGACCCCTCCCCCACCTCACGCGCCGGTTGGTGCGTTGCAACCTATGTCCCCTGCCGTCAGTTAGCCGGAACATACGCATACCGGCAGGATTTCCTGCATCTCCCTCTGACCCACGGAGGTGGCAAAGACTGCGATCAGTACCCAGACGAGGCGGTGAGGAGTGCGGAGGATCCCGACCAGAGCCTAGCCGAAAGAAGCAAGGTCCGAGGTGTCAAGAGGCCCACCAGTTTTCCGAAGTTTTCCGAAGTTTTCCGAAATTTTCCGAAGTTTTCCGAAGTATCGAGTCGAGTCCAGTCGAGTTTTCCGAGGCCTTCTGTTTCCGTGCTTCCCGGTGAGTACCATTGCTGGGACGTATCTAGACGGGTTTGGGTACACAAGTCCGGTCTGCACTGTTTTTAGGCAGTGTATCTGTGCTGTTTAGCAGTACATCAGTTTTCAAGTTCTTGCACTGTTTTTAGGCAGTGTATCTGTGCTGTTTAGCAGTACATCCGATGTAGGGGGTAGTTATATATGTTACAAATGTCTTTTTATGTGATTAATGTTGTGGCATGAATGAGACCGTTTTATGTGTATTATTGTGTTTTCTGTACAAATAGCCGTATTCAGTAGTAAGTAGTAAGGATTGACCATTCAGTAATAAGTAAGCAAAATGCCGTTTTTCAACAAGTTAAAGCAGATAGGAACTAGGAAAGGGATACTAGAGGAAGAAATTCCTATTCCCCCTAGGGACACTCCAGGCAACTTTATGTATAATAAGCATGGCATAGATGCCATATTGTATCTAGAATTATGGGCCGAGTACACTAAACATCTAGACGAGAGACACAGATGGCCCGTTATCGGAACATGGGATGCCGAGTGCATCATGAAGGTAGAAGAAGCATTATGGAAAAAGAAAGCCAGACAATCTCAGAAGGACGCCATAGAATTTTGGCGTAAGGAAGCACATAAGCGTGCTGAAAGAACGCTCCGTAGAGAAGACAGATTGAAAGAATCAGAAAAAGCTCAAGAAAACGAACTAGTTACCGAGGGGATCCGAGTAAAAACAGAACAAATAGATCGAATCCGAAATAGCCAAGTAAACGGCATGTATCTTATGGCCGAGGGTACACCTGAGGCCATGTCAGAAATACCGAAAAATCTACCACCACCATTAGTTCCAACGAAAGTAATGCATAAAACTACTAAAGATATATTCCTAAATTCTTATCTAGAGGATGTAGCTCCCGCTTATACCAATCTGCCTGTTCGAGCCCTGCCTACTGACAGGGACGGGGGTGGCACCCCGCCTCCAGAGCATGTCCCGCCAGTACCACGACAGACCTCCCCCGCTCCGCCAGCCCCGCCACTTCCCGTACTCAAAACTCACCTACCGAAACTACGTCTGCCTGATCCACCTAAACGACAAATTCAAGTTCAGATACAGACTCCACAGGGAGATAATGCACAAGCTTCCGCTTCAGGAGGTGCAACCGCGGGTCCTCAGACCCCGCCACCTACTCACAGATTCAATCTCAGAGGTATGCAGAGTCCTCTCACGTACAGGTCTCCCCACTCCTCTAATTCATCCCGCCTTGACGCATTAAAAGAAAACATTTCAGTTTGCAGATATGATCCAGTACCCGGAAAAGACGATTTAATGATATTGGCATCATTACGGTTAAGATCTGCTACTGATAACTTGCTATGCTATGTAGGAATGAAGGAGCGTCTAGATAGAATATATGAGTTTGTTCAGACAGGGAAAGACCCTGACAGTATTAAGGATGCCATGGAGAAACAGAAAGTTGACATGCAAGCACAGATACTACGATTTTTCATAAATTGTCTAATAAGAGAACGAGATAGGCCCGGAACAGATCAGAGTGAATTAGATGCATTGAACAAGTGGGGTCAAAATATAGCTGAAGGAAAACACGACAAGGGGACTTGCATAGCCTCTATGTACAAGAAGATTAGGAAAGCAGTGATAGCAGTACACCAGAAAGAGAAAGAAAAGGTTTCCTCCGAGGAGGAAGAAGAACAGGAAGAACCCGAAAGAAATGTAGGCACCATAGCATATGTAGGTAAGGGAAATTAACTTAGGAAAGGCATCCGTCCAGAAAGTAAGAGAGTTTTTCTCTCTGCTTTAACAAATCCGAATTCTTCTGAACATCAGTTTCAGGAGACAGATAAAAGGCTTCGAGATCGAGTAGGGTACCACGTACTCAATTCTATGGATGAACAAGAACTAGCCCGATCAGCCATATTATGGGCCGAAAATGCAGATATGTACAATGATGATACTTTAGCACAGACGTTTCTGAACCTTTCCCCAGACGAGCAGAAATTAGCAGGTGTATACATGATTCAGCACCTCCTCATCAAATACAGAAACCATCATTCTGATCCAGGTCCCTTACACGAAACATTAGAAGCACTTCTCATGGACAGATGGAGAGGTTTCAGCACCAAGTTAATACAAATAATTCTAGAACAGAGACGTAAATATAACACTTTTATAAGCTCTGAATATGGTCCCGCCCCACCTCCAGAAAGGAAAATGTACCACATGCAATGTGGGGGTGGCATTGAGAGTCAGAACCCTTTACGGGAAGTACACCCAGTAATGGGTGAGGACCATGCTTTGAAGCGTGTATACGTTCACACGCCCCTGACCAAGTTAGAACTGTTAGAAATGAAGAAACTAGTCCCGTGTCATGATAAAGATCCTGCAGGTTTTCATAGAGAGCTCAAAGACATGTTACTAATGGGGGATTACACGTATGATGATATCATGAAAATGTTAAAGGTACTATTACCCACGGGTATCTTCGAGAAATTAAAGGAAAAGGAATGGGAGGTGGGGGACACAAAGATTGCATGGGCAGAAATAGAGGACGAAGAAAAGAAACGGATCCCAGGGTTAGGCCTTGGGGACAAAACTAAAGCATTACCAGGTTTAATAGTGCAGGTCTTGCCAAGATTATTGACAACAAGGAAGGAAGATTGGGACGCAATCTCGTCCTGTAAACAGAAGCATGATGAAGATACTAGTGACTTCTATTCAAGATTCGAGAAATGTTTCATTATTAATAGTGGCCTTAAACCAAGTAGCGAGTCATATCCGCATCTTTTTGTATCAAAGTTAGTCGAGAATTCCCTGTTAGCAGTCAAGAACCGTGTATACAAGGTCGAGAGTACATGGCAAGCAAATACGCCATCACAGATGTTACAAATGCTCCAATATCATCAGAACAGAATTAGAGAAGAACAAGATCAGGAACAAAAACGTATGAAAGACACAAAGATGAAAATGTTAGTAGCTCAGACGGTCCCAGCCGACGGCCACAGAAAGGGTGGGACCCAGACAAGTCACACTACAGCTCCCGTTAAAGGGACATGCAATTATTGCAAGCAACCAGGTCACTACGTACACGAGTGCCCAGTTCTGAAGCACAACATAGAGACAGGTAAAACTAAAGAAAGACCGCATCCGCCTAGACAAGACCATAACCAGCATCAGCCTTCACAGAATGCACAGAATACACAGCCCATGCATGCTTCATCAGCACATACAGCATAGACAGTAGCGGTATCACAGCCACAGCCCATTGCCGCAACTCAGCAAGTTTCACAACAGATGTACCAGTATGCCCAGTCCGCTTACCCCGAATATTCACGATACACATGAAACAGCCTAGGGAGGGAAGGTGACTTGCCTCTTATTGAGATTCCTGTAGATCAAGAAGGTCCTTATGTACACAGTCAAGTATTGGGAAAAGACAGAAAGTTTTTAATTGACACAGGGGCAAGTCGCACAACAATCAGCCATGATGAAGTTCCAGGGGCACCCCTCTCAGGCTCACAGAATGTTTCCCTTGGTTTTTCAGGACAGCCTATTGTAAATGAAGTATCGCAACCAGTTCCCCTGGCTGTAGGTCCATTATCACGTGTTACAGACCTGTTACTCACGAAATCATGTCCAGAAAATCTGTTAGGAATTAAAACATTGAAGGCTCTAGGAGCTATAATATGCTGTTCCCCGGAGGGGGTTAGACTCTTTCTACGGGATTTCAAGGGTCATTATGTTTTGCGAGAATTCGATGTCAGATTGAAAAATGTACCAGATTACTTGTGGGCAAAAGGCCCAACTGATGTAGGTTGTATGCACATCACCCCATATCGTGTTACTCTCAAGACAGGGGTTGTTTTACCCAGAATCAGACAATACAAGTTACCACCCGATGCTGTAGTGGCTTTACTGAAAATCATTGAAGAGCTTATTGCCCAAGGAGTGGTCGTAGAGACCGACTCCAATGTATGTAATTCACCTATCATTCCGATTCTTAAACGTACAGACCCCAATGCACCGCCAGTATATCGGCTGGTGATTGATCTTCGAGAACTGAATAAATGCATTGTACCACAGTACCCTGTGGTTCCCGATATCTCTTCCCTATTGACTGCTATTGATTCAGAAGCAGCGTTCTTTACTGTAGTTGACCTCAAGAACGCCTTCTTCAGCGTGCCTATTGATCCAGAGAGCCAATATCTCTTCGGATTCAGTTTAAATGGACGCAGCTTCAAATTTTCACGCGCACCTCAAGGATTCACAGAAATCCCCAGTATCTATAGTCAAGCACTGAAAAGACAATTAGATTGTATTCAAATGCCAGTTAACACCGCTTTACTGCAATACGTCGATGATCTACTGATCACCGCACGAAGTGAGCCCGAATGTGAACAAGCATCACTGACAGTTTTACATTTTCTGGCCGACAGGGGACACAAGGTGTCTCCTTCAAAGCTACAATTCTGTGTTCAGCAAGTTGTGTACTTGGGTCACTTGCTGTCCAAAGTGGGGAGACAGCTCACTCCCGATCGCATTCAGTTAATTGTAAATATGCCGCAACCCCAGACACAAAAGGAAGTGCGGGCCTTCATAGGCCTCACCTCGTACTGCAGACAGTGGATTCCCCAGTATGCATTTCTAGCTAAACCACTCATCCAGTTAACAACACAGGAGGCAGCGACTTCGACTGCCCTCCCTTGGACTCAGGAACACACACAAGCTTTTGAAGAATTAAAGAAAGCCTTATGTCAAGCACCAGTTTTAGCGACACCATGTTACAGCAAACCGTTTACACTTTTCGTTACAGAACGTGATGGTACAGCGTTGTCTGTCCTCACCCAAGATCAAGCAGGTTCACATAAGCCTTGCGCTTATTTTTCTAGTACATTGGATTCAGTAGCCCAGGCACTCCCTGCGTGCTTGAAGTCAGTAGCAGCAACAGCGCTAGCCATCAGACAGAGCGATTCAATAGTTTTAGGCCATCAGTTAACCGTACAAGTTCCACACTCTGTAGAGGTTCTGTTAAACAGAACCCAGACTCAACACTTGACTATAGCACGACTGACAGGTTATGAATTAACGCTATTCCAGCCACACATAGAAATCAGGCGTTGCAGTATCCTGAACCCCGCAACACTGTTACCCACAGTTATGACAGATCCAGCCCCACATGATTGTATAGAAATCATTAATGCAGTAACAAAGCCTAGACGAGATTTAACAGATGTTCCATTGACAAATCCAGACCTGACACATTATGTGGACGGTTCATGCATGAGAACAAGTACAGGAGAATTAGTGGCCGCATATGCCGTGACCACTGAAACTGAAGTTAAAGAAACACACCGTATTGACACACTGTCTGCTCAAGCAGCAGAGCTTATCGCTCTGACCCGAGCTTGTATACTAGCCAAGAACAGAAATGTTAACATATACACAGATTCCCGTTATGCATTCGGAGTTGTACACGACTTCGGAGTCCTCTGGCAAGAACGAGGTTTCTTGACCTCTCATGGTGCCAAAATACAGCACGGTTCCCTCATCCAAGCACTGTTAGAAGCAATACATTTGCCCTCGGGCATATCAGTCATGAAGTGTAAAGCACATACTAGGGTTACAGATTCTGTTTCCCAGGGTAACGACCTGGCAGATCAGACAGCCAAACATACAGCATTGACTCACATCCAGACAACTGATATGACAAAGCCAACAGTACCGACACAGTGTATGACAGTCAAAGATCCCGCCCTAGACGTAATTGATATTCAGACACATGCTACTCCAGAGGAAATAAAGAAATGGATTGAACTAGGAGGGATCCAGACAGATCAAGGTTGGATGACGAAGGGAAAATCTATATGGTTTCTCCCTGACTCTATGGTTCAAGCCATGATAAATACAGCACATAGCCCAGCACATCTGGGAGAGAAAGCGATGTTAGACAGTTTACAGAATCTCTGGAGCAACAAACACTTACGAGCAGCAGCAAAACAGAAAGTGCGTACTTGCATGATCTGTTGTCAGTTCAATCCAGGTAAAAGCGTCCCTGTAGAGCAAGGTGGATTTCATCCTCCCGATCACCCTTTTGAAGTCCTCCAGATGGATTATATCCAGATGGACCGTTGTCGAGGATTTAAATATGTCCTTGTAGTTGTCTGTGCTCTGTCCCGCTGGACCGAAGCATACCCAGTTCCAGACTACACTGCTCCGACCACTGCCAAGCAGCTGGTTCGTGAATTCTTCCCACGATACGGCTTGCCTCGTGTTGTGTACTCAGATAACGGTCAGCCATTCTCATCTGCATTAATGAAAGAAGTTTCTTTACTGCTAGGATACCAGTGGAAGTTCCATTGTGTCTGACATCCCGAAGCAGCAGGCCTTGTAGAAAGGCATAACCAGACACTAAAGATCCGCCTTGCCAAAATATGTCAGGAGAAAGGGGTCGACTGGATAGTCGCCCTGCCAGTGGCACTATTCTACATGAGGATGGTCGCCCATTCGAGATCAGGGCTATCCCCGTACGAAGTGGTCGTTGGCAGACCACCAAATATGTGGGGGACGCCCATTCCGAAGAAAATCACTGATGTTGATTGTAATATGTTGACAGATTACCTTGCCTCCTTGATGTCTGCACTCCAATCATGTCGTTCACAGGTTGCCGCAGCCTTCCCGGACAACACTGATGTAAAGCCGCACGACGTCCGTCCTGGCGATCTGGTTCTCGTGCGCAACTTCGACAGAAAGAGTCCGCTGGAGCCCCGCTGGAAGTCCCCGAAGACCGTTCTTCTCACCACAAGGACGGCAGTGAAAATCGAAGGGAGAAAGGGGTGGGTTCACACGAGTCATGTGAAAAAATTCTCTGGACTGAAACCTGACCGAGACTCGTCCACCCCCACCAAAGACTGTGTCGAACAAAAAGACTTTACAGAATCTGAACGAGAAAAAACTCCTCAAGAAAATTATCGCATGAAACTCCGATCTAGCAAGTCAGACAGTTTAATTGTTTAAGTCCTCCCCTAGGTGAATCGGTTAAATAGTTTCTGACATGTATCCCCTAGATCGAGATAGAGAGAGAGAGAGAGAAGCAAAGAAACGTACATACTGTAAATCACTTCGTAGTCACTGTATAGTGACCCTATTAATAATGTTTATTCTAAGTATTTTTGTTATTGTTGCCAGCTTCCTGCTACCTACCTACTGGCCTCTCTTCAAACGTGAACAATCTGTTTACAATGTCTCTGCTGAACACACTTTTAGTGAACTACCTGCACACGAACTCTCTTACAGACTTGCGCTGCGCAACAACACATTCATTAGTATGTTACATCATTCTCATCAGACTAATAATGCTACAGACTGCTGGATATGTGGCCGACTCCCTCCCTACCAAAATTACAAGGGAGCCCTTCCTCTCTTTCCGTACCCGTTCACTCACAATGGCTCCTGTGGTGAATGGTTCAAAATAATTAATTCCTTAGATCCTGATATTGCTGTTTTTGATGGAGGCTGGGTTTGGGGAAATCTGAACTTAGTCCTGCTAGATGTCTGTTACCCTGACAAGGAGGGACTCCCCACTCGAACAGGAACTGATCTAGAAAATGAAGTATATGGATTAGGTAACTACACCATTAGCCTTATGATCCTTACTGTAGAATCCGAAGCCGCACCAGTCCTGCCCCATATGTCAGTATTACCAGTCGCTGGTGAATTATGTGTCCGAAAGAAAGGTTCAGTACACTTAGGTCATAGTAAATGCACTACTGTGGTCGAATTCAGTGATCAGGGTAAATCGTCCTTCAAAGCTATCAGTCACTCTTATTTTGTTTGTGGTCATACCGCATACATACGCTTGCCTCCAGACTGGGATGGTACCTGTTATATTGCATTCCTTCTGCCACCAGTATTTCTAGCTCCCCCTGATTACCATAGAAATTCCCGACTCATACAGACCAGACCCAAGAGAGAACTCCCGATTGTTGATCAGACCGAAACAGCATGGGAGCAATATACAGACTTTAATAAAGGATTCTTCTTCTTCCTAGGTCCTGTCCAGAATAGTAAACTCATTCGTAGATTAACTAGAACACTTGAAGCAGTAGTACATGAAACTGCCTCCGCCTTAGGTAACTTAACAGAGGAGCAATCAGCTATGAGGGTTGTTGTCCTTCAGAATCGTCTTGTTATTGACGTCATCTTGGCATATAGAGGTGGAGCCTGTAAGGTCATCGGGTCGAGTTGCTGTGTTTTCATTCCACAAAATGCGCCATCTGTCTATCAAGCTATTACCCGTCTGCATAAAATTGCAAATCAGATACATCAGAATCCAGGCACCTGGACTTGGTCCGGATGGTTCTGGACAACGTTAACAGCTTGGGGATGGAAGATCCTATCCTTCCTAGGCATTGGCCTAGTCATAGTATTCAGCTGCTGCCTGTGTCTACAATGTGGACCGGCGATATGTGGACTGTGTGCCACTTCCTGCATTGAGCATTCCAGTTGTCTCTCAAATCGTCAAAGAAAGAAAGATGAACGAATTATGTTACAAGAACAAACTGATAGATTTATGATGATCGATATATCATGAAGGGTCCGTAGGGAACAAGGAGGGAATGAGGAAATATAAATTTTATGGTCAAGTTGTGTTCCCTAGCGAGTACCCCACCGTCTCCATGTACGAGTTAAAGTGCATGTAACTTCCCTCCTGTACCAGCTATGAAGACGCAAATACATTTGCGTCCAACGTTAACATGTCCTCTTTCAGACCCACCATGAATGGGTTGAATGGTCCGTTCCTAAGTATACTATGCCAACGTCTTTTTGTAGTGTACTCCTACGTTTTTCAGCTCTGGCTGAGTAGGCCCTGAATTTCTGCCACCGAGCCTCTTCTCTGGCTTCTGACTCCAAGGGCCTCTGCCCAGGCTACCTCTGTTCTCGTGAACTCTGACTTACTTTCAGCGCGGCCCCTCGCGCTCGGCTCAGCCTGCTGCCTGCCAAGATCGACTATAACCTTCGAGTTATCTGTTTCCCTCCCCGAAAATACATTCCTGCCTGCTAGCTTCGGTAAACATCCTTCTTCAGCTGCAGAGCCAAAGGGCCGACTTGTCTCCATGCAAGTAATTCATAGCTTCTGTTGCCATGCTTCCCTGGAAGGCCCTGTGCCCCCACGCTTCTCATGCAGACACCCAGGCGCTTATACACGCACTTACAGTCAGTATAGAATAGCTTCTGCCCCAGAGACCTTTCCGCCCAGATAGCTTAGTTCCTAAAACATCAGATATCAGATATGATAGAAGCACAAGTTGATCTGACATGCCAGACTTCTGTCTCTTTTCCGTCAGTTCAAATGTCAAGTCCCCAGCACCCTCCGACTCCATGTCATGCACACGTCATGCAGCTGCGCGCGCATCCAAGCTTCCGATTTCTGCTGACATTGCAACATTCCTGTTAGTGCCACCCCTTCTGTGACACTTACTTGTGACGTTTCGAGAACACACCTCTAGTTCACGCCTCTTGATTACGCACATGTACCACGTGTATACTGTTATCTTGTCTTCTCTCAGCTGTTACGCCTTCTATACTGTTTCCAATGGTGTAAAATAAGTATATAAGCTATGTACTGTCAATAAAATGTAGCGCTCTATCCCTTCTGACACCCTGTGTGGTGTTCAGAACATGATATCCTGGTCTTGACCATTCCTTTTTAAGGAATAAAACCCCTAAGAACTCTAGCACCACGGACTCTGTTTTCTTTCATTTCCGATTGAGTTATTATTGATTAAGTACTTACCTGCATAGAAATTAAGAGTAAATTATTTATTTACATCAATGAAAGCCTCCATTATTTAGTGTCTGGAGCAATTGTATTCTTGGGCATTCAATATTATCAGTTGGACACACTGTTTCGCAATTAGTTTCTTTGTTATTATTAGAAATTTTTTAATAGTAGTAGAATTCAATCAATCAATCTGGGGTTTGTATAGTGCAGCTACGTATCAGTGAGGGTCTCTAGGCACTGGGGGTGGTGGGGTGGGGGGCGGGTCCATAGGATTCTGTGGTCATCTGACAAGTCCGTTCTGAACTGGAGCAGTGTAGAGCTTTGCCAGAGGTGGAGGGGGAGGTTTATTCCAGGTCTTGGCTGCGAGTTAGGAGAAAGACTTTCCACCCGTTCTGGTCTTGTTGATGTGTGGAATGGTGGCCAGAGAGAGGTCGGCTGATCAGAGGATTCTCTTGAGAGCATGGAAGGAGAGGATGTTGTTTAGGTATGCTGGTATGATATTGTGGAGGGCCTTGTATGCATGCGTGAGGAGCTTGAAGGTTATATGGCCGAGATACCCGCCACCCCCTCTCAACACAATCCCCAAGAATTGGGAAACCGGAAACAGTTCTTGAGCTTTTGGAAGGCGGGAAGGGAGTCACCCTTCCCGGCCGTATTTATTAAAATATGAAACAAAAGAAAACATTAAAATAACAGTTTCATATAATGTACAATTTCATTTCCACATTACGATGTTTGGCTAACCTTAACAGATCTCTAATACAAAGGTTCTCCTAGCCGAACTAACATCCTACAAAACATTTGACTTGAAATTGTACATCCTAACGTTAAGGGCCAACGGCAAGGTCGTAACCGGTGTCAGATCCCTAAACCAGACATACCCCCTCACTTGTGAGAGGAGCGACCGCACAGAGGCGTACCTCAAGTGCATCTACCAATTTCCCTTTGTACTTGACGGGGGCCCCAATAAACTCGACGCCATTTAACGGTCGTTCAAGGACTCGTGTGAGGTGTCTAAAAAGGTAGCGTAAACCCCCTCCCGCACCCCACACAACTTACCCATCTGCCGTCGCAGATGTCCTGGCCCCGGGAAATTCCCCAGGAGGGGCCGTAGCCCCTCCTATCCAGGAAGGGGCCTTGACCACCTTTCCTTTCCTTTCCTTCCGGCGGCCTCTCCTTAGACAGGACCGCCTCCCCGTTGAGGGGCCAATTGGCCACCTCCCCCGCGCGCTCCCATCCGTAATGGGTGACGCCCCCTCATAGGGATCTTCGAATTACTGCTCACCGATCATGACCTTACCGCCCGACCAAAATAAATACGACAGTTCTACCTAAGTTACTAAGATTTACAAAGCAAAACAACATTTATTATCAAGCGTAAATACTGATCCATCCTTGTTCAAAATTACTTTTATTTGTAAAACATACTGAAAAATAACCAATCTTTATTGCATCTTTAAAAAATTTCACGACAATCATCACAACCTGTAAGAAAACAGAGAAAACAAAAAGATACTATATCAACTATATTCATGACGAATCGCTGTCCTCAGGGGCTGGTGGGTGGGTCAAAATTGTTCTTCGTTCCGTCTCGAGCTCACGTGCAGCGGGGAGGTGCAGCTTCAGAGCACAGGAACAAGAGGATGCTTTCTTGGCTTCCGCTCGTTTTATCCGTCTTCAGGGTGGGCGTGAACCCGCCCCCGCCTGCCTCCGAGGGCGTGGCCGGCCGCGTTGGTGTCTAGGCCAGCCCACTCTAGGGCGGGAAAAAGGCGCGCCCCGGCTACGCCGCTTCGGGCATACCAGCCGAGACTCGCCTCCCGCCCAAGATGGCTTCCCGGGGGGATCGTGGTACTCCACCATACATTCGGGGGGACCGATTGGTCGCCCCTTTCCATATGGCCGAGATACCCGCCACCCCCTCTCAACACAATCCCCAAGAATTGGGAAACCGGAAACAGTTCTTGAGCTTTTGGAAGGCGGGAAGGGAGTCACCCTTCCCGGCCGTATTTATTAAAATATGAAACAAAAGAAAACATTAAAATAACAGTTTCATATAATGTACAATTTCATTTCCACATTACGATGTTTGGCTAACCTTAACAGATCTCTAATACAAAGGTTCTCCTAGCCGAACTAACATCCTACAAAACATTTGACTTGAAATTGTACATCCTAACGTTAAGGGCCAACGGCAAGGTCGTAACCGGTGTCAGATCCCTAAACCAGACATACCCCCCTCACTTGTGAGAGGAGCGACCGCACAGAGGCGTACCTCAAGTGCATCTACCAATTTCCCTTTGTACTTGACGGGGGCCCCAATAAACTCGACGCCATTTAACGGTCGTTCGAGGACTCGTGTGAGGTGTCTAAAAAGGTAGCGTAAACCCCCTCCCGCACCCCACACAACTTACGCATCTGCCGTCGCAGATGTCCTGGCCCCGGGAAATTCCCCAGGAGGGGCCGTAGCCCCTCCTATCCAGGAAGGGGCCTTGACCACCTTTCCTTTCCTTCCGGCGGCCTCTCCTTAGACAGGACCGCCTCCCCGTTGAGGGGCCAATTGGCCACCTCCCCCGCGCGCTCCCATCCGTAATGGGTGACGCCCCCTCATAGGGATCTTCGAATTACTGCTCACCGATCATGACCTTACCGCCACAGGCCGGATAGTTGACCGGCTATCCGGACCCCCACAACACTCCTGCCTAAAGGTCATTTCATAAAGTCTTTAGCCAGGCTATCAGGTCTCCTATGAGTAATTCGTTCCCCAACCGGGACAAATGAACACCATCCCCCAAATACATACTGTCCCCTTTAATACAACCATGCGAAATAGAATGCAGTGTACTTGAACGGAACAGTCTACTCACTTTATTATTAATTTTCCTTACTGAATGATTCAGAGCAGAAACAGAAATAGCCCCCCGCCACACTTTCCGTGGGATCATATGGGACCATGCAATTGTGCACCCTGGAACTCTTCTCGCCAACCAACTTACCGAGGAAAGCATCGCCTCAAGAAGAAGTCGTCTACCAGTGGTCACCAAATCATTGCCCCCAAGATGTACTATGACTACAGACGGCGGTGACCTTGTCCGCCCTAACAAACCCTCGAAAAATGATCGAAACTGGTCAATACAGAGCCCGCCCTTTCCGTAGAAGGACACACTGTACCCGTATTCCCCAGCCACGTGAATCATGTCACCTGCTTTGAATACGTCCGCGGCACGCCTCACGTATGAGTGGCCCACGACCCACACCTCCTTTTTCACAGCCGGTAATGTCTGACCGCTGGCCCCCCGGTGTCGGGTCGACTGGACAGTCCGCCCCGCCTCGTAGGCTTGCGCAACTGAAAACCAAACAAAAACAAGAAGCGTGAGTACATCGTTACAGCTTCACAACATGTGCAACCGCACATACCTCTCATAACAGTTCGAGGACCAACGCCCCACACGTTTTACTTGTTCAACATTCAGACCCCTGGCTGTAGCTTCCGTAGCAGCCCCTATCCGAAAGGAATGGGTCCCAAAGTCGCCGGGGTTCAAGCCCGCGGCAGAAATCGACATCGCAAGTACCCGCTGAAACTGAAACCTCGTCAGTGGGGTGGCGTCAGCGTGTCTTAACAAGGTCCCCCCCCCATGCTGCCACCCTCTGCGCTAAATATTCTTCTACGCACCCAACAGGGCACATGGCAGACCCGGGGATCCTCTGGATGATTACGCAGTCCCCGATTGCATCCTGATCGGATTTGGACTTGACAAACGAGACCGTCATCGTCTCCTCCCTGACCTGAATGTGTTCCCGGCACAGTCCCCCCATCGTATCCTGCTTGTTCTTTGCCACTAATTCGCTTACCTGCATAGCCCCATGGAATGCTAATGCAAATGCGGCTCGGAACAACACTGCTTCGTACTGGGATGAACATGTTACCGGTAGCACGGATAATAACAGGGCCAACCTATCCAGACCTATCGGGTGCCTATCGTCTACTCTGCGACCCTCAAGGCGTTGCCACCCCCGTAGCGCTTTCTGCACCACGAAAGACGCTGTCGGGTCCTGGATCCCATGAGCCCTTGCCATGAAGGAAATGGCGGCCCGATGCCTCTGGGCCGTAGCTACTGACTTGCCTGCGTGACGTAAAGAGAGCAGGAATCTCACTACACACTCTTCCAGACCCCAAAGCTCCCTCCCGGCAGTACCCAAAAAGGCCCAATAGGAACGGAACGCCCCTTCATATGCCTTCCTCGTCCTGGGTGCTAAACTCTCTCCCACGAGGTCTTGTAGTTCGGGGCACCGAGAGACCAGAGAGCTTCGGGAAAGGGTGCCGCCACCGGGTCCGCTGTGGGCAGAAAACCCCAGAAGGCCTGCATACGGAAACGAGAGAGCGCATCAGCCGCTTGGTTCATCACCCCCGGCACGTGTCGCGCCCTAAACAGTACATTTAGTTGCATGCACAACAACACAATTTCCTTGAGCAGTCTCAGAATCAATTTGCAACGTGCTGCCTGACTATTGATACACTCAACCACGGTCATGTTATCAGACCAGAACACCACAGAGTGATCCCTAAACCCTTCTGGCCATGTTTTCAAGGCCACCAGAATAGGGAACAGTTCGAGAAAAGCGATGTTACTCGTCAACCCGCACTCATGCCACCATGAAGGCCATTTTTGAGCCGACCATTGTGTACCCAATATGGCGCCAAAACCCATACTCCCCGCCGAGTCTGTCCATAGCCCCAACTCCTCGGAAGACACTGCTGGTTTATTCCAGACAATTCGACCATTGAAATCCGCCAGGAATGCAATCCAAATGCGCATGTCCTGGCGAACCTCTGCCGAGAGTCTCGTACGATGATGTCCTTCCCTCAAGCCGACCATGGACTGTGCAATCGAGCGGGAAAAGGGGCGTGCCATTGGCATTACCCTTAGGGCAAAATTCAACTGACCAACCACCTGTTGCAATTGATGCAAGTTCACTTTCGTTGCACGAATACATGTCTCTAGGATAACCTGAATTTTAACACTTTTTCTTTAGGTAAACGAAAACAACCTTCCACTGAGTCGAGCTCGATCCCCAGAAACTCGATCGAGGTCGAGGGACCCACCGTCTTACCTGGCGCCAATGGCACACCGAATTGATTCATTAGGACACAAAATTCATGTAAGGCCTGTCCACACTCAGAATCCCCGGCTGCCCCCAGAAACAGAAAGTCATCGAGATAATGCATAACATGTTGAAAACCTGTCTTCCTCGTGAATACCCACTGCAGAAAACAACTGAATTTCTCGAAATAGGCACATGAAATCGAGCATCCCATTGGCATACATTTATCCATGTAATAGCGACCCTGAAACTGGAAACCAAGGAGACGCTGATCGTCTGGGTGTACCGGGAGCAACCGGAACGCTGACTCGATGTCCGATTTGGCCATCAGCGTCCCGGGCCCCAGGCGATTCAACATGGCAACGGCCTCATCGAAAGATGCGTACCGCACCGAACATACTTCCGGGTCTATCGCGTCATTCACGGAAAGACCATGTGGGGCTGACAAATTGTGTATCAGCCGAAACTCACCCGGGTCCTTCTTGGGAACCACCCCTAGCGGAGAACACACAATATTAGCAACTGGTGGCAAATCGAATGGACCGGCGACACGACCTCGAGTCACCTCTTTCCCAATCTTTACCTGCACCACTGCCGTGTGCTGTAAGACCGACATTTGATTCTTACAGTCCAGTACCCCCTGAAAATCCCCCACTGGGATGCGGAAACCATATGAAAACCCGTTCCGTAAAACCCCAGCGGAAGCATGATCTGGGTATTCGCTGAGCCAAGGAATCATTGCCATGGTATCAATCGGGGTCGGTAAAGGCGCCCCTCGGACTATATTAGACCTGTTTGGCGCCTCCCTTACCACCGTTATCACCCGTTTTGGCTCTGCACATGGACTCAGGATGGGATGGCTGCCCGCACCCCCCACACTCATGTCTGAATTTGCATGACCCCTGGGGCCTGGTACATTTGCCCCTGTTGAAATTCCAACAGATCCCCCTTTTACCTGTGTTGCCACTCGGCTTCGTGTGGAACTCGTTACCTGCACCCGTCCGAAAGGGCGTCCCAGAGTTTTGGCGGGAGGAATCCCCCCCGTTACTCCCTACTAATGGCACCTTCAACATCCCTGTACTCTCCATTTTTTGCCAAGACACAGAGTCGTAACAATCCCAAGACAACAACGGGTTGTGTTCTTTAGCTTTTCTAAACAGATTATCATAGCAGAACCACTGATTGCCCCCATATGCCACAGAATACTCCATAATACGTGACTGATAAATGGGTAACTCGGTCAACAACTCAGGCCTGCGCTCCCCCATGATGGAAGTAAAAATTCCCCACGCTCTGCCCCAAGTACCAATGGTCTCGTCGACCTTAAAGGCGGCCATTTTTGCGCGCCAAACACTCGGATGCATGAGCTCCTTTTGACTCTTTACATGCTCGATCTCGTAATGGTCGGTAAGCAATGAAAACATGTTTACATATTTATCCGCCCAAATCAATTCCTTGACTTCTAGTGGGACGTGCTGGGCAATCTTCTCCTTTCGAGAAGGTGCAGACTCCCCCCCCGCAATCGGCAATGGCCGCTTACCTGAAGTAGACCCCACGCTTGTCGCCGAACTTGGGCCTGCTGTACTTCCAACCGCCGGGACCTGTGGAGGAACAGAAGATGGCGTCTTCGCAGCCTCCCTAGATTCCCGCAGTTGTCTCATCACTGCCCGGGCGTCGTCAGCCGTGGCGCCCTCGCTATCGTTTCCCAACCACGCTGCCAATTGTGCCGCTAACTCGGGGGGCATATCCTCCCTGTTCGCAGGGGTGACCACCACAGGGATTGGATTTCCCTCCTTTGGCGCCGGGGTTGGCTCCTCTCGTGGTGCTTCGGGAACCGGGGTCTCCCCCCCAAGTGCTCCCCTTCTGGGCCTCTTGCTCTTTCCACCGGGAATTGTTCCCTGTAAAGGCCGTTTCGGTCCTCCCTCCCCGTCCCTAGCCTCAACCTTTCTCTTCAGATCGGCTATCTCCTTCATGAGCATGCGGAGCATCTCCTCGGTACCGACCCGCTTTCCGACCTTCTTGGGCATTCTTAGACGGGATATCTGTAAGACAAAAAGAGGGATTACAACGCTCAAAATTGCTCTTCGTTCCGTCTCGAGCTCACGTGCAGCGGGGAGGTGCAGCTTCAGAGCACAGGAACAAGAGGATGCTTTCTTGGCTTCCGCTCCTTTTATCCGTCTTCAGGGTGGGCGTGAACCCGCCCCCGCCTGCCTCCGAGGGCGTGGCCGGCCGCGTTGGTGTCTAGGCCAGCCCACTCTAGGACGGGAAAAAGGCGCGCCCCGGCTACGCCGCTTCGGGCATACCAGCCGAGACTCGCCTCCTGCCCAAGATGGCTTCCCGGGGGGATCGTGGTACTCCACCATACGTTCGGGGGGACCGATTGGTCGCCCCTTTCCATTCTTCTTTTGATAGAGAGCCAGTGGAGTTCATAGAGGTGTGGGTGATGTGATTGCAGCGGGTGATGTCCACGATCAGTCTGGCTGTGGTGTTCTGGATGATCTGGAGCTTGCGAGGGAGTGTTTTGTTGATTCTGGCATAGAGGGAGTTGCCATAGTCCAATCTGCTAGGGATGAGGGCATGTGTGACAGTTTTTCTAGATTTGGAGGGGATACAACTGAATCCTTTCCGGAGTATGTTGAGGGCGTTGATCTGGTGGTTCATGGTGAGTGATGAGTCCAGTTTGATGCCGAAGTTTTGTGCATGGTTTGTCGGCGTGGGATATTTTCGAGGGTGGGAGGCCACCAGGTGTCGTCTCATGCTGAGGGGGTGGAACCAAGGAAGAAGACTTCTTTTTTCACAGATTTGAGTTTCAGGCAGCTGTCCTTAATCAAGGTGGCGACAGCTTTCATCCCTTCTTGGAAGTTGTGCCTGGTGATGTTGGGTTGTTTGGTGAGGGAGAGGATGAGCTGGGTGTCATCCGCATAGGAGACGATGTTTAGCCTGTGGTTTCTGACGATTAGTGTGAGGGGGGGCCATGTAGATGTTGAAAAGGGTGGGACTGATTGAGGATCCGTGGGGTACTCCAGATCTGGGCTTTGTTGGTTCTGGGAGGTAGGGTGGGAGTCTGACTCGCTGGGTTCTGCCTGTTAGAAATGAGGGGGCTCAGGGGATGCAGAGGTCCTGGTTGTTGAAGTTGTAATAGAGCATCTAAATCTTGTGGTCCAAAAAGGTGCTGAGTATGTTGCAGAGGTCTTGGGAGGGTGGGACGTCTGTTGTTTCTCTGCTGTGTTTGGCAAACTCCTGGATGATGGAGAAAAGTTATTGGGAGTTGTGGGCGTAAGTGAGTGTTCTGTCTTGGAGGAAGTTCTTATTTGTGGATTTGATGAGTTGGTGGTGTGTTTTGGTGGCTGTTCTGTAGGCGGCATGTGTTTCTGGGGTTTTGGTGTTCCTCCAAGTCTTTTGTAGTCATTGACAGGATCGTTTGGATACTTGGACTGCAGGGGTGAACCAGCTTGCTTTCTTGATGTGTCATCCTGTAGCTTCCTTGATGGGTGCAAGTGTGTCTGTGCGGTTGATGATCCAGCGGTGGAGGTTGCATGCCACAGTGTTAGCGTCTGACCGGACATACAGGGGCACTTAAAATTAACCAAACACTACTTCTTTTTTATTGGCCAGTTATTTAAACCACTATAAAAAAAAATTGAGAGGAATGTGATGTGTTTTGAAGAAAACACCCCAAGCAACCACCTACTGTGCCCTTCCAACACCTTTCTATTTTGGAAAACCATTTGAGTGTTGTGGGATGGATCTCATAGGTCCACTACCAAAATCCAGCAAGGGTAATCAATACGTATTGGTAATTGTAGACTATTCAACTCAGTACCCTGAGGCGTTTCCATTAAGGGCACAAACCACTAAAAACATAACATAGTATTTAATAGAGGTGTTTGCCAGTGTAGGATTTCCTAAAAAGATCCTTTAAGATCAGAGGACGTGCTTCATGTCTCAACTTATGAAACCAGTGTGTAAAGCATTGAACCTCTCCCATTTTAAAATGCTGGTATATCTCACACAAACAGACCGGTTGGTGGAGGGATATAATGGCTCCCTAAAATTTAGCTTGAAAAAGATGCTCAATGGGGAAGATAAGAACTAGGACTAACACCTACTCCTCGCCCTCTTTCTTATACGAGTACAGGTCCAGAGTAGTTTGGGCTGTGCCTCCTATGAACTCCTGTTTTTCAGGCTCCCTGTAGTCTCCTTGAGATGACTAGAGAAGTATGGGAGGAAGATACAGGGGAGGAAACAGGAAGTCTTCTATTCTGTGCAAGGCAACTGAGGTCTAGAATAGGCAAGCACCATGATTTGCCCACCAACCTACAGAAGCAAGACAGAAGAAAGAAGGCATTCTGTGAGAAAGGAAAGAAGAGGCATAAATGAGTGGGTATTGGTGCTCCTACCTCCTTCCCATAGAAAATTAGGTGAGAGTTGAAGGGATAATAAAATGTCATCACCCGAATAAGCATCACCACCTATTGATAGCAAATATCCCTTAAGAAACATAAACATTATCACAGAAACCTCTGAAAATAATTGTTGGGTCCTCTACTAAATGCAGCTCACATGGTTTAAAAAATGAAACACCTTACAAAACTGTTTATGAACAAAGCCTTGACCAAAGAACAAAGAGTCTCTCCCCGCTAGGTCCTTAAACCCTCTGGTGCTTGGTTCTCTGACTCCCCTGGTCAAGCCCATTTAGCAGGACACGCCACTCCAACTTTTTTTGGGGTGTTGTGATCAAATAAAACCATACAGTATTCCAGGTGCATGAAGGAAGGATATTCAGAGGGAAATAGAGGCAATGCTAAAGATGGGTTTGAAGAAACCCTCCCAGAGTAATTGGCTATTCTCATTGTCATGGTACCCAAAACCAATGGGGTGATCAGATTTTGCATAGATTTTAGAGCAGTAAATAACTTGTCAAAAATTGATACATACCCCTTGCAAGGACCTAGACGCTGATTGAAAAACTAGGAAAAGCCAGGTTCATCACCACATTAGATCTCACAAAGGGGTACCCCTCCGAAGAGAAGATCAAGACAAAATAGCTTTCTCTATCCCTCATGGTCTGCTTGAATTGGTTGTTTGATGGAACTCCACAGGTATTTACCCGCTTCTGTTTACAATGCAGTCAGTACCCCTTGTGCGATGATACCATGCATTACTTTGCGCACAAGTGGTTACAAGTCAAAACAACTTGATTTAGGGGGCTCTGGACGTTGAAATAGGATAAATTACTACTCTAACTCCTGTCTATGCAACAGTAGAGAAGTTGTTGGACTTCAAAGCCAACACCAGTCCAACAACACACCCCTACAGCAAGTCATTGTAACAACTTGCATGGTAAAGTAACGTGTGGTATAGTCGCATGAGGCGTACTGACTTTGATGTAATGGCTGGTCGTTGTAAAGACTGCAGGAAAAGCATGTTTCCTGTTTAAATTTATGGCCCACCCTTTGGGCCCCATGGAGCCCCTGACACATTTTAAAGTCTAATAAATAGGGTTCTACAAAACCATCAGTCCTATTCATCGGCCTATCTTGATGACATAGTCATCTGTAGTCCAACGTGGGAACTAAACCTCCTTCACTGTTGAAATATCTTCCAAGAAATCGAAAAGCCAAATTGCTAATTTTTGTAAAAAAAAAAAAAACCTAAGGTGGGATACAACAAGGTTAAGTACCCACGATACCGCTTTGGGAACGGACCCATAGAACCCAAGGAGGAAAAATGTGAGAGCCATCATAGAAACCCCCTGACTAAGCAAAGTAAGAGGTATGGGCATTTTTGGACCTTCTTAGTTACTACATATGATTCATATCAACATATTTAGACATAGCAGGGTCACTAACGGATCTGCTGCAAAGGGAGTAAACAAAAAAGACCTTCAGGATCGTCCATAGAGGGTAAGGAAAGCCTTTCACTGACTTAAACAAACCATCACCTCTGGTGTGATATTGATCTCTCCTATCCTTGACAAACCCTTCATCTTGCAAGTGGATGCAAAAGAGGGAGGAATCAGAGTGGTCTGTTCCAGTTCATGGGGATGGATTGGACGTGCCCATCATGTTCATAAGTCAAAAGCTATTATCCAGGAACAAAGGTATCTAGTTATAGAGAAGGAATGCCTGGCCATTAAATTGGCAATGGAAAAACTGCTGTATTATCTGGAAGGGAAACGTTCTGCTCTGTATATGGACCATGCCCCTCTGACTTGGATGAGTTCTAACAAGGGTTTCAATCCGAGGGTTCTGAGATAGTTCTTGTCATTACAGCCTTTTTATAATTCAAGCTGTGGCAACACAGGGGAATGGAAAATTGCAAAGCTGATTTCTTGTCCATGTTTCCTCTTTTCCCTTAGTGGGAAAATTCTGGGGGTGGGGTTTGTGTCAATTTATCTTGTCTATGAATCCCAGGGTGAAGGATGAGGTGGATGATGCACCCTGGCACTTTACACCCCCTCCTTCCATATTGACTCTGGTGTTCTCCGTTTGCAGCCAATGACAGGAAGTCAGGAAAGCTCCTACCAAGATCGAAATGGTTATTTGACTGGAGGAGAACAGGAGAACACCTGGAGGCCACCGGCAATACGAGGTGCTCTGCGATATACCTCCTGGAGTAGCGTGGCTAACCCAGGTACATGCTCATTTACTGGTAATATACGCGAGGGGAGAAGTTGAAAAAGGTCTGCAGTAGGGAATCAGGGTCACATCAGGGGTAGTAAGTTCTATATAATTAAATTACATTTACAGTTTTAAAATTTTAAATCAAACAATTTTCTTTTTTTGTAATTGCTGATTGTTATTATTAGAAACAAGTATTTGTATGCCTATTTTAACATATGGCTTAGAATCCTGGGACAAGAGTATCAGTTTTACTAAAAACCTAAAAAGTAATTGTTCAATGTGCATCTACAGTAATCTAATTTAAAAATGTCAGCTGCCAAAGGTAAGTCTATGAAGCAGACAATATGCTATTGTGTAAACTCTATTGCTTATTCATGAATACATTGTATATACCTGCATTAATGGAGCGGGAATAGTATGAAATGTACCAGCAATTTGTCTGATGGATGCCTTTCTCAATAGTCTCAAATGAGGTTCGCTAGCACAAATTATAATACATTTTCTTTGTATTCCTTGACTTCAATTAGGTACTGTTCATTGTGGCTCTTTAAAATTCAACCGGCATATGAACATATTCAAAAGGTATAATAGGTGATATCTTGGTAGTCTGGTGAATCTTCAAATGTGCTCTTTTCATCAGGATACTACTAGGTAGGTTCTCTAAAAGGTGATATGGTATATCTGCACACGTTGCTTATAAAAGGGGCATCTGTTGACTTGGCCTTTTCTTTCATATCATTAGTTTTTTTTTACTTGAATGTATGTGATATCGGTATATCAATGTTTGTAATCTTGCTAAACTGCATCCTCATTAATATTTTCTCCTAGTGAGAAAATGTCCCTTTGTACATAGTCACCCCTTTATTTTGCCGAATTGCATGACTGGTTGTTAGATTATGCATACTAGGCTACTGCTGTCCGGAGCCCAGTGTATGTGCCCTAACCCCTAAAACATGTGCATATTGGCTAATCCTTAATTGGCCTATTTAAATGCCCTGCAACGCCATCCTTTAGGATGTAGAAACTACACCCATGGCATGGGAATTCAGATTTTCCCTGTGAACACCTAATGTGGCATCCACCAATGTGACATGGAAAACATGGCTAGAAGAACAGTCACCCAGGCCCTCGTCAGCATCAGATTGGACTATGCAGGAGCCTCGACCAAACTCCTGAAACGGCTACAACGCATACAGAACGCCTCTGCATGCCTGATCCTTGACATTCCTCACCGCAGCCAAATCACACCCCACCTGCAGAGGCCTGCAGTGGCTTCTTGTCAACAAGAGGATCACCTTCAAGCTCCTCACCCACACACACAAAGCACTCCACAACATCCGGACAGTCATACCTCACGACTCACCTTCTACAGCCCTAATCGACAGCTCTGCTCCGCCGACCTCACCCTCACCACTGTCCCCCACATCGGAAGAGCAACCTCTGGTGTCAAATCGTTCTCCCACCTTGCCCCCAGGACTTAGAACACCCTCCCCATCCTCCTGCAAAAGACCCAGGACCTACTAACCTTCAGGAGACTACTCAAGACCTGAATATTCGAGCAGTAGCGGTATCCCCCCTCCAGCACCGCAAGACCATCACAGGTGATTAGGGCACTTTACAAATGTTCTGATTGATTGACTGACCGACCATTGCTGTCTGGCTGCTGCAAGTGACTCCTGCAGTCAAACCTAACATTTAAATATTAATAAGTCAACCCTTGGTAGGCCTTGTAGATGACAGGATAGTTTGTATGGAATATAAATGTGGGACATGTAGAAATCTAATGTTACCATGTGCAGTGACAAGCCCAAAAGCATATTTTTATAGCAGATGGCCATGGCTGCTCTATGAGAAAACTAGAGTACAGATTAACCCAAGACATAAAAGTGGTCTCCAAGGGTCAGGTCGCTGCCCTTATGTGTATTCAGAGGGGCACAACAAGTTGCAAGGGCATTTCGACCTTAAGTGACAAATAACCAGGTACAAATAGAAGAGGACTGTATTCTGCTGGATGCCTCTGCTCATGACTCTTGCTGTCTCAGAGATCCTGGGAGCAATAGTTGTGTCCAGAAGGACTTTTTCTGAAATCGCTGAAATCCCAGAAAAATATTAAATTACAAGGGTTTTGGACTTCCAGACCTCTAGATGTCTGAGACAAAGCAGTCAAATCAATCTATTCAAGGTGCGACTTCAGGTTGGTTTAACTTAGACATTCTACCTCTTTTTATGTGTCTCCTTCTCCCTTCTCCCTTCTCTCAATGTATTGAGCGAGACAACGACAACGTCTGTCCGGCTGTGCAAGGACTTCCTGGGATATATTCTGCAACCTTACCCTGTTAGAGGATTTTGACTTCCAAACACTAAGGGCATGATTTAAAGATTAGCTAATGGGGTACTCTTTCACAAACATGACAAATATCCTGGTTGCCATATTGCAAGTGCATCATATCCTAAGGCTCTTGTAGTAAGGGGGCCAGGATATTGGTCACATTTGTGATGGAGTATCTGTCCATGAAACTCTAAATGAGGCACAACGTCCTCAGGTAAAATCTTTGACTGGGATGAACCTGCTTGGCAACTTCAACCTGCACTCCATCCACGGTCTGAAATCGCGCTAGGTTACCAATGAACAATTACTACTGTTTGGAGCTTTACATTTTCATACCTCTTTTAGCCTTTAATCTTTAGAATTCCATCTCTCTAGTACCCCCTTTTGGAGTTTCATTGTTTTGGTATCATTTTTTTCATTACCTGTTACTCTATTTCTAAAAACGTGAGTGTTATTTTTATTGTGTTGTAGTTTTTTCTTTATATTTGTTTTTGTACTTCTTAATGATATAGACATGTTCTATATGATGAATTTGTCTACTCTGTCAGCCACGGTGCTCAAGTGCTGACTCCTCATCTAGAAGTCCCCACCGAGAGGTAGCAGCGGAAATGTTTCTGCTGCACCCCAACCCCCCTCGGCAATCTGATGATGGAGCTATCACAGTGCGTTTTCATCATATGCTACCTGGGACATGCTGAATGTCATTTGCTTCTAGTATGTCTGGAGAGAGGACGCAATTCAAGTACGTCCTTTTCCTGGTGGGGAGGGGGAAAGAAAAGGCACATGGGGAAAGGAAAGAGTTTTTCCTTTTTACCTGTGCCTGTTTTGAATGGATTCCTGCTCGGCGATCGTGGGTGGACCACCAGAAATGTGTTTCTCTCTTGTTGAAGGGGTGACCCCTTAGGCAAGTGTCACTCGACTGGGGTCATGTTTGGCTGTGTTTTGCCCTCCCCATGGCTGATTTAGCCCTATTTCAGGTCGAACAGCTCCCTGGCGGGGCAGAAACCCATTAGAGGCCAGGGATGTCATTTTATGAGAATAATAATAATAGAGAGTGACCCCTTGAGAAAGGGTCATGCCCCTTGGGGGCTAATTTTTTAAAAAGCCATCGCCCCAAAGGGCAGATCAGCTTTTTTTAGGCTGATTTGCCATCTGGGGGAGAGGCAGAAGCCCACTAGACACCAGTGATTTCATGTTGTGTTTGTCTGGGAGTGGTCTCTTGGTCAATGGTCACTCCCTTTTACTGCCGAAATGTTTTTGCCATTTTCTACCCCCCCGCCCCCATCCCCTGAGGTCAGATTGGTCAAAATGTTAGGCCCATCTGCCCCCATGGAGTACAGCAAGCCAATAGAAATCAGGGATTTTATTGGTTTATATGTTGGGGAGCAGCCCATTTGATAAGGGTCACTCCACTTTAGGGAGCTCATATTTTGGCCATTGGGGGCAGATCGGCCCTATATTTTAGGCCCATCTGACCCCAAGGGGAGTAGAAGCCCAGTGACAATCGGGGATTATTTTAATGTGGCACATAATGTTTTGGGGAGAGGCCCAGTTGGCAAGGGTCGCTCTCCTTTTGGGGATTCATATTTTGGCAATTTCTGCCCCCTTTGGCCTTACATTTTAGGCCCATGTTTCCCCAAGTGGGTGGAAGCTGCTAGTCCACCATTGATTTTATGGTGCAAAATGTTTTGGGCAGCACACAATTGGGCAAGGATTTCTCCATTTTTAGGGGTGTATATTTTGGCAGTTCCTGTTTCGTCAGTTAAATTTAAGGTTTCCAGGGGATTCTGGGTAAGAAAAAACTGGGGGAATCATTGCAAGCCACACCTCCCTGAACTCACCCTGGTGTCTAGTTTTCAGAAATGTCTGGGTTTGGTAGGTTTCCCAAGATTGCAGACGAGCCCGGGACCAAAAACAAAGGTCGTTTTGTGATCGATAATGCTGGTGTCTCCACAGTATGTTTTGGTCCATTTCTTGTTGCGGGCACTAGGTCTACCCCCACAAGCGAGGAACCATTTTTATCGAGAGACTTAGAAGAATGCTGGGTGGAAGAAAGTTTGTGGCTCTCCACAGATTCCAGAGCTTTCCATCACAGAATTATGATGAAAAGCTGTTTTTATAGGCAAAAGGTTTGCAAGGGCATCTGGGTAACAGACCTGCAGAGAGTCACACAAGTATCCCAATCCTGAATTCTCCAGGTTGTCTAGTTTTAAAAATAATACAGGTTTGCCACTTTTCCCTCATTGCTGGCAGAGCTAGTGCCCAAAATCCACGGCTAGGCACATTGATAAAAAGGGTAAGTTTTGAGAGGAAAAATGTGAAGTGTTGACGGTGCATTTTGACCCGTTTCCTATTGTAGGCACTCGGCCTACATTGGCAAATGAGGTACCATTTTTATGGGGAGACTTTGGGGAATGCTCGTCTTGTGAATGTTTGTGACTCCCCGCAGATTCTGGAACTTTTCAATACAGAAATATGAGGAAAATGTGCGTTTCAGGCACATTTTGAGGTCTGCAAGGGATACTGGGTAACAGAACCTGGTGAGAGCCACAGAGATCACCCCATCCTGGAGTCCCTAGGTTTCTAGTTTTTAAAAATATGCAGGTTTACTAGGTATCTCTAGGTGACGGCTGAGCTAGGACCCAAAATCTACAGGTAGGCATATTGCAAAAAAGGGTCAGTTCTGCATGGAAAAATGTGATGTGTCCACATTGAGTTTCGGGGATTTCCTTTTGCAGGCACTAGGCTTACTAGGTATCATTTTTATTGGGAGACTTGGGGAAATGTTGGGTGGCTGGAAGTTTGTGGCTCCCTTCAGATTCCAGAACTTTGTATCACAGAAATGTGAGGAAAATGTGTTTCTATGCAAATTTTGAGATTTGCATGGTATTCGGGGTAACAGAACCTGGTGAGAGCCACACAATTTACCTCATCCTGGATTCCTCTGTGTATCTAGTTTATAAAAATGTACAGGTTTTCTAGGTTTCCCTAGATTCGAGCTGAGCTATTGCCGAAAATCCATAGCTAGTCACATTACAAAAACGGGGTCAGTTTTTAGTGGATAAATGTTATGTATCCATGTTGTGTTTTGGGTAATTTCCTTTAGAGGGCACTCGGCTTACCCACACAAGTGAGCTACCATTTTTATTGGGAGACTTTGGGGAACACAGAATAGTCAAACAAATGTTATAACCAATTGTGATTTTATGCCTTTCTGCCTTCAAAATGTAAGATAGTGTGGAAAAAAGAAGTTGTTTTGAAAAATGCCTTCAAATTCATATGCTAGTATGGGTATTCACAGAGACATGCAAATGACCACTGCTTCTAAACTTTATACCTTGTTCCTATTTCGGAACTACATAGGTTTCCTTGATACCTATTTTACACTGTCTATAGTTTACCAAATTAATTGCTGTACACCCGGTAAACAAAGAAAAACCATTTCAAGGTGCAGCTGAGATATGGGTTCATGGTGAACCTACAAGCCCCACATATCCACACAACCAGAAGGGTCAAGTGGATGTTACAGTATATTGCTTTTAAAAATCTGCCATAGTTTAAAGTCACAAGTGAAAACATAAGCACAAATGGCTTTTTTCAGCTCAATTTAAAACATTTTTAATTTCAACTGTTACTTTCTATAGAAAAGCTTTGCAGGATCTATACAAATGACCCCCTGCTGAATTTAGAATTGTATCTACTTTTACATAAATGCATTGCTTTTTGGGATCCACTATTGGTTTTACACCTATTTCTACCACTAACTGGAAAATGTTTGACGGCACAAAAAATAGGCTATGTCCCAGTAAAATGCCCAAACTGTATGGACATTGTTAATTTTCTGACAAATGTTGGCCTGTTCCTGAAAGCTGGGAAGATGTTGTTTTTAGCACCACAGACCCTTTAGCGATACCATTTGCAGGGATAAAATACTCTTTCTTATGCTGCACTTTTTTCCCCCAAAAACAAAATTTAGCTGTATTTAGGCTGATTTTACTGTTCCCACGAGGGGAATCCACAAACCCTGGGTACCGTTAGAATCCTAAAGATGTTTGGAAAAAGACGTAAATTTGGGGTCCAAGCAAAGTACCCTAAATAGCAAAAAAAGGCTTAACATGGGTTGGGGAGGCTTAGCAGCGAAGGGGTTAAGCTCAGGTTTAAATTACTAAAACCTTTACCTGAACCTTGCAGGGTTTTGACTTTATTACCTGTTGTGGACTTCCATCCACCCCAACTAAGAATTCCCTTTCTATCACTCACCCTCTGCATTTATTTGGCAAATTATTAGGTACATTTCCAGACAATTTTGTTGGCAACCTGTCTCTCTTTAACAAATGAATTACCATCCAGCACTAACTTGCTGCCCTTACTGGGAAGAATACTGAGAAGATATGTACTCCAATTACATCTCACTAAATGACCATCATGAATTTAATTAGTAAAAACAACTCTCTGCTTCCTGTTGCATGCAAACTGTTTCTTAAAAAATATATATAAATAAAGGCTGAAGCAAATGCCTGCCAGTGGTGCCCAATAATGGCTTTCCACAATTTTCACCTCAGAGTTTGTCAGCAGTGTAAAAAAGGATAATACATTGTAGTTTGGACTTTCATCAAATTCAACAATGAACGCTAAATCACAGTGGCCGTGATAATATTGCCTTTCCAAACAAAAAGGGTGATTGTTTAGACAAGTTTTGTTTCATGACAGGCATGATTCAGTTATTTGTGTTGTGTTGAACTGAAGTTTTTGAATCTGCAGCTCGGGAGAGGAGGTGCAAGCCAATAGCTGCAAAAAAAGGTCACTGCAATGATCAATGACACACATAAACAAACACATTAATATGCAAAGTGGCTAATGCCTTATAGACTTTAAGGGCAGCTCACTAAACAATCATCCCACCTAACTACTCCCCCCACCTCCGATTTAACTTTTCTCAAGAAGACTTTCCAAAGCTAACCTTGAGTGCCTCAAAACCCCCTCCCTGGCTAGCCCTCCAGGCCAAATACTGAATATTTTTGCATTTTGCCAGCTGGTACTCCTCATTCCCTGCTCCTACTCCTTTCAGGAGCTGATCCCCATGACCAGAAATGTACCAATCTTATTGTCCTTATGCTTACCAAACTAACATGCACATGCCAACCGGAATATCTCTCCCAAAGGGGAACTTTTCCTGCCCAATCCTTCAAAAGCAAAAACTTTCCGCCAACAATGACGCCATCATTTCCTCAAATTCCATTAAATACAGCACCAAGCTCATAAAGGAGAAATAGGCTCCATCATTTCTGAAATGCGATGTCTCCTTAAATATATTGTCCCATGCCGCAATCTGTACACACTTTCATACCTGGAGAAATTGTGCATTTCTGTATTCATTTTTATTATGGCCTTATCTATAGCTGCCTCCGTTAAATGTATCAAACCAAATCTGCCTCATTATATACACTATTCATAGTAATGTAGCTCTAGCCCAAAGCACCATAATTCTCGAAGATCCCGTTTTTTTTTCCACAAAGGTAAACCTCTAATTACAATAAAAGGTTTACTACTAGAGGAATACCCATTATATAAGGGAGCTCATGCCCCTTAAACCACTCTGCTAGCCTAGGTAACTGCTCACGCCATCACATACACCTCTAACAACCTTTTTATCTGTTCTCTTCTATACCCGTAAATATACTGTATATCAAATGGCCATTTTGCCACATTCTATATTGCCAGCTTTATGAAGGAATGTTTATGCATCCAATTCTTGATTATATCACTAATGGGGGAAATATAGCCTTAAACAGCTGAAAGCAATGAATACAAATCCTTATCTATTATACCACCCATTCAGGTCTGATGTACCTTTTAAAACAATCAGCATTCCATCTACTCCCTAATTTGCCCTGTTATGCATACACTAATCTCTCCCTGAGCAACACAAACATGAGTAAGACCTCTTCGTATAACCATTAATAACTGAAAAAACATTAATTAATTACCTACCATCCGCATGCTCAAAAAGAGATGCAGCTATAACCAAATCCACCAATGCAAGCCTATTCCAAGATGAAACTGGGCAAAACTGCATAACAGGATGCTACTTCAAATACACAATCTTACCCCATAACTGAAACAGTCTTTGATGGCCTATGGCATACCCTCAAACCTCTTTCTACTACTTACGCATTGAAGTCCGACACACGCAATAATATTACTATCCTGTTGAGTTCAGTCAAAGGTTTCTGTAAATGAAATCTTAGCGCAACCCTTGGTAGGTATGGTACAAATTATACAGGTCTAACTTATAGAAAATTCTTTAAGCATTTTTAAATACCAAACTAAAAAAATAAAATTGAGCCAATATGAGAAGAATACCACAAGGGGAACCAGAGAGATGAACTTCTAAAGAGTTAAGGTGAATATTCACCAAGAATAATAAGGCACCTGATGTAAGTGGATCATCACAGTAGCCCGGGACCATTGTACAATTTCAGTTCGACTGTGAAGAGGTCTAGTTTGAATACACCAGGTGGATTGGTGGTTGAAGTAAAAAGACATCCTAACACAGACAGGGAATTTGTCACTTTTTGAGAAGAAAAATCCTCCACTGAGTGGGTCTCTACTGAAACTCTAGCCAGAGAAATGGAAGAAAAGAGTGGATTCCTGAAGCAAGTTGGTCCCACTGGAACTTTGGAGATTTCTCGCTGAGAACTTTCTAAGTCCCAATGCAGAAAGGGTGTTACCCATTTTTTCAAGGCGCGGGGTCCTTTCTGTGGGTTGAATCTGAATTATTATCCAATACAGTAAAACTGCTAGTTAAATAGTTGTCCAATGGGTCCCTCTAGAGAGCTGGAGAAAAATGTGTCAAAAGTTTCCAAATTTTCTTCTGGTGCACAAACCAGAATACTCTTCTAATGCACCCTGTACCTCAGGGAAGGCCATTAGAGACTCAGGGGAATCAAGCATTGGACAACAACACGGTCCAGTCAAGGTCAAGTTGCTACTGGTCAACTGTCAAGTCAAGTCAAGTCATAAAATTTGTATAGCGCACTACATACCCAGAGGGTTTCAAGGCGCTTAAGAAGGGGAGGAGGATTATTTGTCAAATATCCACGTTTTAAGCTGCTTTCTGAACGCTAGGTGGTTCTGGGTGAGGCGAAGGTGAGCGGGGATTGAGTTCCATGTTTTAGCAGCCAGGTATGAAAAGGATCTGCCTCCCATGGTGGTCTTGTTGATGCGAGGTACGGTGGCGAGGGCTTGGCTGGAAGAACGTAGTTGTCGGGAGGGGGTGTAGAAGGACAGTCGAGAGTTGAGGCAATCTGGTCCGATGTCGTAGAGTGATTTGTGTGCGTGGGTAAGCAGTCGGAAGGTGATCCTTTTATTGACGGGTAGCCAGTGGAGGTCTTTGAGGTGACCAGAGATGTGTTCGTTGCGTGGGATGTCTAGTATGAGCCTGGCTGAGGCGTTTTGGATTCGTTGGAGTTTCTTCTGGAGTTTAGCGGTGGTACCTGCGTAGAGGGTGTTTCCGTAGTCCAGTCGGCTCGTGACCAGAGCGTGGGTGACTGTTTTCCTAGTTTCGGAGGGGATCCAGCGAAATGTTTTTCTGAGCATGCGAAGAATGTTGAAGCAGGAAGAGGTTACGGCGTTGACTTGTCTGTTCATTGAGAGTGAAGAATCCAGGATGACGCCAAGGTTCCGTGCGTGGTCTGTCGGGATGGGTGCTTTTCCGAGGGCTTCCGGCCACCAGGAGTCGTCCCAAGCAGAGGGGGATGTACCTAAGATGAGGACTTCTGTTTTGTCTGAGTTCAGTTTCAGGCGGCTTTGTTTCATCCATTCGGCAACTTCTTTCATTCCTTCGTGTAGGTTAGTTTTGGCGGTGTTGGGGTCTTTGGTGAGTGAAAGGATCAGTTGGGTGTCGTCCGCGTAGGAGATGATGTTGAGGTTGTGTTAGCGTGCGATGGCCGCGAGGGGGCTCATGTAAACGTTGAAGAGGGTGGGGCTGAGTGAGGATCCTTGTGGTACGCCACAGATGACTTCCGTGGCTTCGGACTTGAATGGTGGGAGGCGGACTCTCTGTGTTCTTCCGGAGAGGAAGGAGGTGATCCATTCAAGTGCTTTTCCTTGTATTCCGATGTTTCTGAGGCGCTGTAGAAGGGTGCTGTGGCAGACTGTGTCGAATGCTGCAGAGAGGTCGAGGAGGATGAGGGCGACTGTGTCTCCATTGTCCAGTAGAGTTCGAATGTCGTCTGTTGCTGCGATGAGGGCGGTCTCAGTGCTGTGTTTTGCTCGGAATCCAGATTGTGAGGGGTCGAGGGATTTGTTGGCTTCGAGGAAGGCGGCGAGCTGGTTGTTGACGGCTTTCTCGATGACTTTGGCCGGGAATGGAAGAAGCGAGATGGGGCGGTAATTTTTGAGTTCGGTGGGGTCCGCTGTTGGTTTTTTCAGAAGGGCGGTGAGTTCAGCGTGTTTCCAGACTTCTGGGAAGGTAGTGGAGTTGAAGGAGCAGTTGATGACGTCTCGGAGGTGCGGTGCTATGACGGAGTCTGCTTTGTTGAAGATGTGGTGAGGGCATGGGTCTGTGGGGGATCCTGAGTGGATGGAATTCATCAGGCGGATGGTGTCCTCAGTGGAGATTGGGTTCCAGGCGTTAAGGGTGTTCACGGGGGGAAGATGGTCAGCAAATGGTAGGGTGGGTTGGTTTCCGGGTTGGTTGTCAAAGCTGTGTCTGGACACTTAAGGAATAAGACGTCTTCCAGCTTGTATACCGGTAGCCATCCAAGGTTAGCTAACCGACCCTTTGGGTACACTTCATTGTCCAACTTCCATGTGGACAACCCAAGTGACCAGAACATGCATCTTTTCTGGAAAACCTCCCCAACATCGGTCTCAAAAGACAGACAATTGATGGATGGAATAATTCAGATCAAATAAAAACATTCACCCCCAGTCAAGAGATCTGGGTGAAATCCATCATTCTTTTGCTCACCATGCCACCCACTTTAGACCTGGCCATATGCAAATCAGTCTTGACCCTGTGCCTCATGGGAACAGCCCAGACCGAAGTGCCAAGCCAGGTCCTCCCCGAAATGGAAACAAGCATCCTAGGACCGGTTTCAGAGTCTCACCCCTCATCAGCCAGGATAGATTGAATCCAGGGGCACAGTAAGCCCGAGACCCATGTCTGGGCATACCAGGCGCACTTAGGGCGATGTAGCAAAAGACACACAATTGATGGATGAAATGCAGAATAAATCAAAAATTCACCCCCCAGTCAAGAGATCTTGGTTAAATCTATCATTCTTTTGCTCACAATATCACCCCAGCTCACACTTGGCAATATGCAAATCAGTCTTGACCCTGTGCCTCATGGGAACAGTCCAGCCCGTATTGCCAAGCCAGGTCCTCCCCAGACGGGAAACAAGCATCCTAGGACCGGTTTTAAGTTTCACCCCTCATCAGCCAGGATAGCTTGAATCCAGTGGCACAGTGAGCCCGGGACCCATATCTGGTAATACCCGGCACAGTTAGGGCGACAAAGCAAATGACTCACAATTAATGGATGGAATGCAGAAAAAAATCAAAACATTCACTCCCAGTCAGAGATCTGGGTTAAATCCATCATTCTTTTGCTCACCATGCCAACCCACTTTAGACCTAGCCATATGCAAATCAGTCTTGACCCTGTGACTCATGGCAACAGTCCAGCCCAAACTGCCAAGCCAGGCCCTCCTCAGATCGGAAACAAGCGTCCTAGGACTGGTTTCGGAGTTTCACCCCTCATCAGCCAGGATAGCTTGACTCCAGTGGCACAGTGAGCCCGGGACCCACGTCTGGGCATATCCGCCACACTTAGGGCAATGGAAGAATAAGTGGGTATATAAGTGTCTAAATGGATGATGACATGTGACATACAAAAACAGTGGAATTGAGAACACCTGTCAACTGAAAAACGTGAGTTAAAAGTGGGAGGAGCAATACATTGATCCCATAGACTGTTAAGTAACCGAAAAGTATATAAATCACACCCGTGGGATGATTAGTTTTGTTTCAGAGAATCAATACCGGCGAAGAAACTATGAGTAAGGTAATGATTCGGGGCTGTGAAAGCATCTTGAGAATATTCTTCAGAGGGAACATATTGTTAATGTATATTTAAAAATACATAAATCATTATGTCCCCTCCAGAGGAATTTCGACGTAGGAAGGAAAGAATATCGAAGAGAGGTAAATTACGTGAACGGGTATATGTTTGATATTTAAAAATAAAAAAAGCAAAGATATTTAAATGATTATAAAATGTAGTATGTTTAAGTTTAAATGGAATATAATAACGAGTTGACGATAGAACCATTAGAAGATATATAGGTTAATTAAGGAATTACTAAGTTCAATGTACCATTAGGAACTATGGTATCATCTTGAGTTTATCTTTCATTTCCACAGAGGGATCATAATGTTAATGTATATTTGAATTTACATTAAACTTTATGATCCTTCAAGTGGAGTTGGATGTCTTTTAACAGAGAGATTGAAAGAATAATAAATAATAGGTTTTTTTAGTATGCAAGTATTTATTAATGATTAAAAAATGTAGTATAAACTATCAACAAAAAAAGGAAATACTTTGGAATAAGGAGAATACTCTTTATCTTCTTGAGTGAAAATGGGCTAAATTATTTATATTGAGTAGTGCTTTTATCAATTTTCACTCGTGAAGAACAGAAGGGTTATCTTCGCAAGCACTTTCTTTGAATGAAATGAAATGTACATAAAAAAGAAAGATGAAGTAGTGAGGGAGTGTTTGTCGTAGCATTTCTATTGTACTTTATCTGAAAATAAAAAAATCCCAAACATTTAAATAAAGATGATGGGGCAACCCTTATATACTGTAGGAATGATTGCTTATGATAAAATAAAAGAATGCGGTCCAACGCGTGATACCAATGAATGAAAAAAAGATTTTGCATTTTACCCATGTGATGAATATAAAAGACTAAATAAATTTTTTTTGAAAACTTGTTCATTTTTCTTTCAAGGATTCTTTGAAGAATTACACATTTAATGAAAGGACAAAGTACTCCACGCTAAGGAAGATAAGTCAGCACAATTATGATACAATAGAAAACAGAATAATATTTTTAAATACCTTTACAGTCAACAAACTCGTAAGCAGAGTACACAGTTTAAGTTAAAAACACCCTACCACAACTTGTTTTTGAAATGCATTGTAAAATAAAGTGTGTCACAAAATGGGCTATGTACATGGTGAGGGTATCGTAACGTCACATAGAAAAAACAAGCCAATCCACATTAGGATCAGAAAGGTAGAGTTAACCACACAACAGCCAATCAAATGTTTTTGAAAATCTGCGCAAGGATGGTCGTTAATACGTCTTCTTACAATACTTCACAATCAATGAAAAAGAGGTGTAGAAAGTTCTGTTTTTAACATTAAAGCAAATCAGATGACCTTGCAAGTAGACGCAGGGAGAGGCAATTGTTGCTTACAGTAAAAAATAAGAATAAAAAAAGGTTAGTTTAAAAGAACACTTTAGAATAAAACACACACTTGTTTGATTAAATAAAATTTACGAGGGGAAGATTAATCAACAATCTTTAAAAAATTAACGGAAAAATTATCAGTCACGGCGTTAACATTATCGCTGCATTAGCTTTCAACCACATGACTTACGTTTCACCGCTGTCTGCCGCTCCTTACGTCACTTGCAAAGTTAAAAAGAACATGTGTGACATTTGCATAAAAAATGTAGTGCGATGCGAATTATTGAGGATGACTTACTTTCGCAAGACCCCAAAAGGCTTCTTGCAGAATAAGTATGCACTTATCTGCCAGACCCCATTTAATGATTAACCAGACTCTCAAGGCTAAAGACGTCGGAAATCATTTCTCGTCACTTTCTGTTCATCCAGGTTGACAGTGAAAGTGTGGGTCTCCTCCTTTAACTTATTTCTTTTTCATAGTAATTGTTACTCATACACTGTCCAGCAAATATCCCACAGATGCAACCCCCTGATTTTGCAATAGTAATTGTTACTCATACACTATACAGCACATACCCTACAGATGCACCACCTTGTGGTTGGAATTTTTTTTTTACTGATACACTATCCAGCACATATCGTACAGATGCACCCCCCTGGAGTTAGAATAGGAATTGTTACCCCTACACTAACATGCAATTACCCTACAGATGGCCCCTGGAGTTAGAATAGTAATTGTTATCCCTACACTAACCTGCACATACCCTACAGATGCACCCCCATAAAGTTAGAATACTAATTGTTACCCCTACACTAACCAGCACTTACCCTACAGATGCACCCTGCTCTCTCTTTCAAAATCCAAACCAGATTTACAACACCCTTGCACCACTTTCCAATAGAAGCCCATGTTCACACCAGAACATCGGTTTCTATTGGAATTCACACGGCCATATTATCAAGCCCATTAAAAGAGCGATAATGTTTATTGCCCTGCTTGATAATATGCCCCTTGGTTTGGATTTTGAAAGACAGAGCAGTGAAATCTGTTCTCACTTTCAAAATCCAAACCAGATTACTTTTCCACATGCAAGTTAGCATCTCCCGATGTGGAAAACCAATGCCGACTCCCGAAGGACGCAGGGAGCCGGCGGGACCGTGGGGGCATTGTGGCTCCCCCCACAGTCCCCAACATTTTTTATAAGACCCGGGGGATAGGGTCCCTGGGGATATTAGAAATTACTGATAAGGGCTATTTTTTTACAGTAAAATTCGAAGTCGCGCACCCAGCGCAGCGCTTATTGCGGTCCCCTGGTATGCACGCACTGGATGCACAACTCATAATCTGTAGGGGGCGTGACTCCAGTGCCTTTGGTGCACAACTTCGACGCGTTTGGGAGCCGGCATTGCCTTTCCACATCGGGAGCTACTAACATGCAGCTCCCCATGTGGAAAAGCAATCTGGTTTAGATTTTGAAAGAGAGAACAGATTATCTTGCTATGGAAGGGCGGGATGGACACCCCGGGGCACTGCAGGAGCCGGTCCTCCCACAATACATAAAGCCCCGGGGAGTGGTGGTCCCTGGGGCTTTGGAGACCTTGCAGCCCCCCAAACATTTTTTTTGTAGCCCTGAGGGGTAACGGGCCCTCTGGTGCTCCAGGAGGGGGGCCACACAGTCCCCCTCCCACAATACATAAAGCCCCGGGGGTGGTGGTCCCCGTGACTTTGGGGACCTTTGACCCCTCCCCCCACCATTTTATTTAGCCCCAGGGGGTAATGATCCCGGGGCTGACGGGCCCCTCTGGGCCCCCATACCATTTTATAATTTTGCCCCCAGTGTTTAAACCCCCCAGGTGCTAATTATAAAAAAACTCTGTTTTATTTAGTTTCTCTTTTTTGCAGCAGAGTCTGCGCACCCTACATGCACCTTCACACCATATGGGGTGGCACCCGCTGCACGTTCCAAATGCGACGAATGCACACTGCCACACCCTGCGTTATGTCATAGACGTACGATATCACGCCGCATACGCCATTCCCTCATTTTTTTTGTCTCAAAACTATATCTAAATACCCTTAAAGTGTATATGAGGGAAAGCAATAATTAAAAAGGTTGTATGGCATTACAATGCAGGCTTTTAACACGCGTGCCATTACAACACTGTTTTTACAACGCAAGTCGTTACAACGATTTGCGCTGTAAGTGCTGGATAGTGGAATAGTTTAATGTTCCATTCCAACTCCAGCCCACGTTACAGAAGGGAAGGTGTTGGAATAGAAAATTAAACTATTCCCTATCCAACAGCGCCCTCCAGCGCAAGTTGTTGTAACGACTTGCGTTGTAATAGCGGCGTTGTAATGGTAGCGCGTGGTAATACCCGCGTTGTAAAGGCTGTTCCCCAATTAAAAATATGTTAAACAGTTATATATTTCTAACTGTAATAAACTTATATTATAGTAAATATATTTTCTCAAAATCACATTGGGTGTGATCTCATAGCACACTAGCTGTGCGATTGCCATGTGACCATAAAAGAATACATTTCATTACTTCATAATATTTTCCCCCTGTAACAGTTCGAAAACAACACCCATTGTAGTCAATATCTGTACTGTATTTCATGAAACACAACTCTTCTGCTTAGAGAGCTTTGTTTTAAACCTTTTGCAATATACACATATCTTACACTACACACAACATGCAACCATCATTTTCATCAATATTCATGCTCTGTAAAGTAGCCTTCCACCTGTGATAGCCATACACCTAAAAGTTACATTACCTAAATGTTCTCCAATACCAGAGGTAACATGGTTGCATACTCTGTCACAGCACAACGTAATATAGTACGATCCAGAGACAGTAACATGCAGACATAATGAACTCACGTACACAGATAGATAGTGCAAGTGGGTATGGGCACGTGCGCTCAACTCTTTTTTATTACCAGGGTCACATATCCAGTCTCGTCTGTGCTGGATGCGTGTGGGGTGAGTGTAAACCTGCCCTCAGGGAATAGCTGCTGCTAGCATCAACTACAACAGTAATCATTGCATCACACACAGATATTCAATATTAAAAGAATCAATAATTTGTGCTGCAGTAAAGTAGGGACAGTACATGTGAAATAATAAAGAAAGAATTCTATCATAAAAGAACCACAACTTGTGGGATACTGACTAAGTATGGGCGGAAAATCCGTTCCGCTCGCGGATTTTGCGGATTTTCGGTAAATTCGCAATCCGCGAGATTTGCGAATTTCCCGCAAAATCCGCAAATCCGCAGCAGCGGATTTTATGGCTTGCTCGCACTGTTCGCGTGAGTTCGCGGCTTCCCAGTTCAACTTCGCGCCCCGCGAATAAGCGCTAAATTGCAGAAATACGATCTTAGCAAAACTGAAACTACTTACCAGGTTCAAAAGTTCAAGCTCATCATTAGTAGCCATTTCCTGTAGTGCTTCCTGAGGGGCCCCTCCAGAGTTCAGTTGCCTACTTGCAACTATTATGTGACCCTGCTCTGACCCTCAGAATAGTTACACATATGCCACAAAGGTCCTGAATTACAGCTAAGGGAGACAAGCAGGAGCAAGGCTGGAAGTTCAAATGCAGTGACACATTAATCAGCCCCTAATTCATTATTGTCAGTTGGGGCAGGGCAGGTGTTGTAACTAATTTTGCAACAATGAAAGCACTTAGCAAGTGCAAAAGATCACTAATCAGGAAGCACTAAGGAAGCAGGTGCCAGCTAAAAAAATATTCTGTGACACATTAATCAGCCCCAAATTAATTCAGGTCACTTGAGGCAGGGAAGGTGTGCTTTGCTTTGCCACAATAATGTACACTGGACAACCAGAGGGTGCTGTGATGAAACAGAGGGTGGCATGGGTGAGCCAGAGGGTGGCATGGGTGAACCAGAGAGTGGCAGTGGTGACAGAGGGTGGCAGTGATGAAGAAGAGTGTCCCAAACAGGCTGGACACGTAGAAACAACAAGTTCGCAAAACTTGCGACCCGACAGGTAAGTTCGCGTTTGCGAAATTGTACAAAAACACTCGCGAACTGGCAGAAACCCGCGCGAACACAAAAAAAATCCGCAAATTCGCGAGAATTCGCGGATTTTGCGGATTGCGAGTTCGCAAATCCGCAAAATTCGCGAACGCGAGATTCGCAAAATTCGCCCATGCTTAATACTGACACACAATTAAGAGATTGAAAGTAATTCACAAAAAGATTATATCATAAACACTCCATCAGTTCTAGTGCACTCACATAGCCACATCAAAAGCATTCATCATGTGCACAGCCAGCAATAATGCGTGCTGTAGACAAGCCGTACTAGGAGCAATATCTGTTGCCATTAACACTGCATCATCTGCAATAGCAACTCAATCTGAATTGTGAAAACTGCTGTCTGCAGTGTTGGGCTTAGAGAGCGGTAAGCGAAGCAACAAAAATGTGTGTGCGGAGCCTGCAATGATACGTATGCATGGTGCAGACAGTACGCACTAGAGCAATGTCTTTTCCTACAGGACTACCTCATCTACAATAGAAACTAATTCTCAATTATGAACACTGCTATCTGCAGTGTAGGCCAGAGTGAGTGATCAGCAAGGCCCCACAGCCACATGCCATTGACTTGAGCTCTACAGTTTGCAATACGCGAAGCAAAAAAAATGTATGCAGAGCCTGCAATGATGCATATGAGTGGTGTAGACAGTACGCACTGGAGTAATGTCTTTTCCTACAGGACTACCTCATCTACAATAAGGACTCAATCTCAATTGTGAACACTGCTGTCTGCAGTGTAGACCACACAGAGCAGTTAGCAAGGGCCCACAACCACATGGCATTGACTTGAGCTCTACAGTTTGCAATTCACGAAGCAAAACAAATGTGTGCAAAGCCTGCAATGATGCGTATGCATGGTGCAGACAGAGCACACTGGAGCAATGTTTTTTCCTGCAGGACTACATCATCTACAATACCGACTCAATTGCAAATGTGAATACTGAATTCTGCAGTACAGGCCAGACAGGCTTTAGTGTATTGTGGCAGGGTGGGTTGCATTCAGTGAATCTTTTCAGACACTGCCTGGGGCACACAAGATGCTCCATGCATTTCTCAGTACAAACCGGTTGCTGGGGCACTCAGCCGCAGCTCTAGCACAAAACTGGACACAGGGGAAGGGGTGTAACCACCCCCACCCCAGGTCCTCTCATAGGTGGAACCCTAGAGTTAGTCCAACCCCTAAACTTAGTATAAGTATAGGAACCCAGTCACTGGGACTTTATATTACCCTGGACGAAACTCTGAAGACGAAATCCTGGACCTTCGACATTCCACACCGACTGGAAAAAGGAAGAAATCTCCCTTGGGGTCAAGGAGTGACCTCCCTTTTCAAACAGGCATCTTGCTGGTCTGCATTTTTGAGGCTCCCGTCAGATCCCGAAGAATCTGTGACACAGGACATGGACTTGCAAACATCTCCGAGGCTGACACGAGTCACCAGCAAAGCTGAGACCTGAAGCTATCACGAGAGACGTGGGACCAGACCTCCTGGACATCCTGCAAGTTTGCAAGTGCAACTACTTCCCAAAGTTTCCCGAAGTTGTGCATTGGGCTATTTGTTGCCCTTGCCCTGAGTACCTTTTGCACTAAAGCTGTCAGGCCTACACTCCATTAGTGTTCCGTGGTCCTCTTTCTTCACCGTAGCGCAAGGCTCCTTTGCAATCTCTAGTCTGTTGGCTAGTGAGTCCTCACGAAGGACAATCCTTTATTTCTGGAGCTTTCCTGGTTGCTCTAGACGTGCTCTGACTCCCCTCCAAAGGGTGAGTCCCTCAGACCTTGCTGGTCTGCACCGAAGCCAATCTTTGCATCTTGCATGGGTTGCTGTTGCCAAGGCTTGTTGGGTCTAATCTGGATTCCGACGCTGCAGCACTCGACATCTTTTGTGGTGCAACTAGAATCCAGCTCCTGGTCATCGTTGACACCTCCTGGTCCTCGTGACTGATGAGTTAATCTTCACCTACTTCACTTGAAAGTACCTGACATCAGCTGGCATCTTCTTGTCGTGATCCTGGTCACTGGCTAATGACCTAGACTCTGTCACCTCTGCTTTCAGGTTCTTCAGATCTCTGATCCACCCTTGGATCCATCCGGCCACTTTTCCTCTGGTCGCCTGCAGCACAGCACTTCTCCACAGCTCTCAATTGGAATCAATGACGAAACCCGACACGAAAAGACACCTGGGTAAGGTAACACGAGTACTCCGCTGCTCCTGTGGGTCTTTGCTCTCGAAGTGTCCTAGTCTAAAGGGGTTTCACCACAGTCCCCTCCTAAGTGTCCTTAAACTTTAAAATTGTAACTTAAACTTTCCTCATAGAAGTCTATGGTGATTCGCAGCTGTGTTTAGACACTGCACGCGTCCCCCGTGGGTCTCTTGCGGCCCTTCCTTGGGTGGTTCCTGGTTGCCCCAGTGGTTCTACAGGCCCTAGGCCTCACTTCTATCCCTCACACCGTTCTTATACCACTATTTTAGTATATGGTTTGTGAGGTCCCTAGGGCAAAACTTATACTGTGCTATTTACTATGTGCTATTTAAAGTTCTTGTATTGCACTTTTGCCTCTAGTCTCATAAAGAGACCAGAGGGGTTGTATTTAGAATAAATACACATATATTTGATATATGCCTGGTGTGGTGTCCTTTCATTTGATCATTCAAGAGATTATAGACTTGCGTAGGTGTTGGAGTATCCTAAGTTTTAATTTGTTGATGGTGCTCCCTATGTAGGATTTCCCACAAAGGCACACGAGTCTGTAAATTACGTACTTTGATTAGCAAGTAATGTGCTCTGTAATTTTCTCAGACCTGTCATATATATATATTACTGCTCCAAGCTTGGCGTCGTCTTGCGAGGTGCACTCCAAGCCTCAGCACCACTTAACAGTTAAAAAGGCTGCGGCCGGCTGTTCCCTTTTCACAGTCCTGCTGCCATTGTAGCCTTACGTGTTTCTAATACTTTCTTCATCAGAGGCTGATGGTGAAGGAAGGCAACGTGCAGTATCCAACCACAGTCCCTTTTATAGCCAGATAGCGCGCCCTCTGGTGGGCTGCTCGTAATGAGGCTGCACACTGTTTTATGGGAGTTGTAGTTGGAATAAATTATTATTTGCATCCATTTCATTCTCGTTGCCTCTTTATATACTGTGGGTATTTCAAGCTCATGGATTGAGCCCCAGTCAGCGTGTGCCTTCTAAATCCAACATCTCTGCTCCATATCAGAGGCTCATGGGATACTTGTTCTTGTGGCCCCCTGCTTCAGAGGGTGGTGCACCTCGGCGGCACGACCGCCGCCTCTGTATTACTGCTCCAAGCATGGTGTCGTTGTGCGAGGTGCACTCAAGGAGAGATGAAGAGCTCCAAGCCTCAGCTCCACTTAACAGGTAAAAAGGATCCAGCCGGCTGTTCCCTTTTCACAGTCCTGCTGCCATCGTAGCCTTACGCGTTTCGAATACTTTCTTCAGCAGAGGCTGATGGTGAAGTAAGCCAACGTGCAGTATGCAACCACAGTCTCTTTTCTAGCCAGATAGCGCGCCCTCTGATGGGCTGCTCATGATGAGGCTGCGCACTGTTTTATGGGAGTTGTAGTCGGAAGAAATTATTATTTGCATCCATTTAATTCTCGTTGCCTCTTTATATACTTTGGGTATTTCAAGCTCATGGATTGAGCCCCAGTCAGCGTGTGCCCTCTAAATCAAAAACCTCTACTCCATATCAGAGGCTTGTGGGATACTTGCCCCTGTGGCCCCCTGCTTCAGAGGGTGGTGCACCTCGGCGGCACGACCGCCGCCTCTGTATTACTGCTCCAAACTTGGTGTTGTCGTGCGAGGTGCACACCAGCATACAAACATGGCAGTCACGGTGAGCCACGGCCAGTGTGGGAGGTTGTTCTCAATAAAAACGAGTTAAATAACAGTTGAGCCTTTTCACGCCCCGGTGAGCAGCCCATGATTAAGAGGCTTTGTCTTCTAAACGCGTTGGGCATGGTTTTTATTTTCAGGACAGTGGTAATGTTTGCCGCCTAGAGGAAATGACTGAGGGAGCATCGTGGAGTGCACGCCTGAGAGTAAGGGCTTTTTGGAATAATATTTTGCGTAGCTGCCCGAGCTGCGAGAACAGGCTGTGCACCATTTCCAAATGTGAAAGTCTGAGGAAGAGATGAACTCTTTTCTGAAAGGTACGATGTTCAATGGGAAATGAAAGCACACAAAGCCAGAAGTCTTTCCCTACAAAAGGATGATAAAATGCTGAAAAGAATACACAGGGGCATGGAGCCTACTGTAGGTTGGACACTAATACTCACCTGTTTGAACTGCATTTACCTGCATGCAAACTTGACAGTCACTGTGAGCCACACCCAGTGTGGGAGGCTGTTCTCAATAAAAACAAGTGAAATAACAGGTGGGCATTTCCACACCTCTGTGAGCAGCCCATGATTAAGAGGCGTTATCCTCGAAACGCTTCGGGCATGGCTTTTATTTCCAGGACAGTGGTAATGTGTGCCGCCTCAAGGAAATCACTGAGGGAGCATCTTGGAGTGCACGCCTGAGCACAAGGGCTTTTTGGAATAATATTTTGTGCGGCTGCCCGAGCCGCGAAAACAGGCTGTGCACCATTTCCAGAAGTGTAAGTCTAAGGAAGAGACAACTCTTTTCTGAAAGGTACGATGTTCGATGGCAAGTGAAAGCACACAAAGCCAGAAGTCTTTCCCTACAAAAGGATGTCAAAATGCTGAAAATAATACGCAGGGGCATGAAGGCTACTATAGGTTGGACACTGATACTCACCTGTTTGAACTGCATTTACCAGCATGCAAATGTGGCAGTCACTGTGAGCCATACCCAGTGTGGGAGGCTTTTCTCAATAAAAATTAGTGAAATAACAGGTGAGCCTTTCCACGCCCCTGTGAGCAGCCCATGATTAAGAGGCGTTGATCTCGAAACGCGTCAGGCATGGTTTTTATTTCCAGGACAGTGGTAATGTGTGCCGCCCAAAGAAATCACTGAGGGAGCATTGTGGAGTGCACGCCTGAGTGCAAGGGCTTTTTGGAATAATATTTTGCGTGGCTGCCCGAGCCGCGAGAACAGGCTGTGCACCATTTCCAAAAGTGAAAGTCTGAGGAAGAGACAACTCTTTTCTGAAAGGTACGATGTTCGATGGCAAATGACAGCACACAAAGCCAGAAGTCTTTCCCTACAAAAGGATGTTAAAATGCTGAAAAGAATACACAGGGGCATGGAGCCTATTATAAGTTGGACACTAATACTCACCTGTTTGAACTGCATTTACCAGCATGCAAACGTGACAGTCACTGTGAGCCACGCCCAGTGTGGGAGCCTGTTCTCAATAAAAACGAGTGAAATAACAGTTGAGCCTTTTCACGCCCCTGTGAGCAGCCCATGATTAAGAGGCTTTGTCCTCGAAACGCGTCGGCCATGGCTTTTATTTCGAGGACAGTGGTAATGTCAGCCGCCTCGAGGAATTCACTGAGGGAGCATTGTGGAGTGCACGCCTGAGCGCAAGGGCTTTTTGGAATAATATTTTGCCCGGCTGCCCGATCCGCGAGATCAGGCTGTGCACCATTTCCAAATGTGAAAGTCTAAGGAAGAGACAAACTCTTTTCTGAAAGGTACGATGTTCGATGGCAAATGAAAGCACACAAAGCCAGAAGTCTTTAACTACAAAATGATGTTAAAATGCTGAAAACAATACACAGGGACATGGAGCCTACTATAGGTTGGACAGTAATACTCACCTGTTTGAACTGCATTTACCAGCATGCAAACATGACAGTCACTGTGAGCCATGCCCAGTGGGGAGGCTGTTCTCAATAATAAAACCGAGTGAAATAAAAGGAGAGCCTTTTCACGCCTCTGTGAGCAGCCCTTGATTAGGAGGCTTTGTCCTCGAAACGGGTCGGGCATGGTTTTTATTTCCAGGACAGTGGTAATGTGTGTCGCCTCGAGGAAATCACTGAGGGAGCATCGTGGAGTGCACACCTGAGTGCAAGGGCTTTTTGGAATAATATTTAGCGCGGCTTCCCGAGCCGCGAGAACAGGCTGTGCACCATATCCAAATGTGAAAGTCTGAGGAAGAGACAAACTCTTTTCTGAAAGGTACGATGTTCAATGGCAAATAAAAGCAAACAAAGCCCGAAGTCTTTCCCTACTAAAGGATGTTAAAATGCTGAAAAGAATACACAAGGGCATGGAGCCTACTATAGGTTGGACACTAATACTCACCTGTTTGAACTGCATTTACCAGCATGCAAACGTGGCAGTCACTGTGAGCCACGCCTAGTGTGGGAGGCTGTTCTCAATAATAAAACCGAGTGAAATAAAAGGAGAGCCTTTCCACGCCTCTGTGAGCAGCCCCTGATTAAGTGGCGTTGTCCTCGAAACGCGTCGGGCATGGTTTTTATTTCCAGGAGAGTGGTAATGTCGGCCGCCTCGAGGAAATCACTGAGGGAGCATCCTGAAGTGCAGGGCTCAAGGGCTTTTTGGAATTATATATATATATATATATATATATATATATATATATATATATATATATATATATATATATATATATATATATATATATATATATATATATATTACCTACTGGCGGTCGCCAGTAGGTATATATAGTTAGGATTTTTTCCCTATGGGATTTTTGAAAATTCTATGTCTAATAACTTTGGCGTTTGTGGACGGAATCGGCTGAAATTTTCAGGAAAATGGCACAGTTTGTTTTTGAGCAGCCCCTGAAAATTTGGGGGGGTTTCCTCAAGGGGGGGCCGAGAAAAAAGGGGGGTCCCAAAACGCGTTTTCCCCATGTTAATTTCCGTAGGGCGGTTGGCCTCACTTTTAGCTCGAACGGCTGAATGGATTTGCACGAAACTTGGCAAAATTGTAGGGACTGTTAGCCCGATGTGCCTTTGCTAGGTCTCAATATATGTGCTCCAGTGGATTTTGAGAAATTAACGTTCAAAACAAGATATATATCTGTAACAGCGCTCCGGGCTGCGCTCCGGTCCGCTTACTTTTCTCGAAACGGAACTTTGCGATGCGAAGCTGATTGGCTCTCCGGTGTCTGTCAACATTCTAAACAGTCCGGAGCGGCCGCCATCTTATCTCTCGGTAGGATCGAGAGAGAAGAAGAGGTGAAAAACGAAGGGGGAATTTAATGAAAGGGGGCAAGGTATTCCCCTCTTGACCCCCTAGGAATGATGTTGGGGTTATTAAAGGGTCCCGTGGGGAAAAAAAAATTGATTTTTCACGGTAGAAGCGCTTCCCGGGCCGCAAACTGGTAGCGAAACGGGAATTCGCCATTTTGTGTTTCGTTTTAATTAAATTACTAGGTATAAGGGGGTGCGGGAGACGTATCCTGAACCCTTATGTTTTCTGAGGGTGGCTGAGGAGGCTCATATATGTTGATACATGTCTTCCAGCGGCTGTGCGTGAGCTTTTTTTTTTTTTTGCTGCGTGACGTCTGTTAACGTTCGATTCGATGGAAATCAGGAAGTGTTGACCGCCAATTTGTCAGTGCGATAAAATATTTTGTTATAAATGAATCCTTATTGATAAACATTGTCTGCGCCATCTTGCCTTTTTTCCAATGCCACAATTTTGTCGTGCACGGCAGCCATTTTAGATGCCAGGCCGGTCCCAGGCTATCACCTAGCCCTGCGGATGTAGTTTATGGCCCCAGCTGTAGAGAATCCAGACATGCCAACCCTCCCGATTCAGGCGTGAGACTACTGATTTCAGTGCTAGTCTCCCGCCTCCCGATTTCTGCAAGCAAAAACCCGGGGGCATATTACCAACAACTAGCAATAATTTTTGTCTCTAACTTGTTTAGAGACAAAAATTATCGCCGCACATCGACGATTTTTATCGCAGATAAACCTTGCTATTAGCAAGGTTTATCGCAAATGCGATAAAAAACGGCCGCAATGCATGAATATCGCTGAAAAGTCAGCGATATTCATGCATTATCGAGCAAATGCTCTTAGCCATGTTATCCACCTCCCATTGGATAACATGGCTAAGAACTGCTCAGGGCAGGTGTTAGCTTTTGGAGATATTCACGCTTAGCGCGAATATCTCCAAAAGTTGGTAATAGGAGATAGCGATGTTAGGGACTGTTTCCAGTCGCTAACATCTTGGCACGCCCACTTTGCATGTCATTAGTGATAAATATCACTGACATGCAAAGCGGGGCCAAGATGGTCGCTATCTCCTTTTAGCTGTCACTAACTGGTGTTAGCGACAGCTTGGTAATAGGGAGATAATTTTATCTCCGCTTTCTTGGCTTTTAAAGCCAAAAAAGCGGAGATAAACCCCCTTGATAATATGCCCCACGATTCCTCTGGGGTTTCAGCTGACAGGGCTTGGTATTGTGTTACGTGCTAATTCTTCCAGGAAACGTCAGAGGGTCGATGCAGGGGCTCTAGAAGGGGTGATAAACCATTTAAGCCTCATGAACAAGCGCATGGTCTTTTAAAGATCTGTGAAGTACTCGGGCGGCGGTGTGTGTGTGCCCACTTTCAGGAGCGGGCGGGGGGGGGGCACTGCCAGCAACTTGCCAGGCCAGGCAGTGTTCAACACTTGCATCACCCTTTCTCTGCCTGCTATTGCGCTCCATGCTTCGGAAAGGTAAGAAAAAGAACGTGCATTTGAGTTTGAAATGTCCGATCCTGTAGCAGTACACTTGCAAAGCCCACACATGACAATAACCCGATTCAAGGCCCCATTCACCCGATTTTTTAAAAATATATAGCACTCCAACAAAGTAGGATTATAAAACTTTATTAACTTTTAAATATAACGAACGCAACAAAAACTGTAAATACATTTAAACATTTTTTGATAAAAAAAAGCAACAATGGTCAGAAGCTGTCTTTTGTGCGAATAGTCCCAAGGCAGCACAACGTGCTGAGTTCTGGACGGCACCCAGGTGATGTCACCTGGGTGCCGCACTGGTTTTTGGTTTCCTACAATGCAGCTCAGAAAAACAGCGTGGGGCGTCCCGGGTGGTGCGGGGGGAGGCCTCGTCAGTAGCGGTCTGTTGTGCGAATAGTCCCAAGGCAGCAGAACGCGCTGAGATGTGGATGGCACCCAGGTGATGTCCAGTAAACTGCCGCACTGGTTTTGGTATCCTACAATGCTGCTCCGAAAATTGGCGTGGGGTGGCCCGGGGGGGGCGTGGGGGAGGCGGCGTGAACGGGCCTCCCCAGGTGGCGGCCATCCGGCTGAGTTGCGCCCGCTCTTGCGGCTACAGCGTCTCGCTCACCATGTAGTTGACTTCCGCCCACTCTTGCAGTGCAGCGATAGGCGGCTGCCACAGGACACTTAAAATGGCGGACGGCTCTTCGGTTTTGGGCCTGGTCCACTAAAATGGCCCTGGGACACCTTGGAACTCGGACGCTTGCCTGCTAGGGCTTGGGCTCCATTCTCGAAAGCGTCCCCTCAGCCGTGAAGATTCTACAAAAGTCTTGGGGGCCCTCGACTCCTGCAGGCTTCCGGTGGGGAGCGGCTGCCATGATTGCTTGCGGAATGACCACGACGGAGCCACGAGATGGTGGTGCTCTCATGCTGACGCCAGCTTCAGTCTGAATCATCCAGAAACAAGGTAGGGCTTTCATCGTTTGGGAAAAAAAAATGTTCTAAACCAATGAAAAGTGTTATTTTTAGGTCATATGACCAAGCCTTCCATCTTTAGGAAACCAAAAGTAAAATGAACCAATGAAAAGTTTTATAAACAAGTCACATGACCTGTTATGCGGCATAGGGCTACAAAAAGCGTAGAAAATCCACTGGCACGTGAGGCGGCGTCAGTAGCGGACCGATGTGCGAATAGGCCGAAGGCAGCACAACGCGCCGAGATCCGGATGGCACCGAGTTAGTGTCCAGCAAGTTGCTGCACTGGTGTGGCTATCCTACAATGCTGCGCCGAAAGTCGGCGTGGGGCGCCCCGTTGGCCTGTGAGGTCGCGTCAGTCAGTGGGGGCTGTGCGTCTCCCCCAAGATGGAGGCTCCTCGGCTGCAGTGGGGCGCCCCTTAGCGTTTCACTCGCCGTCCAACTGAGTTGCGTGCGCACTTGCGGCTACAGTAGGCCGAAGGCAGCACAACGCGCCGAGATCCGGATGGCACCGAGGTGGTGTCCAGCAAGTTGCCGCACTGGTGTGGCCATCCTACAATGCTGCGCCGAAAGACGGCGTGTCCAGCTGAGTTGCGGTCACTCTTGCGGTAACTCTTGCGGTACAGTGACTCGAACGCGCCGAGATCCGGATGGCACCGAGGTGGTGTCCAGCAAATTGCCGCACTGGTGTGGCCATCCTACAATGCTGCGCTGAAAGACGGCGTGTCCAGCTGAGTTCCGGTCACTTTTGCGGTACAGTGACTCGAACGCTCCGAGATCCGGATGGCAAGGAGGTGGTGTCCAGCAAGTTGCCGCACTGGTGTGGCCATCCTACAATGCTGCGCCGAAAGTCGGCGTGGGGTGCCCCGTTGGCTTATGAGGTGATGTCAGTAGTGGACCGATGTGTGAATAGGTCGGAACCAGCACAAGGCACCAAGATCCGAATGGCAAGTCCTGGTTGTTGAGTGCCATAGTTGAGAGTTCTGAGCAGTGCTTGTAAGACTGTCTGAAGCTTATTTGCACCTGCTGCAGCTTCACTATTGCCCTGGTGTGGCCAAAGATCGCACATGACATAGGCGTCCGGCTCCCGAGGTCCGGCGGAACTTTTTTCCTTTTCCTTTTTGCTTCTTGTCCCACAATCCGTTTCACCTGAAGACACGACCAGGTCCCTGAATGTGTGCATGGGGACGTTATTGATTGAATCAAAATGGCGGCTTCACACAAAGCTGACTCAAGCGTTGCTGTTGATGCTATACAGACAAAAATTGGTTTTCAGTTTGTACATTCTTCAGGATTTTTTTTTCCATCCAAGGCTGATTGAGAGTTTGTAGAAAAATGGCTTCAGATTTTCCACATACTACTCTTCAACATTCTTCCTAAATGTAACAATGTGAGACTCACTAGGAGAACGGCTGTTTATCTTTCCTTTCAAAATGCTGCCAACAATATTTTCTGAATGGAAGACACCATCTTGTAGCATAAAGGGCCGAAATGGGTTCTGGTCTGGCCGATGGTTGGTGGAGACATTTTGACTATATCTTGCACCTGCCCGGCCTCGCCCAAAATGGCGCCGGTATAAATGGGACTCGTAACTCCTTGTTGTGTACTGGTTGAACAACCTTGATATCACGAGATATGAATGCAGTTTTGATGCTCATGGCGGGCGGGGACGAGAATTGATTGAATATTTTGACATCCCTATTGATATTAAGTTCTGATGTGTTATTGATTAGTGTAGTATTGAAAGTTCGAATTAACGTCACCCATGGTACTTGCCCGCAAATGTATATCTAGATGATTTTTTTGTAAGTGGCCCTGTCGTAATTTAATTACAAAATGTACGTCCACCGATTCCGCAACTGTTAGACACCTTAGTTCTTGCAACCTAATGGCCCGCTCGTTACGTTCCTCTATAATGTAAATGTCTCCTCATCATATACGATTTCAGTTTGCTCTGTGGCCGGCCCACGTGGTTATAGGCCCGTATTTGTATACTGACATTTTCACAATAAAGGTTTTTAAAACCAGACATGGTAGTAGTATTTACATTGGTAAAGTTTTTACTTTTAGTCACTATTTTCGAATCAGTGAAAGGCAAGTGAAATAAAGCAGTCCAATTACATGACGGATAAAAGGTATAATACGTAGGAACGCAGTAAAGATAAATGGTCAAGGGCAGTTGTGTTTTCCACTCCTGCAACATAAAGTGATCGATAAGAATCTGATAATCAGGCGTATCGGCGACTAAGACAGCAGGCCGAGTCTCTTTTACTCAACGGCTCCGTCATGGAACGAAGAAATGCCCTTTTTCTCGAAAAAGGAATATATTTTACTTGCAGGACAGTTGTAAATTTTCCGGGAAAGTACATTAGCCTGGAATATTATAACATATATGTTTAAAAAAAAAAAGTTCGAAATCAATAAAAAGCGTATTTTTTAGGTCATATGTTATGTTATGTTAAAATGTTATGTTAAAATGGGACTTTTATAGCGCAACGGCTACTCCAAAGGAGTGTCCCGGCGCTTTGAGCTCCAAACCATGAAAAAGAGCAAAAACACAACAGTAACATAAAAAGGGGGCACCCGGAGGGAAAATTATCCAGCAAACAACCAGGTTTTCAAATCTTTCCTGAAGACAAGCAGATTAGAGGTGTTTCGCAGGGACAGCGGAATCGAGTTCCATAGCTTCGGAGCAAGGAAGCTGAAAGACCGGCCGCCTAGCCGAGCCTTTTTAATGCGTGGTACCCGGGCCAAGGCTAAGGTTTCTGACCTGAGGGCTCGTGCAGGTCGATAGAAGTCCAACCTCCTCTGAAGATACTTGGCGCCAGTGCCATGTAAGGCCTTATGGGCAAGAGTCATGGTCTTAAACAGTATCCTCTTCCGCACCGGAAGCCAGTGGAGGGATACAAGAAGATTAGAGGCACTAGTGCGGCGATGAAGGCCAAAGATGGCACGCGCAGCAGCGTTCTGAGTGATCTGCAGACGTTGGAGGAGATATTCAGGGAGGCCCAAATACAGAACATTGGCATAGTCCAATCTGGACCCTATGAGGGCCTGAACAGTGATCCTCCGATGTTGCTCCGAAAGAAGGGGGAAAAACTTGCGCAACATTCTGAGGATCCCAAAACAAGTTCCCGTAAGGGTAGAAACCTGGGATTTGAGCGAAAGCTCGTTATCAATTTTGACTCCCAGGTTCTTGGCCCACTTAGAGGACTGTGTGGGAGGGAACATGTCGGCAGGCCACCATCCTCGCCAGTCTGGTTCCGAGGGGCATCCGAAGAATAGTATTTCGGACTTGTCCGAGTTACACTTGAGGCTGTTTTGTGAAAACCAGCTAAAAACAGCCCCAAGGCACTCGCGGATCCCTTCGCCATCAAACTCTTCACCCTTACGACAGGTGAAGAGGAGCTGAGTGTCGTCAGCATAAGAGACGATCCGGGCCCCATAGGACTCCGCCAATGTCGCCAGAGGGGTCATCAAGATGTTAAAAAGAGTGGGGCTCAGGATAGAGCCCTGAGGCACTCCGACTCCCAATGGCGGCATCTCGGCGGATCCGGGTGGGACCCAGACCGTCTGGCGGCGGTTGGCCAAAAAGGAAGAAAACCAGTTGAGCACCGTCCCCCCTAGCCCGATGTCATGGAGCCTAGTGAGGAGATCCTCATGGGGGACGGTGTCAAAGCTTTTCATATGACCAAGCTTTTCATTATTAAAATAACAAAAGTAAAATGAACCAATAAAAAGTTTTATTAACAAGTCACATGACCTGTTATGCTTACGTTACGCGCGGCACGCCGCGCCCCGGATCACTTCCGGGTGCGCTAACGCGGCGTGTCATATAACGCATTACGCGACAACGTAGGTCAAGAATATAGTCAAAATGTCTCCACCAACCAGCGTTCGGAACACAACCCCTTTCAGCAGTCCAAAAAGTTCTGTTAAATGACAACAGAGGGGACAGGCAACAAGAACCATCAGTCAAAGAGGGGAGGGCAAGTTCTTCTCTACCGGGTCATGTTGGGGCGCTACCGGAACTGATCGAATTGGTAGTCTACAGTGTTTCTGGATGTTTCAGACTAAAGCTGGCATCAGCATGAGAGCACTACCATCTCGTAGGTCCGTCGTGGCCATTCCACGAGCAAACATGGCAGCCGCTCCCCACCAGAAGCCTGCGGGAGTCGGGGGCCCCCAAGACTTTTGTAGAATCTTCACGGCTGAGGGGACGCTTTCGAGAATGGGACCCCTGCCCTATCAAGGAAGCGTCCGAGTTCCAAGGTGTCCCAGGGCCATTTTAGTGGACCACGCCCAAATCTGAAGAGCCGGCCGCCATTTTGAGAGTCCTGTGGCAGTCGCTTATCGTTGCATCGCAAGAGCGGGAGCAACTCAACTACATGGTGAGCGAGACGCTGTAGTCGCAAGAGCGGGCGGTAAACAGCTGATTGGCGGAAGAGGCACAGTGTAGCAAAAGCGGGCGGAATGGCAACTAAAACGGTAAAGGGGCGCCCCACTACAGCGTGTCTTCAGGTCAAACGGATTGTGGGACAAGGTCCAGAATAGAAGAGTCATCAAAAGGCAAAAAGTTCCGCCGGACCCCGGGAGCCGGCCGCCTATGTCGGGGGCGATCTCAGGCTAAACAGGTGCTATAAGACTTGGGGAGGGGGTCGGAGCCAAGCGTCTTCTCCGAGTCCGTGCCATCACACCGCCCCTCGGGGGCCTCCGTCAAGCGGTTTAGGGAGGTACCATATCACATTGTTTTCAAATGCAGTCAGGTCCACAAACGACTCTCACTTACTTTGAGAATAGTGAAGCTGCAGTAGGTGGAAATAAGCTTCAGACAGTGTTACAAGCGCTGCTCAGAACTCTGAACTATGGCACCCAACATCCAGAACTTATGCCATTTGAGAATGGCAGTGACATCAAAGCAACTCAGGGACCAAAACCATTAACGTACTTTCACGTATGAAAATCTTACTTGGGGAGGGGGCAGGAGCGAACCGTCCCCTCCCAGTCCGCGCCACCACACCGTATGTTGAAAATCTGAAGCCATCGTTCTACAAACTCAACCAACCTTGGATGGAAAAATCTAGAAAAATGCACAAACTGAAAACCAGTTTTGGTCTGCATAGCATCAGTAGCAACGCTTGCTATCAGAGTGCATGAGTTTCATGCTCGATCGATTGAGCTAGCCGGATCGGGCAATAAAAAGTATAAAATAGTTATGCATATAGTTATTTAATAAAATGTTTTACCCTGTTTCTTTGCTGGTGTGTTGTATATATTTTTAATATTTGCATAGGGTTTGTCGTTATTTTGGGCGGGGTGGGTGACGGAGCCGAGCTGTCTTGCAGCCCTCATGGTGTGGAGCTCAGTTCATCTCACTATTTTCGTATTTCTCATGAAGGGTTGTTCCTAATATTTCTATTTTAGCGAGGTCAAAAAGAGATCCAATTAGTGGCCTACTGATTTTGCTCGATTAATTTTATTTTTTTACACGATTTTTCACGTTTTTTCACTATCTGCAAAGACTAAACAGAGTATTGCGACTTTGTGTTTGTTTGTAAATAGAGAATGAACCAAAGAGAATCAATTGTAAAACAGTAAATGCTTGGATAACAATCAATCAAATGGAGAGACAAGCAGGCACGACGGATTACAATGGGGGTAAAGGCCTGCGTTAACTACTCTTCACTATCTGCAAAGAGAGAGTACTACTAAGAGAAAAGAGGGGAGGGGGGGGGCAGCGTTCAAAGCACATCAGCGTGCATAAACACGAAAAAGTTTTTACCTATCACGTACTTGACATTTGACAGCTTTTAATATTTGCTATTAAAAAACCATTGAAATTCACAGAAAAAAACATAGGTTTTAGGCCATATATAGTTAGGAATTTGCATTTACAAAACCTTGAAAATTCACTGAAAAAACCATTGGTTATAGACCATATATAGTTAGGGATTAGCCTTTTCAAAACCTTATTTTACTCACACAAAACCATTGAAATTTCATATATAGTTAGTTGCACTAACTATATATCGCGCACCCGCAATCCACTGCTGATGATGTCACATATTACATCATTCATGACATGGTTAGTGACATCACTGATGACATCACTGATGACATCTCAAATGACATCACTGATGACATCTCAAATGACATCACTGATGACATCTCAAATGACATCACTGATAAAATCACTGATAACATCTCATTTGACATGACTGATCACATCACTGATGATATCATTCATGTGATAATACCATGAACCTCTTCAGACTCTAATATAACCTTAGATACAATCAGTGTAAACAGACAGTCACAGACTGTCACTCATCCATGGAGTTACTCACATACCTAGTCAGTTATGCAAAAAATCAATCACACCTCCATTTTCTCAACTATACAGTTATACACACCTTACTTATTCAACATATACTAACACATATTTACTCTCTTATACAATCCCTGATACATGTTCACAATGATCCATACAGCCACTCACACATTCACTGGCTCTTATGCACAGTTATTTATATATGTCAACTCTCACATGTACTGTGTTTTACATATGTACTTACTTTGACATGTAGCACTGAGATATCCATTCACTCACTAATACACTCATGCACAGTCAACCGCCCATACAGCGGTTTCCACATGCACTTTTGAACCCATACATATAGAGAATCAACTACTCACACATCTATGTACAGAGTCACACACCTCCCAGCCACCCATACACACACACTCAGTTTCCCATACAAATACTTGGACAACCAATGAATAACCCATACAGTTACTCATATAGCTACTGATCAACATATGCAGCAGTTTGTAGAACATTAGATATAATGATGCACAAATTAAGACAGTTTAGTCACTAACCCATGCACTCAGTGAGACACATTTAATCACTCACTCATACAGTCAGTCATGCACCTACTAAATCCTTCATCCAGATACTTATACATCCACTCATTCTTCAATATGTAAGACATATTTTAACTTTACAGAAACATACAGTCACTGGATGTTGTCATCAGTGATGTCATCAGTGATGTCATTTGAGATGTCATCAGTGATGTCATTTGAGATGTCATCAGTGATGTCATCAGTGATGTCACTAACCATGTCATGAATGATGTAATATGTGACATCATCAGCAGTGGATTGCGGGTGCGCGATATATAGTTAGTGCAACTAACTATATATGAAATTTCAATGGTTTTGTGTGAGTAAAATAAGGTTTTGAAAAGGCTAATCCCTAACTATATATGGTCTATAACCAATGGTTTTTTCAGTGAATATATATATATATATATATATATATATATATATATATATATATATATATATATATATATATATATATATATATATATATATATATATATATATAGTACCTACTGGCAGTCGCCAGTAGGTATATATAGTTAGGATTTTTTTCCTATGGGATTTCTGAAAATTCTATGTCGAATAATTTTGGCGTTTGTGGACGGAATTGGCTGAAATTTTCAGGAAAATGGAACATTTTGTTTCTGAGAAGCCCATGAAAATTTGGGGGGGTTTCCTCAAGGGGGGGCCGAGAAAAAAGGGGGGTCCCAAAACGCGTTTTCCCATGCAATTTTCCATAGGGCGGTTGGACTCACTTTTAGCTCGAACGGCTCAATGGATTTCCACGAAACTTGGCAAAATTGTAGATATTGTTTGCCCGACGTGCCTTTGCTATGTCTCAATATATGTGCTCCAGTGGATTTTGATAAATTAACGTTCAAAAAACTATATATATCTGTAACAGCTCTCTGGTTAGTGCCCCGGATCGCGTACCTGACGCGTAACGGAACTTCGCGAAGTGAAGCTGATTGGCTCTCCGGTGTCTGTCAACATTCTAAACAGTCCGGAACAGCCGCCATCTTGTCTCTCGGTAGGATCGAGAGACAAGAGGTGGAGAAAAACAAAGGGGGAAATTAATGAAAGGGGGCAAGGTATACCCCTCCTGACCCCCTAGGAATGATGTGGGGGCTATTAAAGGGTCCCGTGGGGCAAAAAATAAAAAAAATTAAAGTTTTGATTTTTTTCGCGGTAGAAGCGCTACCCGGTACGCGAACTGGTTAGCGTTCCGGATAGCGTATCGGGAAAGTAATCGGCAGCGTAACGGGAATTCGCCATCTTGTGTTTTGGATGAATTTAGACAGAAGATGGAGGATAAAGAATGTTGGGATAGGGTATAAGGGGGCACGGGAGACGTATCCTGACCCCCTAGGTTTTCTAAGGGTGGCTGAGGAGGCTCATATATGTTGAAAAAATGTTTTTTTGAATTTTTCGCGCGGTTAGCTGCCGGTACGCGAACCGGGCAGCGAACCGGGAAGCGAACATAAGTGAAAATTAGTGAAGAAAGGTACATTCAACATTTTTAAAGAGTAATCATAGTTAAGGTAGCTCTGAAAAGAGCTTTTGGGTTCTGTGTAAGTTCTAGGTACTTATAAGTAGGTACCAATACACAGTCTTAAATTTTGTATGAAAACTCTGTTTCCCTCATCTGAGAAGTGCACACCATCTCCTCTGTAGATATCTCGCATGTAGTAACGCAAGTTATTGTTGTAGATGGAACCCATTCCATGGTCTCTCATGTAAGCTGAAACAGACTTATTTACATGCTTCCTCGCTTTCTCAATTTGTGGACAAAATTGATTGGACCACCTCCATTTCTGTCTTTGGCATATATTTGAATACACCAAGGCTGTTTGAGGAAAAAGTGCCATCAATTGCTCAAAGGTGTCCTTTAAAAGCATTTCCAGACCTACCCCAGTCAAAGTGCCTAGGTCATTTCCTCCACAGTGCACTATTAAGAGGTCAGGGTTTGGCAAATGCAAAAAGGTTTTCACCAATGGTATCAATTGGTGACATCTCAATCCTCTCTGGCTAATCCAGTTGATTTCCACATTTTGTAAATTGAGGTTGTGTAAATGTCTGTTATCAGCATACCTGTGAGCCCAGTGGATGTAACTATGTCCAAGAATCCAGACAGAAAACATGGTGAGAGGAGGTTCTGCTGCAGTCAGATGAAGTGTGGGAATGAAATGGCAGTTGAAACAGTAGGAGTTTGTAATGAAAAAAACTGTGGAGTTTCAGTGCTAATGATTCAGTAGCAGTGATTGGTGGATTTTGATTGCTGAAAACAGAAAGTTAGGGTGCATGGATGTGTTCTTTGAAAGATGTAATTTGAATGGTTAAGAAAAAATGATTTTAAGAAACATTGCAGTGGATTAGCAGGTATACTGAGAGTTCAGAGTTCATTTGAAACATTGTTGTGTGAACTTGTAAACATGAGAGGTCTTTCAGGAGGTAGTTGCTATGGAAAAAAGGCAGAAAGGGCAGAGGGGGGAAGGGTGTTGATTTGAAAAAAGTGAGGGAAGAGTTTTGATTGGGTGACATGAGAGATGTGTGTGATGAATTACAGCATTTCTGTGCCTTTCTTGGTTGCAGCCTCTGGAGTGCATACCCTTTGCTCTGCTAAAGAAAAATTGGTGTGTTTCTGAGACTGTTTTGAAATTCAAAAAGCATTTGCTAAGGTGAGAAAAGATTCATTTAATTTAGATAGAGACTAGTATACTTTATGGAGAAAATAAGGAAGCCAGCTGTGCATTTAAAATGTTTTTTTTGTGTCAAGTGTTTTCATTATGTTTTCCAAAAAGATTTTGCTTCTTTGACAAATTATAATTAGAGATAATGTGAACTATTAGTACTGACACGGTGTGCTTGTACATAGGAGCGGTGCTGTGTTTTCAAATTATGACCAGAAACTCATTTTTTTAAAAAAAGAAATGCTTTTTACATTTATGAGAAGGACAAAATGGTGTCTGCTTCTTTAAATAAATATTTCACTTCCCATCATGAATATGGGAGAATAATTTGCTTGTTTGTTGGTTTAAAAACTCGTTCCTTGAAGTCATTTAGGTTTTACAATATGTTCTACAAGAGTTTCATAGTCAACATGGGGGCATATTTACAAGGCTTATGAGCCACATTCATGTCATTTTCTCCACGTTTAAAGTGACTTTAAAGGTGGTGCAAGGTCCTTGTAAATACGCCCTCATGAGTGCTTGGCAAATTTAAGTCATTTCCCCGTGGTGCAAGGTCCTTGTAAATACGCCCCCATGTGTGCTAGGCAAATTTAAGTACTGACAGGGTGTACTTGTACAAAGGAGCTGTGCTGTGTTTTCAAATTATGACCTGAAAATGCATTTAAAATGTTGTTTTGTGTCAAGTGTTTTCATGCATATATAGGAAAAATATTTATAAATATTTCCCTTACCACCATGAATATGGGAGAATAATTTGCTTGTTTGTCGGTTTAAAAACTTGTTTCTTGAAGTCATTTAGGTTTTACAATATGTTCTACAAGAGTTTCATAGTCAACATGGGGGCATATTTACAAGGCTGATGAGCCACATTCACGTCATTTTCCCCACTTGAAAAGTGACTTTAAAGGTGGTACAAGGTCATTGTAAATATGCACTTATGAGTGTTGGCAAATTTAAGTCATTTTACCGTGGTGCAAGGTCCTTGTAAATACCCCCCCATGTGTGCTTGGCAAATTTAAGTACTGACAGGGTGTACTTGTGCATAGGAGCTGTGCTGTGTCTTTAAATTATGACATGAAAATGGTTCATAAAGAAAAGTAATGCTTTTTACATTTATGACAAGGACAAAATGGTGTCTGCTTCTTTAAATAAATATTTCACTTTTCACCATCAATCTGGGATAATAATTTGCTTGTTTGTCGGTTAAAATATCGTTACTTTAAGACATTTAGGTTTCGCAATATGTACTGCTAGAGTTTCATAGTCACTATGATAATAATGATATACATTTAGGACTGTTTAGGGGGCATGGATAAGCTGAGGCTTCTGTAATTGTCAAAGGAGGTGAGTTATGTACATTGCACTGCTGCATACAGTCCTCACCTTCTGCGTACTCTTGGATATGCTAGACTACATCTGCACAATGAGATACCTAAGCTGAGGAAACACAGGTGATGTGATTGTGAAATGAGCAAAAATATTTGCACGTTTTTCAATTACATCACCTGTGTTTCCTAACATGACTAATCACATTGTGCAGATGAGGTTTAGGCCTGTCCAGGGAGACAGAGGAGGTCTGGCCTTTGTTCAAGAGTGCAGTGGACATGACTCACTTCATCTGTAGTCCTGCACATGTATTATCTCCTCTGTACTCTTCAACAAGCCTGAATTTCATCTGCAACCCTGAGTAGGCCTCACCTCAAACAAACCTCTGGATAGGCCACACCTTATCGGCATCCTGAACCAATCATTTAAAATGTTAGTGGCAGATTTATGATGGCCGTGTGCCTCTTTTGCTCTGCCGTTGCGTCATTTTTGTAACCCAGCAGCGGCGCAAAAGATGCGCCATGTTGCGACATATTTACAACGTGACGCATCTAGGCAGATGTGTCACGCTGTAAAGCCCTGCGCCACATGAAACCTGCGGCAGGTTTCATGTGGCCGTTCTGTCGCAGGGTGGGCGTTCCCTCACATGAAAGCCCTGTAAAACTAACGCAGTGAAATCTACAAGATTTCACTGAGTCAGCTTTATGGCATTGCTGAATCAAAGACGACTGCAATGCGCCGCTTTTGCGGTACAGATGCATGACTTATCTGTGCCGTTTTTGCCCCATGGTGCTCCACATTGTAAATGTTAAAAGTGACGCAAAAGTGGTGCAAGGGCCTTGTAAATACACCCCCATGTGTGCTTGGCCATTTTAAGTCACTTCCGCCTGGTGCAAGGGCCTTGTAAATACGCCCTCATGTTTGCTTGGCAATTTTAAGTCACTTCCCCCTGGTGCAAGGTCCTTGTAATTATGCCATCATGTGTGCTTGGCCATTTCAAGTCACTTCCCGTTGGTGCAAGGGCTTTGTAAATACGCCCCATGTGTGCTTGACCATTTCAAGTCCCTTCCCCCTGGTGCAAGGGCCTTGTAAATACGCCCTCATGTGTGCTTGGCCATTTCAAGTCACTTCCTCCTGGTGCAAGGACCTTGTAAATATGCCGTTATGTGTGCTTGGCAATTTTAAGTCACTTCCCCCTGGTGCAAGGGCCTTGTAAATATGCCTTCATGTGTGCTTGGCAATTACAATAACATCAACAATGTCTGATGTGGAACAATCTCTAGATGTGGAACAATCTCTAGATGAGGAACAATCTCTAGATGAGGAACAATCTCTAGATGTGGAACAATCTCTAGATGAGGAACAATCTCTAGATGAGGAACAATCTCTAGATGTGGAACAATCTCTAGATGAGGAACAATCTCTAGATGTTGAATTAAAATTATATAAAAGTTTTCAAAAACACCCTGTGTGAAGTGTCTTTAATATAACAGTGGAATAGAGTCTCGAAAATAGTTGAGATTAACATATAACAGAGCACAGGTCATATGTAGAAGCATTCCATTCCATTGCTACTATTTGAGAGTTTAAAATTTGTCTATGTTGTTAAATTACTGTAGGTAGAATTGAGAACTAGTGTGTTAATTGTTTGCCTACTGTTATTGGTTTACTGTTTGGTAATAGTGGTAAATAACAATTTTTAATTTTTTTTTCCACAGATTCAACTCAAGATCTTTTGAAAAATTCAAAAATGCCCTCAAGGCAGAGGAGAAAAAAAGAAGCAAAGCGACTTACACCCCACCTTGGTAAACATTTGCAGCAGTCCTCTACTATAAAAAGATGTCAAGTCGCCAAAAAAGCTCCGGGTAAGAAAATAAATTCATTTTTAAAAAGAATTTGCAGACGAAAAAATACCACTACAGAACATGTTTTAGTGCAGAAGAAGAGAGACAATTTAAAGGGAAAGGAAAGGCCTGTCAAAAAAGTTTCTGCTAGAGCAGGAGATAACTCTGTGCATGGCAGTAGAAGGGAAAATCAGTTCAGGGACATTCGTAGACGAATGTTCCGCAACAGGATAATTGGCAATTTGTTAAAAAATATTAAGAAAGGTCAACAGAAAGCGGCTTTTTATAAGAAAAAAAAATGCAGAGAAAGTTATTGATCAGGCTTTCGAAATTAAACGAAAGTTATTTATTTTGATAATCAATAGAAATAGGAAACTAAACAAGGCAATTTATGATTTTAAATCAAATAGTAGATGGAAGAGAACAGTTAATCGTAGTAATTTTTGTGAAGTTTTTTCAGGAGAATGGATGCATAGTTCAAGTTGTGAGGCATTTTTTAATGAGGAGAGTTATTTCCAGGACAATGATTTGGTGCATGCAGTTGACACCAGTGGTCGAGCATATGAGGTGAAAGATGGTTGTCCGGTTGAAAAAGAAAAACTTGTGTCAACAGAGGCAGAAGAGGTGTTAGGTAATGAAGTTTTAGGAAGACGTCCTACGGGACCAGTGTACACCTGGAAGTGTAGTAGTATTTGCAGTGTGCGACAGGATTCCATCAATTTGCTTTGTGATTTTGTACGGACATTTAAAAGAAAAGTTTAAAACAGAAAATGAAGTTGTTGCAAGAATTAGATCTTTGCAGAGTGAGAGAAGTGACAGGTTTGCATGGTCATTCACTGGCTTGTCTTTCCAGGAGAGTATGCCAGAGTGTTTTTCATCATTTCAGGATGCTAGCAGTGCATCATAATAAAGTGAGGAAATTAGTGAGAATGTTATATTATGCTAAGAGTCCAGCAATTATGCTTAAACAATTAAGCAGTGCTCTTTTGCATGGTTCCGAACTACATGTGAAGAATATTTGTGAAGAAATTGAGTTCTGTTACTTTGCTAGTAAAGAGAACAATGTTGAAATTGACCCAGTAGAAGAAGGTAATGTAGAAGAGAGTGTACAGATTTCTAATATAGATAAGTTTCACAAGGAAATTTCCATCTTTCAGGTGAAATCAAGTGAGAGGCCAAATTTCACTTGTGGGTGTTGTCGACGGACTTATTATAAGAATCAGACTAAGTTAGTGGATTTATATGCAAAAAGTGAAATGGAAAACAATAGTGAATGGAAGGATTTTGCCACATAATTGATGGTAGAAAACTGTTTTGATTTGGGATCGGACCAACGTATGTGTACTTATTGTTTTAACAAATTAAACCAAAACCGGATGCCTGCTAGAGCGGTTCATAATAATCTGGAATTGGTTGACATTCCTTCTGAACTGAAGGATTTAAATACTTATGAATCTATTTTGATTCAAAGTGTCCATCCCTTTCAGGCTATTGTACGAATGGAGCCAAAGACAGGGAAATTGCCTCCATCAGATTTACAGAGAGGATTAAAGGGAAGAGTTGTTTATTTGCCTTTAGATTTGAAGAAAAACATTAATACAATTGGAGTAGAGAAAGTGGAAGAGGAACCTCTGGTTATCCTAGTTAATGGGGTTCCGACAAAGAGTAAGAAAATCTGGCAAGATTTAGTGGATGTTAGGAAAGTCAAAAAGGCAACATTGTATTTGATAAAAAACAATGAGTACTACAAGAATGTATGTGTTGCAGAAGAGGAAGTAAGTGAAGAAGAGGACAGCGATTTGTGTGCTGGACAAATTGAGAAACTAGAAGCCTCTAAAAATAAAGAAATATATGAACATTATAGTGTTCATCCTTTGCATTCCAAGGAAGTCGTGGGGAATGCTATTGAGTTGTTTCAAATGAAACAAGCCAAAGGGAGTCCCATTAGTGTTTGGGAGGAAAGTTTGGAAGCTCCGTGTTTTCCACAGGTATTTCCCACAGGTCGAGGAGGACGATATGATGAGCGACCTGATCAAATTCCTGCTTCTGAATACCGGACTTTACAATTGTATGCAGAAGATCCTAGGTTTCGTCAATGCATTCCCTCTTTGTTTCATCTACTGTTTGATAGTGATCTGTCTGGACTGTCTTATGCAGTGAACCACATCTTGAAAAGTGGTGTACAACTGCGAAATATCTCGGCAAGGGACTTTATGGATGAAGTCAATGTGCAAGACAGTATTTTGGATTCTCACCTGATTAATCTCATGGCATGTCAGCGTGGTACTAATGAGTATTGGTACCGTCGTCATGGTGACTTAAAATGTATGCTGAGGAACTTAGGAACTCCCACATGGTTCCTCAGTCTCAGCTGTGCCGAGCATGGCTGGGAAGACTTACTTGAATTTCTACGAGAGGCAAATGGAAACATTGAAAATATTGAATTCAAGACACCCGGAGAACTCTGCTCTTTGGATCCAGTGAATGTATGCAGGTACTTCAATCATAGGTTTGAAGCTATGATGTCTTTCATCACGAACAAGAAAAATCCACCTCTTGGAGAGGTGTTGGATTTCTTCTGGAGAAAGGAGTATCAAGCAAGAGGTGCTCCTCATATACATATGCTGCTATGGATCAAAGATGCACCCAAATTTGGAACAGATCCGGATGACTTAGTGATGAGTTTCATAGAACAGTATTCTACATGTACTGTTCCAAAGACAAAGGAAGACAAAAGTCTAAGAGAACAAGTTTTATGGTTTCAAAGCCATCGTTGTGGAAAGTACTGTCTTCCAAAATTCAGAAACAAGAATAAGTACTACACAAAATGTCGTTTTGGATTTCCACGATCGGTGATATCTAAAGGAAGAGTGAACAATTTGATGTCTTCACTGCGACATAATGTGATGAGGAAATCACCCAAAAATACATACAATTTGAAAAGAAACAAAGATTCCAAGTACATCAACGACTACAACTCAGTGATTTTGTTCATGTGGAATGCTAACATGGATATACAGTTTGTGGCTGACAACTGTATGGCTGTGGCTCGGTATGTGACGTCTTACATCACAAAAAAAGAAAATACAGAACTGAAGGATATGTGGGAGGACATTTCCCATGAAAAGAGCCTCAGTAAGAAGTTGTACAGTTTCAGTCTGAAGATGTTGTCGCATCGAGAAATCGGAGCTTACGAATGTTCTGACCGGTTATCTTCAGCAAGTCTCTATGCCAAATCTAGGAGTATCATTTGGGCGAGTCTTGGTCTTGCTGCAACGCGTAATCGAGTTCTGAAACCTGTACGGGAAATTGAGTATTTGGCGGAGAAGGAGCCAAGCAGTACAGATATTTTGAAGACCAACATGTTGGATACATAATATCCAAATAGAAGCAGTCACCTCGAGAATGTTTGTCTGTATGAGGTTCTACAAAATTACATATTCAAGAGGAACATCAAAGAAGATATTGATAAAGGAGTGTATGCTGTAATTGGAAGTGAGGGATGTCTGGTCAAGCAAAGAAAATGTCAATTGGTAAATCATCGAAAATTGAGTTGCGAATCTCCAGAAAGAAAATAGTTTTTCTATTTAGCTCTTTTGCAACTTTTCAAGCTTTGGCGTGCAGAAGAGGAACTGCTTGGAGATTTCCTCTGTTACGAATACTCTTTCAATGCAGCCAAGGAGTCCATAGAATGTCCTGTTTTTCCAAAATATCTAGAAATGTTGAATGCAGAAATCGAGCAGGAAGCAACAATTGCAGCCGAGATTGCTAGAGACAGTTCTCAGGACAGTCATAGTTCTGTTTCATTGAGTCAGGATCCACTAGGAGGACCAGTTATCGAAAATGAAGCTGCCACTGCCATGACTGAAGTAGAAAGAGCCATGGCACATGCTCAGGAGGATGCGGTTAACTTAGAAGATTTGGAAAGACAACTCAACGTTGAGCAGAGGAAAATATATGACGAAGTTACCAACCAAATTGATCATGGATTAAGTCATGAGAAGAAAGAGTGCTCATGTATGTCGTTGAAGCCTGTCCGACTGTACTTGAGTGGAGAAGCAGGAACTGGAAAAAGTTTCCTCATTAAAGCAATTTCATGTTATCTGCAGAAAAGGACTGAGTCATCGCTGTCTTGTGTTGTCACCGCTCCAACTGGACTGGCAGCACATAATATTAAAGGTATTACTTTTCATCGGCTACTGATGCTGCCAGTGGAGCATGATAACAAATTACAATACCACAAGTTATCTGGAGATGCTTGTTGTGAAGTATCTAGAGTCCTGAAGAAGATGGAACTTCTTATCATTGACGAAGTAAGCATGGTTTCCAATGTCATGCTTGCCTTTGTGCATTTGAGAATGCAGGAAGTTCTTAAAACAGAGTATGATGTGTTATTTGGTGGCAAACACATCATTGTTTTCGGTGATCTTCTGCAGCTGACACCAGTGAAAGGACAACCAGTGTTTAAACTGCTTACGCATGAAGATACCAGGAAGTGCCTAGGGAGCATTGGCAACGTTAACATATGGTTAAACTTCAATTATGCTGAGCTACGTGAAAATATGCGTCAGGCGAAGGATGAAGATTACAAAAATATTCTACAAGATGTTAGAATCGGGAAAGTGACCGAGCGTGGGAAAGAAGCTTTACATGCACGATTACTGTCAAATTTGTATCCAGAAGAAGACGTTCTGCCAGAAAATATTTTTCAGAATATTACTGAGAAGAAATCTGGAATATGTTTGATGCCAACTCTTACAGAATGTTCCATCTTCAACAACAAAATGTTGATTTTAGAAAACCAAGAGATTGTGAAACTGGAAGCTATTGACAGAATAAGGCATATGGGAGCAACAATTATTTTGTCTGAGAATTTGAAATCTAAATTGGATTCATTAGAGAAGACTATATCTAAAACTGCTGGTTTTGAAAAGACTCTGAATGTGTGCTTAAATTGCCGTATCATTTTGAGAAGGAATTTACATGTTGAAAGAGGTCTGGTTAATGGATCAATGGGTAATGTTGTTGATTTTGAGAAATACAGAAATAGAGATGGAATTGAATTTTTAAAAATTAAATTTGATGGCATTGAGGAAGTACAGCTAATTGGTTGTTGCTCTGCTAGGTTTTTGCTTGTAAAAGACTTATATGTTCGCCGTAAGCAGTTTCTTGTTGCTTGGCATATGCGGTGACAATCCATAAATCACAAGGTTTAAGTGTAGACAGTGCTTTGGTGAATATTGGCAGTTCTGTGTTCAAAGAGGGTATGGCTTATGTAGCATTGTCATGAGTCAGAACTTTATCGGGATTGTACTTGATTGAGTGTGATGTCACAAACATTTGTGTGGATCTAGATTGTGTTAAGGAATACAATAGGTTAAGAAGAGAGTATGCGCCACATTTGCCTCAATATCCTTTGTTTGAGAAACGTGGGGTAGGCCGGAAACGAAGAAATGTCACCAATAGTAGGGAGGTTGTAGCAAAAAGACAAAAAGTCGATGAACCCAAAATTGTAAGCAGAAAGAAAATGAATTCTGTTGAAGATGTTGTTGGTTTTCAATTTGAAAATAGTTCTGGTGTCAACTGCTATGCTAATGTAGTGGTTAATGTTGTCTTTTCTCTAGAAACTTTAAAAGAACAGATTGTGATCAATTCGGATCAAAGTTTTTGCTGTTTGTTGAATTCTGTGTTAGAGAAATGTAGCGCTGATAGAACAAGAGTAGAAAGTGTGTCTGAAATTCGAAATCTGTTAGACAAATGTTCAGGTCAAACACAATTCTCTCAAAATATTCAGCAAGATTGTCAGGAGTTTTTAATGTATATGCTTGATGTATTGCAAGATGAAGGTGTAGATGTAGATCATCAGTTTGGCCTTTCTTATCAATGGCAGCATGACTGTGAGAACTGTAGGGTATCAAGTACTACTAGTGTAGACTCTGAAAGATTTATATATTTAACTTTGCCAGACAGTAAATCAGTGTCCTTTAATAAGCTAGTAAAAGCAGCCGATCAAAACATGGAGTGTAGCCAATGTAAGTCTTCAATGCTGTCCACATTATTTATACGAAGATATGCCCAGTATGTCATTTTAATGTTCTAATGATGTAAGCCTGATAGAACAAAATTGACAACTTTAATTTAAAATTTTGTGGCTTCGCAGTTGTCAATATCAGGAAGGACTTTTCTAACTGCAGCAATTATATATCATGACGGCCCTTCAACATCATCAGGACATTACACAACTTATTTGAAGTCTGGAAACGGCCGGTCATTCTGCAATGATTCTGTTTTAACTTTCAAAAAAAGATTGCCTTTTGACCTTAAAAATTCTTACCTGGTGTTCTTACAACCAAAATTTTAGGGAAGGAATCTCGGGATTTGCTCTGAGGAATTTCACGAGGTTCTAATGGCTCCTACACTATATGGCCTTATGGATAAGTGTAGTAAAGAGCGAAAACTGTTTGTTTTAATAAGCTAATTCAAGCAGCAGATCAAAACAACAAGGAGTAGAGGTAATGTAAGTCTGCAATGCTGTCCACATTCCAAGAGTTATAAATGGCCTTGAGGAGAAGTGCGGTAGAGAGCGAGAAGTCATTTATTGTATGTCACATTTTTGTCAAAACGATGGAGGTTTTCTTTCAGAAAGTGGCCGGCAGAAAATAATAACAGCACAACAGAGTATAAGCTATTCATAGGACATCCTTTGACGTCATGGAAAGTAATTTACTTTTGAGGAGTTCTGATTTCTGATTGGTTATATTATATGGGTTTTTTAAACACAATCATTTTGATTGTGTTTTTTTTTCCCCCGCTGTTATATGATGAATACCTTCAACTCACTGTTTTTAGTGAAATTTGATATATTCTGAGTACAGCAAAAAAAAACATTTAATATGTACAATTAATTCTGTACTTTGAATTGTGATTTTTAATATGTACTCATCTTGTCTCATGCTCACTCATCTTTTACTACCTTCTATGAATCCTCTTTAGATACTCACATTGCCTTTTGTTTTATTCTTTTTCACCCTTGTTCTCTAACTGCACTTATCTTTCAAACATTGTTTCCCTATTCTAACTCTGTTTTTTCTTTTCTCCCTTGCACCATTTTCCAGCTTTTAGACCCTCTGTTTCGCTTGTCTTTTCCATCTTTCCTCCCTTTGTTTTCTAAATTAAAAGTTTTTAGGTTCTCCTTTTTTGGTGCAATCAGTTAGTATAACTCACCCTCACTTACTTATTTTTCTTTCTTGCCTTACTCAGTCTGTATCTGACAGTCTTTCCTTCACTTCTTCTGTCTCCTCTCTCCCTCACACTTTTTTCCTTACTCACCCTTTCCTTATATAGTTTACCATACTCACTTTCTTTTAGTATCTTACATATCTTAAATTTTCTTTTCTCTTTCATCCTTCTTTTCTGTCAATGAAACTATCTTCCTGTATTACAATTTCTTTTTGTCTCTATCTGTCTATCACTGTTTCTTTCTCTTTCTTTCTGCATGTTTATCTCTAACTTTATTTCTTTGTAAAATTGGATGATTTGTAATCTTTTCTCTTCTCTTTTCTAATTTTTAAATACATCTTTTAATATTTTTAAAATTTTTGTTCTTTCCTTAACATATTGAAAGTATAAAAATAACAAGTGACTAAGTTAACGACAATTATAAGGTCAGTGTTTAGTACTCTTTCCGTTACATATCTATCACATTTAACTTCTATTAGTTCCACTGCTTCATTTCTTTAACCCTCAGTTTCCTGCCTTTGCTAATTCCCTCATTCCTTTTCTATTACTTACTTATTCTACTCCTTCCACTCCTTTTCTCAGTCCCTCTGTTCTCATAGTTCCTCACTCCTGTTCACTCAGTCCGTCTCTATTACTCTCACTGTCTCTGTCTCTTCACTCTTTCACTACTTGTTCATTATGCTTTCTCCCTGTAGTTGAAGCACACTATATTATTTACATTTCTTTGCTGCTTCAATTATTCCTTTTCTGTCACTTCTTCTTTTCTGCTTTCTGGTTTTTCTCTCTGTTATTCCACATGTTTTAACCTTATTCACTGTCACACATCTTGTTTTATTCCTATTTACTTTCGCTCACTGTTTTCTTAACACCTTCCATCACGATTGTTGTTTTAGTCCGGTTCTATCCCTACCTCTCATTCCACATTCTTTACTGTTTTTCTTCTTAATTTGAACATTCACTCACATTCTCCAAGTAACTCTTGTTATTATTCTTCTACTCTCCTTTTTTTCTTTTACTTCCTTATCTATTTTGTTTTTCTCAAGTATACCCTCTTACATCTTTTCTTTGGAAAATAGATCTATTAAACAGTATCTCTGTGTTACTCCCTCTAGCTGTCTTTCTTTTAACATTACTCTCTGTTTCCTTCCCTTATACTCACTCTTCCTTTTTTGAAAAAAATGTTTTGTTTCGCTTCCGGTTCGCGTACCGGCGAGCGAACCGGGAAGCGAATCAAAAGAAAAAGAGGTTGCCAGAGTGCTAAACATTCTAGCAATTTTTTATAAGTGGGAGGTAGTTCTGAAAAGAACTTTTTTTTAATTGATTTTGTTGTTTTAAATTATTTTTATTATTTTTATGAACTTTTTTTATTTTTTGTATTTTAAGAACGGTTTTATATTTTTTTTTATTTTTTGGGGGGGGAACGAAAATCAGTCATTATACATAAAAAAGATAATTTACTTTCTGGGGCGTTTTGTACATTTATGATTTTCATAAGCTCTGTTGATTAGACGTATACTTTTCTCCCCTTAGCAAATTAATTTGCCACAAAAAATGCAGGTATGCTTCAGGTCCCCAAAGTTCATCTGGATGTTTGGGACCATCTCCCTCGCCTCTGGTCCCGTCACTGCCTGTTCGGTTGATGTACTGGCCACAGGAGGGGGGTTTTCCTGCAGGTCACGTACCAGCGCAGCACTATAATTAATAGGGTGCCACCTCTCCATGTGGCGATGCATGGTGTAATTCCCGAAGCTGTACTTTTTTTCTGTCCCTCGGGACAGTTCTTTGTCACAGATGAGACATGTGACATAATGGGCATTTACTTTTTTTTGGCCCCGGGGAAATGTGAAGAATTGCCAGATATAATTAATTTTCACATGGGACCTCCTTGGCTCTTCAGGCAAAAACAGCCTGCTCACTTGCTCCTCTTCCTCTTCTTCCTCTTCTTGATTAAGGAGGACCTGAGGAGGTGGTCCATCCTTTTTTGGTGGTGGTGGTGGTGGTGGAGTGGCTCCAGCAGCTGCAGCTACAACACTTGCCATTTTACAAAATATGGAAAGTAGGTCTTCCTCTCACAAAGATGAAAGTCAGAGTGAGGAAAAAAGGTGGGGGCTTTCAACATTTGTGAAAAAAAAATGTAATGAACCAATGAAAAGTGTTATTTTCAGGTCACATGACCTGTTACTCTTACGTTACGCGTCCCGCTACGCACCCGGAGCGCTTCCGGGGTGCTGCGCTTCGTGCCTCTGTTTGCGCTCCTGAGAATTTCTGGGTGCGCTAACGCAGCGCGTCATAAGACGCATTACGCGGCAACGCAATACGTCGCGTTTACGCGACGCGTCACAATGTTGTTTTCTAGCGCAACAGTTGTGCTAACGGAATGTTTCCCGGTTCGCGGACCGGGTCGCGGCACCAAATTGAGCTAACGGGAAGCTACCCGGTGCGCGGACCGGTAGCGAAACAAAAGAAAAATAATTAAAAAAAATATATACATAAAAAAATGATATTAAAAACATATAAAATATATTTTTCCATTTAAAGAAGAATACATTTTACAGCTTTTGATATTTGCTATTAAAAAACCATTGAAATTCACTGAAAAAACCATAGGTTATAGACCATATATAGTTAGGAATTAGCATTTACAAAACCTTATTTTACTCACAAAAAACCATTGAAATTCGCATATATAGTTAGTTGCACTAACTATATATCGCGCACCTGCAATCCACTGCTGATGATGTCACATATTACATCATTCATGACATGGTCAGTGACATCACTGATGACATCACTGATGACAACTCACTATATATGCGAATTTCAATGGTTTTGTGTGAGTAAAATAAGGTTTTGTAAATGCTAATTCCTAACTATATATGGTCTATAACCTATGGTTTTTTCAGTGTATATATATATATATATATATATATATATTCACAGAAAAAACCATAGGTTATAGTGGATATATAGTTAGGAATTTGCATTTAGAAAACCTTGAAAATTCAATGAAAAAACCATTGGTTTTAGGCCATATATAGTTAGGAATTAGCATTTACAAAACCTTATTTTACTCGCATAAAACCATTGAAATTCCATATATAGTTAGAAGCGCTAACTATATATCGCGCACCCGCAATCCACTGCTGATGATGTCACATATTACATCATTCATGACATGGTCAGTGACATCACTGATGACATCACTGATGACATCTCAAATGACATCACTGATGACATCACTGATCACAACATCCAGTGATTGTATGTGTCTGTAAAGTTTAAATATGTTTCACATATTGAAGAATGAGTGGATGTATAAGTGTCTGGATGAAGAATTTAGTAGGTGCATGACTGACTGTATGAGTGAGTGATTAAATGTGTCTCACTGAGTGCATGGGTTAGTGACTAAACTGTCTTAATTTGTGCATCAGTATGTTTGTTGTTGTGTAAGCTGCTGCATGTGTTGATCAGTAGCTATAAGAGTGGCCATATGGGTTATTGATTGGTTGCCCAAGTATTTGAATGGGAGGCTGAGTGTGTGTGTGGGTGGCTGGGAGGTGCGTGACTCTGTGCATAGATGTGTAAGCAGTTGATTCACTAGGAGTATGAGTTCAAGAGTGCATGTGGAAACAGCTATATGGGCGGTTGACTATGCATGGGTGTGTTGGTGAGTGAATGGATTTCTCATTGCTACATGTGCAAGTAAGTACGTATGTAAAACACAATACATGTGAGAGTTGAGATATATAAATAACTGAACATAAGAGCCAGTGAATGTGTGAGTGGCTGTATCGATCACTGTGAGCTTGTATCAGGGATTATATAAGAGAATAAATATGTGTTATTATATGTTTGAATAAGTAAGATGTGTATAACTTTATAGTTGAGGAAATGGAGGTGTGATTGATTCTTTGCATGACTGACTAGGTGTGTGAGTAACTCCATGGATGAGTGACAGTCTGTGAGTGTCTGTTTATACTGAGTGTATGTAAGGTTATATTAGAGTCTGAAGAGGTTCATTGTATTATCACATAAGTGATGTGATCAGTGATGACAAATGAGATGTCATCAGTGATGTCATTTGAGTTGTCATCAGTGATGTCATCAGTGATGTCATTTGAGATGTCATCAGTGATGTCATTTGAGTTGTCATCAGTGATGTCATTTGAGATGTCATCAGTGATGTCATCAGTGATGTCACTGACCATGTCATGAATGATGTAATATGTGACATCATCAGCAGTGGATTGCGGGTGCGCGATATATAGTTAGCGCTTCTAACTATATATGGAATTTAAATGGTTTTATGCGAGTAAAATAAGGTTTTGTAAATGCTAATTCCTAACTATATATGGCCTAAAACCAATGGTTTTTTCATTGAATTTTCAAGGTTTTCTAAATGCAAATTCCTAACTATATATCCACTATAACCTATGGTTTTTTCTGTGAATTTCATTGGTTTTTTAATAGCAAATATGAAAAGCTTTAAAATGTCAAGTACGTGATAGATAAAAACATTTTCGTATTTATGCACGCTGATGTGCTTTGAACGCTGCACCCCCCCCCCCCTCCCCTCTTTTGTCTTAGTAGTACTCTCTCTTTGCAGATACTGAAGGGTAGTTAACGCAGGCCTTTACCACCATTGTAATCCGTCGTGCCTCCTTGTCTCTCCATTTGATTGATTGTTGTCCAAGCATTTACTGTTTTAGAATTGGTTCTCTTTGGATCATTCTCTATTTACAAACAAGCACAAAGTCGCAATACTCTGTTTAGTCTTTGCAGATAGTGAAAAATCGTGTAAAAAAATAAAAGTAATCGAGCAAAATCAGTAGGCCACTAATTGGATCTCTTTTTGACCTCGCTAAAATAGAAATATTAGGAACAACCCTTCATGAGAAATACGAAAATAGTGAGATGAACTGAGATCCACACCATGAGGGCTGCAAGACAGCTCGGCTCCATCACCCATCCCGCACAAAATAACGACAAACCCTATGCAAATATTAAAAATATAGACAACACACCAGCAAAGAAACAGGGTAAAACATTTTATTAAAAAACTATTTACATAACGTTGGTTTATAAGATGATGTCAGTAGTGGACCGATGTGTGAATAGATCGAAAACAGCACAAGGCTCCAAGATCCGGATGGCAAGCTCCTGGATGTTGGGTGCCATAGTTTAGAGTTCTGAATTTCAGCCTTTTTCAATGCCTGTGCTTTGTTGAATCAAAATGGCGGCTTGACACAAAGCTGACTCAAGCGTTGCTACTGATGCTATGCAGACCAAAACTGGTTTTCAGTTTGTACATTTTTCTAGATTTTTCAATCCAAGTTTGGTTGACTTTGTAGAACGATGGCTTCAGATTTTCAACATACGGTGTGGTGGCGCTGACTGGGAGGGGGCGCTTCGCTCCTGCCCCCTCCCCAAGTAAGATTTTCATACGTGAAAGTACGTTAATGGTTTTGGTCCCTGAGATGCTTCGATGTCACTACCATTCTCAAATAGCATAAGTTCTGGATGTTGGGTGCCATAGTTAAGAGTTCTGAGCAGTGCTTGTAACACTGTCTGAAGCTTATTTCCACCTACTGCAGCTTCACTATTCTCAAAGTAAGTGAGTGTCGTTTGTGGACCTGACTGCATTAGAAAACAATGTGATATGTTACCTTCCTAAACAGCTTGACGGAGGCCCCTGAGGGGCGGTGTGATGGCCATGGACTCGGAGAAGACGCTTGGCTCCGACACCCTCCCCAAGTCTTATAGCACTGGTGTAGCCTGAGATCGCCCCCGACATAGGCGGCCGGCTCCCGGGGTCCGGCGGAACTTTTTGCCTTTTGATGACTCTTCAATTCTGGACCTTGTCCCACAATCCGTTTGACCTGAAGACAAGCTGTAGTGGGGCGCCCCTTTATCGTTTTAGTTGCCATTCCGCCCGCTTTTGCTACACTGTGCCTCTTCCGCCATTCAGCTGTTTACCGCCCGCTCTTGCGACTACAGCGTCTCGCTCACCATGTAGTTGAGATGCGCCCGCTCTTGCGCTGCAGCAATAGGCGGCTGCCACAGGACTCTCAAAATGGCGGCCGGCTCTTCGGTTTTGGACCTGGTCCACTAAAATGGCCCTGGGACACCTTGGAACTCGGACGCTTGTCTGCTAGGGCTTGGGTCCCATTCTCGAAAAGCGTCCCCTCAGCCGTGAAGATTCTACAAAAGTCTTGGGGGCCTCCCACTCCCGCAGGCTTCTGGTGGGGAGCGGCTGCCATGATTGAGTGGCCATATGGGTTATTGATTGGTTGCCCAAGTATTTGAATGGGAGGCTGAGTGTGTGTGTGGGTGGCTGGGAGGTGCGTGACTCTGTGCATAGATGTGTAAGCAGTTGATTCACTAGGAGTATGAGTTCAAGAGTGCATGTGGAAACAGCTATATGGGCGGTTGACTATGCATGGGTGTGTTGGTGAGTGAATGGATTTCTCATTGCTACATGTGCAAGTAAGTACGTATGTAAAACACAATACATGTGAGAGTTGAGATATATAAATAACTGAACATAAGAGCCAGTGAATGTGTGAGTGGCTGTATCGATCACTGTGAGCTTGTATCAGGGATTATATAAGAGAATAAATATGTGTTATTATATGTTTGAATAAGTAAGATGTGTATAACTTTATAGTTGAGGAAATGGAGGTGTGATTGATTCTTTGCATGACTGACTAGGTGTGTGAGTAACTCCATGGATGAGTGACAGTCTGTGAGTGTCTGTTTATACTGAGTGTATGTAAGGTTATATTAGAGTCTGAAGAGGTTCATTGTATTATCACATAAGTGATGTGATCAGTGATGACAAATGAGATGTCATCAGTGATGTCATTTGAGTTGTCATCAGTGATGTCATCAGTGATGTCATTTGAGATGTCATCAGTGATGTCATTTGAGTTGTCATCAGTGATGTCATTTGAGATGTCATCAGTGATGTCATCAGTGATGTCACTGACCATGTCATGAATGATGTAATATGTGACATCATCAGCAGTGGATTGCGGGTGCGCGATATATAGTTAGCGCTTCTAACTATATATGGAATTTCAATGGTTTTATGCGAGTAAAATAAGGTTTTGTAAATGCTAATTCCTAACTATATATGGCCTAAAACCAATGGTTTTTTCATTGAATTTTCAAGGTTTTCTAAATGCAAATTCCTAACTATATATCCACTATAACCTATGGTTTTTTCTGTGAATTTCATTGGTTTTTTAATAGCAAATATGAAAAGCTTTAAAATGTCAAGTACGTGATAGATAAAAACATTTTCGTATTTATGCACGCTGATGTGCTTTGAACGCTGCACCCCCCCCCTCCCCTCTTTTGTCTTAGTAGTACTCTCTCTTTGCAGATACTGAAGGGTAGTTAACGCAGGCCTTTACCACCATTGTAATCCGTCGTGCCTCCTTGTCTCTCCATTTGATTGATTGTTGTCCAAGCATTTACTGTTTTAGAATTGGTTCTCTTTGGATCATTCTCTATTTACAAACAAGCACAAAGTCGCAATACTCTGTTTAGTCTTTGCAGATAGTGAAAAATCGTGTAAAAAAATAAAAGTAATCGAGCAAAATCAGTAGGCCACTAATTGGATCTCTTTTTGACCTCGCTAAAATAGAAATATTAGGAACAACCCTTCATGAGAAATACGAAAATAGTGAGATGAACTGAGATCCACACCATGAGGGCTGCAAGACAGCTCGGCTCCATCACCCATCCCGCACAAAATAACGACAAACCCTATGCAAATATTAAAAATATAGACAACACACCAGCAAAGAAACAGGGTAAAACATTTTATTAAAAAACTATTTACATAACGTTGGTTTATAAGATGATGTCAGTAGTGGACCGATGTGTGAATAGATCGAAAACAGCACAAGGCTCCAAGATCCGGATGGCAAGCTCCTGGATGTTGGGTGCCATAGTTTAGAGTTCTGAATTTCAGCCTTTTTCAATGCCTGTGCTTTGTTGAATCAAAATGGCGGCTTGACACAAAGCTGACTCAAGCGTTGCTACTGATGCTATGCAGACCAAAACTGGTTTTCAGTTTGTACATTTTTCTAGATTTTTCAATCCAAGTTTGGTTGACTTTGTAGAACGATGGCTTCAGATTTTCAACATACGGTGTGGTGGCGCTGACTGGGAGGGGGCGCTTCGCTCCTGCCCCCTCCCCAAGTAAGATTTTCATACGTGAAAGTACGTTAATGGTTTTGGTCCCTGAGATGCTTCGATGTCACTACCATTCTCAAATAGCATAAGTTCTGGATGTTGGGTGCCATAGTTAAGAGTTCTGAGCAGTGCTTGTAACACTGTCTGAAGCTTATTTCCACCTACTGCAGCTTCACTATTCTCAAAGTAAGTGAGTGTCGTTTGTGGACCTGACTGCATTAGAAAACAATGTGATATGTTACCTTCCTAAACAGCTTGACGGAGGCCCCTGAGGGGCGGTGTGATGGCCATGGACTCGGAGAAGACGCTTGGCTCCGACACCCTCCCCAAGTCTTATAGCACTGGTGTAGCCTGAGATCGCCCCCGACATAGGCGGCCGGCTCCCGGGGTCCGGCGGAACTTTTTGCCTTTTGATGACTCTTCAATTCTGGACCTTGTCCCACAATCCGTTTGACCTGAAGACAAGCTGTAGTGGGGCGCCCCTTTATCGTTTTAGTTGCCATTCCGCCCGCTTTTGCTACACTGTGCCTCTTCCGCCATTCAGCTGTTTACCGCCCGCTCTTGCGACTACAGCGTCTCGCTCACCATGTAGTTGAGATGCGCCCGCTCTTGCGCTGCAGCGATAGGCGGCTGCCACAGGACTCTCAAAATGGCGGCCGGCTCTTCGGTTTTGGGCCTGGTCCACTAAAATGGCCCTGGGACACCTTGGAACTCGGACGCTTGTCTGCTAGGGCTTGGGTCCCATTCTCGAAAAGCGTCCCCTCAGCCGTGAAGATTCTACAAAAGTCTTGGGGGCCTCCGACTCCCGCAGGCTTCTGGTGGGGAGCGGCTGCCATGATTGCTCGTGGAATGGCCACGACGGAGCTACGAGATGGTAGTGGTCTCATGCTGACGCCAGCTTTAGTCTGAAACATCCAGAAACACTATAGACTACCAATTCGATCAGTTCCGGTAGCGCCCCAACATGACCCGGAAGAGAAGAACTTGCCCTCCCCTCTTTGACTGATGGTTCTTGTTGCCTGTCCCCTCTGTTGTCATTTAACAGAACTTTTTGGACTGCTGAAAGGGGTTGTGTTCTGAACGCTGGTTGGTGGAGACATTTAGACTATATTGTTGACCTACGTTGTCGCGTAATGCGTTTTATGACACGCCGCGTTAGCGCACCCGGAAGTGATCCGAGGCGCGGCGCGCAGCGCGTAACGTAAGCATAACAGGTCATGTGACTTGTTAATAAAACTTTTCATTGGTTCATTTTACTTTTGTTAATTTAATGATGAAAAGCTTGGTCATATGACCTAAAAATTACGCTTTTTATTATTTTCGAACAATATTTTTTTTTCAAACATATGTTATAATATTCCAGGCTAATGTACTTTCCCGGAAAATTTACAACTGTCTTGCAAGTAAAATATATTCCTTTTTCGAGAAAAAGGGCGTTTCTTCCTTCCATGACGGAGCCGTTGAGTAAAAGAGATTCGGCCTGCTGTCTTACTCGCCGATACGCCTGATTATCAGATTCTTATCGATCACTTTATGTTGCAGACATGAAAAACACAACTGCCCTTGACCATTTATCTTTACTGCGTTCCTACATATTATACCTTTTATCCGTCATGTAATTGGACTGCTTTATTTCACTTGCCTTTTACTGATTCGAAAACAGTCACTAAAAGTAAAAACTTTACAAATGTAAATACTACTACCGTGTTTTGTTTTAAAAACCTTTATTGTGAAAATGTCAGTATACAAATACGGGCCTATAACCACGTGGGCCGGCCACGGAGCAAACTGAAATCGTATATGATGAGGAGACATTTACATTGTAGAAGAACGTAACGAGCGGGCCATTAGGTGACAAGAACAAAGGTGTCTAACAGTTGCGGAATCGGTGGACGTACATTTTGTAATTAAAATACGACAGGGCCACTTACAATAACATTTTCTAGATATACATTTGCGGGCAAGGAGTTACGAGTCCCATTTATACCGGCGCAATTTTGGGCGAGGCCGGGCAGGTCCAAGATATAGTCAAAATGTCTCCACCAACCATCGGCCAGACCAGAACCCCTTTCGGCCCTTTATGCTACAAGATGGTGTCTTCCATTCAGAAAATATTGGTGGCAGCATTTTGAAAGGAAACAGAAACAGCCGTTCTCCTAGTGAGTTTCACATTGTTACATTTAGGAAGAATGTTGAAGAGTAGTATGTGGAAAATCTGAAGCCATTTTTCTACAAACTCTCAATCAGACTTGGATGGAAAAAAAAACCTGAAGAATGTACAAACTGAAAACCAATTTTTGTTTGTATAGCACCAACAGTAACGCTTGAGTCAGCTTTGTGTCAAGCCGCCATTTTCATTCAATCAATAGCGTCCCCCTGCACACATTCAGGGACCTGGTCGTGTCTTCAGATGAAACGCATTGTAGGAAAAGAAGCAGAAAGGAAAAGGAAAAAAGTTCCGCCGGACCTAGTGAAGCTGCAGCAGGTGCAAATAAGCTTCAGACAGTCTTCAACTTACTCTGATTCTTATAATAAACTTCAGATAGTCTTACAAGCACTGCTCAGAACTCTCAACTGAGGCACTCAACATCCAGGACTTGCCATTCGGATCTTGGTGCCTTGTGCTGGTTCCGACCTATTCACACATCGGTCCACTACTGACATCACCTCATAAGCCAACGGGGCACCCCACGCCGACTTTCGGCGCAGCATTGTAGGATGGCCACACCAGTGCGGCAACTTGCTGGACACAACATCGGGGCCATCCAGATCTCGGCGCGTTCGACTCACTGTACCGCAACAGTGACCGCAACTCAGCTGGACACGCCGTCTTTTGGCGCAGCATTGTAGGATGGCCACACCAGTGCGGCAATTTGCTGGACACCACCTCGGTGCCATCCGGATCTCGGCGCGTTCGAGTCACTGTACCGCAACAGTGACCGCAATTCAGCTGGACACTCCGTCTTTCGGCGCAGCATTGTAGGATGGCCACACCAGTGCGGCAATTTGCTGGACACCACCTCGGTGCCATCCGGATCTCGGCGCGTTCGAGTCACTGTACCGCAACAGTGAGCGCAACTCAGCTGGACACGCCGTCTTTCGGCGCAGCATTGTAGGATGGCCACACCAGTGCGGCAATTTGCTGGACACCACCTCGGTACCATCCGGATCTCGGCCCGTTGTGCTGCCTTCGGCCTATTCGCACATCGGTCCGCTACTGACGCCGCCTCACGTGCCAACGGATTTTCTACGCTTTTTGTAGCCCTATGCCGCATAACAGGTCATGTGACTTGTTTATAAAACTTTTCATTGGTTCATTTTACTTTTGGTTTCCTAAAGATGGAAGGCTTGGTCATATGACCTAAAAATAACACTTTTCATTGGTTTAGAACATTTTTTTTTCCCAAACGATGAAAGCCCCACCTTATTTCTGGATCATTCAGACTGAAGCTGGCGTCAGCATGAGAGCACCACCATCTCGTGGCTCCGTCGTGGTCATTCCGCAAGCAATCATGGCAGCCGCTCCCCACCGGAAGCCTGCGGGAGTCGGGGGCCCCCAAGACTTTTATACAATCTTCACGGCTGAGGGGACGCTTTTCGAGAATGGAGCCCAAGCCCTAGCAGGCAAGCGTCCGAGTTCCAAAGTGTCCCAGGACCATTTCAGTGGACCAGGCCTAAAACCGAGGAGCTGTCCGCCATTTTAAGAGCCATGTGGCAGCCGCCTATCGCTGCACTGCAAGAGTGGGAGCAACTCAACAACATGGTGAGCGAGACGCTGTGGCCGCAAGAGCGAGCGCAACTCAGCTAGATGGCCGCCACCTGGGGAGGCCCGTTCACGCCGGCTCCCCCACGCCCCCCCCCCGGGCCGCCGCACGCCAATTTTCGGAGCAGCATTGTAGGATACCAAAACCAGTGCGGCAGTTTACTGGACATCACCTGGGTGCCTGTCGTACATGTTGTGTCAGCCATGTGACACTGGACACAGACCGCTACTGACGAGGCCTCCCCCCGCACCACCCGGGACGCCCCACGCTGTTTTTCTGTGCTGCATTGTAGGATCCCTAAACCAGTGCGGCACCCAGGCGACATCACCTGGGTGCCGTCCAGAACTCTGCACGTTGTGCTGCCTTGGGACTATTCGCACAACAGACCGCTACTGACGAGGCCTCCCCCCGCCCCACCCGGGACGCCCCACGCCAACTTTCGGAGCAGCATTGTAGGATCCCTAAACCAGTGCGGCACCCAGGCGACATCACCTGGGTGCCGTCCAGAACTCTGCACGTTGTGCTGCCTTGGGACTATTCGCACAAAAGACAGCTTCTAACCATTGTTGCTTTTTGTGTTGAGAAATGTTTAAATGTTTTTAGTTTTTGTTCCGTTCGTTAAAGTTAGTAGTTAATAAAGTTTTATAACCTTACTTTGTTGGAGTGTTATCTATTTTTTTAAAAACGGGTGAATGGGGCCTTGAATCGGGTTATTGTCATGTGTGGGCTTTGGAAGTGTGCTGCTGCAGGATCGGACATTTCAAACTCAAATGCACGTTCTTTTTCTTACCTTTCCGAAGCATGGAGCGCAATAGCAGGCAGAGAAAGGGTGATGCACGTGTTGAACACTACCTGACCTGGCAAGTTGCTGGCAGTGCCCCCCCGCCCGCTCCTGAAAGAGGGCACACACACACCGCCGCCCCGAGTACTTCACAAATCTTTAAAAGACCATGCGCTTGTTCATGAGGCTTAAATGGTTTATCACCTCTTCTAGAACCCCTGCATCGACCCTCTGACGTTTCATGGAAAAATTACCATGTAACACAATACCAAGCCCTGTCAGCTGAAACCCCCAAGGAATCGTGGGGCATATTATCAAGGGGGTTTATCTCCGCTTTTTTGGCTTTAAAAGCCATGAAAGCGGAGATAAAATTATTTCCCTATTACCAAGCTGTCGCTAACACCAGTTAGTGACAGCTAAAAGGAGATAGCGACCATCTTGGGCCCCGCTTTGCATGTCAGTGATACTTATCACTAATGACATGCAAAGTGGCGTGCCAAGATGTTAGCGACTGGAAACAGTCCCTAACATCGCTACCTTCTATTACCAACTTTTGGAGATATTCGCGCTAAGCGCGAATATCTCCAAAATCTAACACCTGCCCTGAGCAGTTCTTAGCCATGTTATCCAATGGGAGGTGGATAACATGGCTAAGAGCATTAGATCGATAATACATGAATATAATTACCATGTAACACAATACCAAGCCCTGTCAGCTGAAACCCCCAAGGAATCGTGGGGCATATTATCAAGGGGGTTTATCTCCGCTTTTTTGGCTTTAAAAGCCATGAAAGCGGAGATAAAATTATTTCCCTATTACCAAGCTGTCGCTAACACCAGTTAGTGACAGCTAAAAGGAGATAGCGACCATCTTGGGCCCCGCTTTGCATGTCAGTGATACTTATCACTAATGACATGCAAAGTGGCGTGCCAAGATGTTAGCGACTGGAAACAGTCCCTAACATCGCTACCTTCTATTACCAACTTTTGGAGATATTCGCGCTAAGCGCGAATATCTCCAAAATCTAACACCTGCCCTGAGCAGTTCTTAGCCATGTTATCCAATGGGAGGTGGATAACATGGCTAAGAGCATTAGATCGATAATACATGAATATCGCTGACTTTTCACCTGCCCTGAGCAGTTCTTAGCCATGTTATCCAATGGGAGGTGGATAACATGGCTAAGAGCATTAGATCGATAATACATGAATATCGCTGACTTTTCTGCGATAATAGCAAGGTTTATCTGCGATAAAAATCGCCGATGTGCGGCGATAATTTTTGTCTCTAAACAAGTTAGAGACAAAAATTATCGCTAGTTGTTCGTAATATGCCCCCGGGTTTTTGCTTGCAGAAATCGGGAGGCGGGAGACTAGCACTGAAATCAGTACTCACACGCCTGAATCAGGAGGATTGGCATGTCTGAATTCTCTACAGCTGGGGCCATAAACTACATCCGCAGGGTTAGGTGATAGCCTGGGACCAGCCTGGCATCTAAAATGGCTGCCGTGCACGACAAAATTGTGGCATTCGAAAAAAGGCAAGATGGCGCAGCCGCTGGAAGAGATGTATCAACATATATCAGCCTCCTCAGCCACCCTCAGGAAACATAGGGGATTAGGATACGTCTCCCGCACCCCCTTATACCTAGTACTTTAATTAACGAAGCACAAAATGGCGAATTCCCGTTTCGCTACCAGTTTGCGGCCCAGTTCGCGGCCCGTGAAGCGCTTCTACCGTGAAAAATCATTTTTTTTTTATTTTCCCCACGGGACCCTTTAATAACCCCAACAACATTCCTAGGGGGTCAAGAGGGGGATACCTTGCCCCCTTTCATTAAATTCCCCCTTAGTTTTTCACCTTTTCTTCTCTCTCGATCCTACCGAGAGACAAGATGGCGGCCGCTCCGGACTGTCACGCAGCAAAAAAAAAAAAAAGCTCACGCACAGCCGCTGGAAGAGATGTATCAACATATATCAGCCTCCTCAGCCACCCTCAGGAAACATAGGGGATTAGGATACGTCTCCCGCACCCACTTATAACTAGTAATTTAATTAACGAAGCACAAAATGGCGAATTCCCGTTTCGCTACCAGTTCGCGGCCGCGCTTCTACCGTGAAAAATCATTTTTTTTTATTTTCCCCACGGGACCCTTTAATAACCCCAACAACATTCCTAGGGGGTCAAGAGGGGGATACCTTGCCCCCTTTCATTAAATTCCCCTTTCGTTTTCCACCTCTTCTTCTCTCTCGATCCTACCGAGAGACAAGATGGCATCCGCTCCGGACTGTTTAGAATGTTGACAGACACCGGAGAGCCAATCAGCTTTCTGCGCGCAAAGTTCCGATAAGCGAAAAGTAAGCGGACCGGATCGCTGCCCAGAGCGCTGTTACAGATATATATCTTGGTTTGAACGTTAATTTCTCAAAAACTACTGGAGCACATATATTGAGACCTAGCAAAGGCACATCGGGCTAACAGTCCCTACAATTTTGCCAAGTTTCGTGCAAATCCATTCAGCCGTTCGAGCTAAAAGTGAGTCCAACCGCCCTATGGAAAAATGAATGGAAAAAACGCGTTTTGGGACCCCCCTTTTTTCTCAGCCCCCCCTTGACGAAACCCCCCTAAATTTTCAGGGGCTGCTCAGAATCAAAATGTGCCATTTTCCTGAAAATTTCAGCCGATTCCGTCCACAAACGCCAAAGTTATTAGACATAGAATTTTCAAAAGTCCCATAGAGAAAAAATTCTAACTATATATACCTACTGGCGATAGCCAGTAGGTAATATATATATATATATATATATATATATATATATATATATATATATATATATATATATATATATATATATATATATATATTTATATTTATATGTATGTATATTACCTACTGGCTGTCCCCAGTAGGTATATATAGTTAGGACCTAGTTACATAGGAAATTCTGAACATTCTATTGGGAATAACTTTGGCGTCGATTGAGGGATCTGCCTGTAACTTTCCTTAAATTTGCCTCGCTGCACTCCTCTCCTTTCCTGAAGGTTTTGGGGGGATTCGTCAAGCGGGGTCCGAGAAAAAAGGGGGGTCCCAAAACGTGTTTCCCCATGTTAATTTCCATAGGGACATTCTGACAAGGCTACAGCTCGAACGGCTGAACGGAATTATACCAGATTTGGCAAAATGGTAGGGACTGGTATGCAGCAGTGCCTTTTGCATGTTTGGTGTAAATCCCTCCAGTAGTTCTTGAGAAAATTGAATTTGTTCTGGATAAATGTTTATATTTTCATAAATTTTTGTTAGGACAAGATGCCACTATGTTTATTTACAGATTAAATGACCCTAATTATTTCAAAAGGGTTAGGTTTAAGACTATACGAGATACTGTTAATATCTGCCGCTCCATCATGATGAAATGTAATGCCTCTTATTTCCATTATAAAACACCTCTTTGGGGTAATCCAGGACTTCAATTTTTAATGAATCAATATGTAAACTATATTCAGAATCTGGTATTAGATCATTGGGAGACCTGTATGATCATCAAGGGTTTATGACATTTGAAAAATTGAGGCAATGTTATCACTTATCTGAACTGGCTAGGTTTAAATATCTTCAAATTAAGGATTACTTAGTGAAAAAATTAGAACTTAATAGGATAATAGATTCAGACTTTTGGGACTGTATTTATAGAGAATCAGACCAAGCTTTGATTAGTATAGGATACAAATTATTTGCGGTCTTTTATACTAGCGATTTAATAAAATTAACTACGAAATGGAATACAAAGCTAGCCGCAAATATACCTCCTGATCTAATTACCCTATCTCTTAAGAGTTTAGATATGTCAGTTCATTCCTCTAGCCTTAAGTTGCAAATGTTTAAAACTATATGTCAACTGTATCATACCCCAGAGAGAATTCTTAAATGGACAAAGAATAATAATTTTAGTGAACGAACTAAATGCCCTAAATGCGATCTAAGTGGGTCTGATATTACTCACATGTTTCTACTTTGTCCTATGCTTGAAGATTACTGGAGTGGTATAGTGAAGGTGGTTTCTGACAGACTTATTCAACCAATTTCTTTTTCCTCAACTGATGTACTGATTGGTACACGCGTGGATCAAAATGAATTTAATGATTTGCTGATTATTTTAATTTTGTGTGCAAGACTTATTATTGCCAGAGGTTGGATACAGAAAAACTCACCTACTGTTATGGAATGGTGGAGCTTTGTTAAAGAAATCTATGCTATGGAGACCACTCTTGCTAAATCAAAGGGCCTTCGGGCCAAACAAAAAATGGACAAAATCTGGGGAACATTTATGTTTTAAATTAATGGCATCTATTCCTTCCATTTCTCCTCTTTCTCCTCTTTTCTTTTCTTTTTTCTTTTACATGACCGTATTTTTGTTTGTGATTAATGTTATTGTTAAATGTGACTTTTTGATATTTTTGATCTGCTTGTTTTTGATATTTATGATCTGCTTGTTTTGGATCTTGTGTACTTTTGATGCAAATAAAATTATTAAAAAAAAAAAAAAAGAGAAAATTGAATTTGAAAATTTTCAAGTGGCATTTTGTATGGGACCTTTAGACACGGCTACAGCCCAAACGGCTGAACAGAATTACACCAAACTTGGCAAAATGGTAGGGACAGGTATGCAGTAGTGCCTTTTCTATATTTGGTGAAAATCCCTCCAGTAGTTGTTGAGAAAATGAATTTGAGCAAAATATATATCTATATGCGCTCAACATTCTATTGGGAATAACTTTGGCGCCGATTGAGGAATCTGTGTGTAATTTTCCAGAATTTTGGCCAGCTCCGATCCGCTCCTTCCCTGAAAGTTTCGGGGGGATTCGTCAAGCGGGGTGCTAAAAGGGAGGTCCCAAAACGTGTTTTCCCTATGTTAATTTCCATAGGGACCTTTAGGGACCTTTAACGGAATTACACCAAACTTGGCAAAATGGTAGGGACAGGGAAGCAGTAGTGCCTTCTCTATATTTGGTGAAAATCCCTCCATTAGTTGTTGAGAAAATTGAATTTGATCAAATTATATATCTATATGCACTCACCATACGTGCACCGTACACGTACGGTATGTGTACCGTACGCGTACGTGCGCGTACCCTTACGTGCGCGAGCGAGTTTCTGATTGGCTGGCAGTCGACTGTCAACATTCCAAACTGTCCAAACCAGGAAGTGTTGGCCACCATCTTGTTTTTCAGGAGAGCTGAGGCACAAGAGAGCCCAAAACAAGAGTGGAAAACACGACAAGAGGGCAGGGTAGAGGCCCCCTAACCCTCTACCCCTTCTCAGGGGGTCCCTAAAGGACCCCCAAGGGCAAAAAAAAGAAAAATTGCGGGGTACGCGCACCGTACGCGTAGGGTACACATACCGTGCGCGTACCCCGCACTTGGTGGTCCTTCTGGGACCCCTGAGAAGGGCTAGGGGGTCAGGGGGTCTCAACCCTGCCCCCTTTTTGTGTTTTCCACTCTAGTTTTGTGCTCTCTTGTGCCTCACTTCTCCTGAGAAACAAGATGGCTGCTCAGGTGGTCCCAGAAGGATAATAACATATATAAACGTTATCCGCTAATAGAATTAGCATTTACAAAACCTTTGAAATTTATTGAAAAAAAATATAGGTTTCACGCCTGATATAGTTAGGAATTAGCATTTAAAAAACCTTACAAATTCACTGAAAAAAACAGAGGTTTCAAGCCTTATATAGTTAGAAATGAGCTTTTAAAAAACCTTGCAAATTCATTTAAAAAACCATAGGTTTCAGGACTTATATAGTTAGGAATTAGCATTTAAAAAACCTTGCAAATTCACTTAAAAAACCATAGGTTTCAGGCCTTATATAGTTAGGAATTAGCATTTTAAAAACCTTTTTTAAATCCTAATTCCTAACTATATAAGGCTTGAAACCTATGGATTTTTCAGTGAATATATATATAGTTTGGACCTACTTTCCATAGGAAATACGCAACATTCTATTTGGAATAACTTTGGGGCCGGTGGATGAATCTTCACAAATTTCTCCAAGAAAATTGCCTGCTCCGCTCTGCTCCTTCCCTGAGAGTTTGGGGGTGATTCGTCAAGCAGGGGCAGAGAAAAAAGGGTCCCAAAACGTGTTTTCCTCATGCAATTTTCCATAGGACCTTTAGCCAGGGCTACAGCCCGAACGGCTGAACGGAATTACACCAAATTTGGCAGAGATGTAGAGTTCTGTTCGCAGATCACCCATTTTGTTAAATGGTGTAAAACTGTTTTGTAGTTCCTGAGAAAATCAAAATTAAAATCATGGACATATCTATAGGCGCTTACCGTACGCGTACAGTAAGCGCACTGTAAAGCGCACCATTACGAGCACGAGCTGCATGCTCATTGGCTCTCAACTGTCTGTTAACACTGTAAACCAGGAAGTGTTGGCAGCCATCTTGTGCCTCTGTAGAACTGAGGCACAAGAAAGCAGTCAAAGACACGTAAAAACACGCAAAGGGGTAGGGTGGACATACCCTGACACCCTAAGCCTGCTCAGGGGGTCCCAAAAGGCCCCCAAATATGAATATATATTTTTTAAATCGCAGGGTACACGTGTGGTGCGTGTACACGGTGAATAAGAAAAATAATAATAAGTTTGCTTTATTCCTAATTAGCCCCCGGGAGGGCCAAATCCTGGGGGCAATTTATTTTTCTGTAATGGGGGGCCCAGAGAAGCCCCCCAGCACCGGGGACCGCCACCCCCGGGGCTTTTTTGAAAAGTATGTGGGGGTCTCACGGCCCCCCCGCAGCCCAGGGAACCACCACCCCCGGGTTTTTTATTTAATAAAAAATATATAAATCCTGTGTGGGGGGGCTCAAGTCCCCCCACTCGCCTCGGGGACCGCCACCTCCCCGGGGCTCTGATTTTGAATGTAGGGGGGTCTCTTTGATGGTCACTCCAGCCCCGGGGACCACCACCCCCTCGGGATTTTGATTGTTGGGAGGGGGGGCTGCGTGGCCCCCCTCCTGGAGCCTTTGATGGCCCTGGGGACCACCACCTCCTCAGGGCCATCTCCTGCAGTGTCCCGGGGTACCTGGCTCCCACCTACCATAGCAAAATGCTTTCCTATTTGAAAGAGAGAGCAGGAAACCTGCGCTCTCTTTCAAATAGGAAAGCAGATTGCTTTTCGTCAGTGAGAGCAGCTTGTTAGCTGCTCTCTCTGACGAAAACCAATGCCGGCTCCCGAAGGACCCGGGGAGCCGGCTGGGACCGTGGGGGCTTTGGGGCTCCCCCCACGGTCCCCAATGTTATATTTTACCCCTGGGGGATGGGGTCCCTGGGGATCATGAAAAATTAATAATAGAGGCTATTCTTTTTTTACGATAGATTTACCATGCGCGTACCATGCTCGTACGTACGAAGTACGGTGCAAAGTCTGTAAGTCGTCCCGTGAGCGTACCTAAGCAAGAAAAACTCAATAAAAAAAATATATTTTACAAATATCTATCAAGTTTATGTGTTTATGTTTTGGTTGGGTCTAATTATACCTTTTCTCTTTATTGGTACTTATATGTAAGTACTTATGCATAGTCTAAACGTTTTGAGGAGCTGTGTTTTATAGAGTGCTGAACTTTTGACCTCTTTTGAAAGTTAACTTTTGCATGATCTGTTGGGGGGTAGGGTGGAAAGTTATGTCAGTTGAAAAGGTTTGAAATGTTGAACCAATAGAAATGTGTCTTTGGTTTTTAATTATTGTGTGAAGGAATTTGATCTGTTAGTAATGTGTATATATGTGTAAATTAAGAGGGAAATGTGCCATTTGTTGGTTCTGCTGCAAGCACTGAAGCGGAGAGATTGAGTGTAATACTATGTGCTGTGTGAGCGGCATTCTTCTTAATCTACCAATCAGTTTGAAAGGTGAGTTTATAACTTGTAAGGGTCTGTATGTGGCGCATTTTGTTTTTGGTAAGAGTAATGTGTTTATTCTTGTAAAGTTTGTAGAACCATATTCTGAGTTTTTCTGCATTTGGATAACTATTGTGATACAATCATTTGGTAAGTTAATGTGTTTAGTTAGTCACCTTTGTGCAATAAAATGCAATACTAAAAAATGTAGAATGTGTGCAGTCACGTTTTTAGTTGTAGAATACTTAATAGTGTTGCTTCTTTAGAATTAGGCTTGTGTTCTAAATCTACAATTTTGTAGTCAGTATACATAGACTCCTGCATACACGTTTGGCAGATTCATAAGCCCCTTTTGTCTTTTTGTTGATGTATTTTTTTAATGTATGCTTTTAAATTATTTTATCTAGAATCACACTGAGCGTCTGTGTAAATTAAGGAATTATACTTGCACCTTTTCCCATAATCTCTTCTGTCTCTCTCACAGTCTACCCCTCTCTGCTTATAGTGTCCCCTCTCTTCTGATATTTCCCTCCTTTCCTTATTTTCCTTTGTCTTACTTCACAGTTTTTCTCATACTCCCTCCTGTCCTTTTAGTCCCCCTCTGTCCTTATTGTCTTCTTCTGTCTCATAATAGTCCCCGTTCTTTTATAGTCTCTCCTCTGACCTCTTAATTCTCCCTCTCTCTTCATATCTTGTTCTTAATAATTCCCCATTCAGTATATATAGAGTGCTGCATACACGATTGGGCAGATTTACAAGCCCCTTGGGCCTCTTTCTTGTTCTATTGTGTCTCCCTTTTTGGATTTAATGTTGGCAAAATAATAATGCAGCAAATTGGAAATGTATTTGCAAAATGAGTCAGGGTTGTCCACTGAAATGTAGTGGTTATATACATAGAATGTGTTCAGTCACTTCAATGTTTTAGTGTGGTAAATGTGTTTTGGTAAAATGTATGGTTTTAAATATTTTATGTAGAATCACACTGAGCGTCAGTGTAAATTAAGGAATTATAGTTGCACTGATTTCCATAATCTCTGCAGTCTCACCTCACATTCTACCTCTCTCTGCTTATACTGTCTCCTCTGTTCTAATATTTCTCTTGTTTCTTTATGTTTATTTGACTTTCTTCATAGTGCTGCTTGTTTTCATAGTCTCTTCTGTTCTTTTAGTCTCTCTCTGTCCTCGTTGTCTCCTCTGTCTCCTAATAGTCCCTTCTTTTTATATGTTGTCCTCTGACCTATTAATGTTCTCTCTCTCATCATACCTTCTTCTTTCTTTCTCATACATACTCTTCTCTTCTTATATGTTCTCCCTTTCTTATTATTTTTGCTCTTCTTTGCACATACTTCCCATTCTTTTCTCCTATTTTTCTTTCTCTTCCCATACTCTCCACTCTCTGCTCACACTTCTCCACTCTTTTCCTATAGTTCCAACTCTGTCCTAATATTCTTTTGTTATTGTCATATTCTTCTCAACCTTCTCCTCCCAGTCCTTATAGTCTCCCCTGTTTTCATATTCTCTTCTCTTTTCTCTTACTTTTTCCTGTGTCCTCATACTATTTTCTTTTTCTTATATTCCCTTTTGTCCAATACTCCTTCTGTTTGTGTTCGTCTTCTCCTGTCTCTCTTCATATTGTTTTTCTGTTTTTATTTTGTCTTGTCTTTTTTATACTTCACTGTTCTATTCTTTTACTCCTTCTTGACTCCCTGTGTATACTCTATAGGACTTTCCTCATACTCCCCATCTTTTCATACTGACCTCTCTCCTTATATTTGTTTGTCTTGTTATAGTCTACCCTCTTTTGTCATACTCTTTTCACTCTTCATAATCTACCATATGTTTATACTCTTTCCTTTTTCCTCATAGTGTATTCTCTGTTGTTGTACCCTCTTTTTCTTCTTATGCAGCAGTTTTCCTCACATTATCTGTGTTCTCTTCTGGTGCTCCTTTTATACTGCCCCCGGTCTCCTTATACTCTATCTCTTTTTCTTATACTCTCCCTTCTTTCCTCATACTGCCACCTTTCTCCTCATATTCCTCCTTATCTCTTCATACTTTCCAGTCTTTTCATACTTTATGTATCCCCTTATACTGCAGTGTCTGTGTATATTCTCTTTTCTTTTTATATTTCCTATTGTCTCATAGTCCTCTTTCTCTTGTTGTAACTCCTTCTATTTTCATACTCCCATGTTTGTTGTCATAATCTCCCTTCTCTTGTTATAAGCAATATAATAGTGTATTTCATATATTTATTTTTCTAAAGTGATATATATTTTTTATAATAGATTCTTTTTATCGTCACTGAAAAAAATCATCATGCCAACAAAAACAGAAAGGAGGAAAGAACGAAAGAAAGCAGTTTATTTAAAGAGAAGTCATCTACAACATTTACCTGAAGAACAATGTTTTAACAAAAAGAAAAAAAGTCCTGGTCGGAAAACTAAGACTTTTCTGTGAAGACTGTTAACCACTAACAGTAGTGTGCACAAATCAAAAAAGAGTATCACTGTTTCTGCAACTAAGAGGAAAGAGAAGAACCATGGAAAAACTTGTTCTGAAAAAAATATATATAGTAAAAGGAGGAAAAACCAATATTAGAAAATAAGGAAGAAGATGTTCTATAATAGAGTTTTGTCAAACTTGACTAAGTTAATCAAGAATTATAATAAGAAAACAGCATTTTATAAGAAGAGGAAATGTATTGAAAATGTCGTTGAGAAAGCTTTTGAATTAAAAAAGAAACTGTTTTAGTAATCAATAGAATTCAATCACTAGATAAGCTAATCCATTTAATGAAGGGCAAAAGTAAGTGGAGAAGAGTAATTAATAGAAGAAATGTTTCTGAAGTTTTTTGGGGGAAATGGAAACATAGTTCAAGTTCTGAGCCTTTTTTAATGAGGAGAGTTATTTTCTGAGTAATGATTTGTAGCATGCAGTTGACACTACAGGTCGTGCTTATGAGGTTAAAAATGGCTGTCCTGTTGAGAAAGAGAAAATTGTTCCTAGAAATGTGGAAGAGGTGTTAGCTGATGAAGTATTAGGGAGAAGGCCTAAAGCTCCAGTGTACACTTGAAATTGCAGTGGTATTTGTAGTGTACGGCAGGAATCTATTGATTTTTTACTCAATTTCTCAAGTAACTATTCTAAGAAAAGTGTTAAACAAAAGATTAAGAGGTTACAAGGATTAGACCCTTGCAGAGTGAGAGAAAATACTGGTTTGCAAGGTCATTCTTTGGCTTGTCTTTCTAAAAAAGTATGTAGAAGTGTTTTTCACCATTTCAGGATGTTGGCAGTACATCATACTGAAATGAGGAAATTAGTCAGAAGGTTGTATTATGCAAAAAGTCCAGCTCTAATGTTAAAGAAGTTAAACAGTGCTCTTGTGCATGGATCTGTCTCAGATTTAAAGAACGTTTGTGATGAAATTCAGGTTCTTTACTTTGGTCCTGAAGAAGACAGTGCAGAAATTGATACTTTCGTAGAAGGAAATGTAGAAGAGAATGTAAAACATTGTAGTACAGAAAAATGTGAGCAAGAAATTACAAAGTTCAAGGTGATTTCAGGTGAAACACCAAATTATTCTTAAATTTGTTGTCGACGTACTCATTATAAAAATCAGACTAGGACTTTTGATCTGTATTTAAAATGTGAAAAGGAAAATAATAAGGAGTGGATATAATTTGTAAATTATTTGTTGGTAGAGAATAGTTTTGATTTGGGTTCTGATCAGAGTATTTGTAAATATTGTTATAACAAATTAGATGAGAATAAAATGCCTGCTAGGGCTGTGCATAATAATTTTGAGTTGGTAAATATTCCTTCTGAACTGATGGATTTAAATACTTATGAGTCTATTCTTATTCAATGTGTGCATACTTTTCAGGCTATTGTTCGTATGGAGCCTCAGACAGGGAAATTGCCTCCTTCAGATTTACAAAGAGGATTAAAGGGAAGAGTTGTGTATTTGCCACTAGATTAAAAGAAAAATATTGAAACAGTTGGAGTAGAAAATGTAGAAGATGAACCTTTAGTTATTCTTGTTAATGGTGTTCCTATTAAGAGTAAGAACATCTGGCAGGAATTAGTGGATGTTAGGAAAGTGAAAAAGGCAATGTTGTATCTGATAAAAAATAATCAATATTATAAAAATGTGTTTATGAGTGAAGAAGAAGAAATAACTGTAGAAGAAGATAGTGACTTGCCATCTGGACAAATTGAAAAAGTGGATGTATCCAGAACTGAAGAAATCTGCGAACATTACAGTGTTTATCCTCTTCATTCTAAAGAAGTGAAGGGGAATACTATAGAGTTATTCCAAATGAAAGAAGCAAAGCATTTGTTTCCCACAGAAAAAGGAGGATGATATGATGATCGACCTGTGCAGATTCCTGCATCTGAATACCGGACATTAAGATTGTATGCAGAAGATCCAAGATTTCGACAATGTATTTCATATTTGTTTCATCTTTTGTTTGAGAGTGATTTGTCTGGACTGTCTTATGCAGTAAACCATAAACTGAAAACAGGTGTACATCTGCAAAATGTTTAGGCAAAGGAATTCATGGCTAAAGTACACCAGAAAGATAATGTTTTGGAATCTCAGCTAATTTATCTCATGGCATGTCAGCGTGGTACTAATGAGTTCTGGCACCGTCTTCATGGAGAACTGAAATATATGCTAAGAAACTTAGGAACTCCTACATGATTCCTTACTCTAAGAGGTCCATTAAAATGGTGGACGGACAAAGTCCGTCCGCCATCCTGTCGGGGCCGGTACCGTCCACCACAAGGGCGGAGGAACCGTGCCCTCAATTAGGATGCATCCGCCACAGTGGCGGGTGCATCCCGCATTTATTACAATGCGGCGGACAGTGCTTAAAGCACCGGCTGCCGCAATGCAAAAAATGCACGTTGTACATTTCAATGCACAACATGACAGGCACCGCTTGGTTTTTGCTTGTAAAAGATTTGTATGTACGCAGAAAACAGTTTCCTATTTGTTTGGCATATGCGGTGACCAGTCATAAATCTCAATGTTTAAGTGTAGATAGTTCTTTAGTGAATATTGGAAGTACCGTGTTTAAAGAGGGTATGTCATATGTTGCTTTGTCCCGAGTCAGAACTTCATCTGGATTGTACTTGATTGATTTTGATGAGACAAAGCTTAGTGCAGATGCAAATTGTGTAAAAGAGTATAATAGATTAAGAAGAGAATATGCACTCAATTTAGGTCAAGATAGCCTGGCTGATGAGGATTATGAATCCGAAACCGGTCCCAGGATGCTTGTTTCCGGTCCAGGGAAGACATGGCTTGGCAGTTCGGGCTGAACTGTTTCCATGAGGCACAGGGTCAGACTGATTTGCATATGGCCTTGTCTGAACTGGGGTGACTGAGTGAGCTAAAGAATGGCGATAGATTAAACCCAGATCAATTGACTGGGGTTGAGTGTTTGTTTTGCTCAAACGCTCCGTCCATCATCCCCTTTTATATCGCTTTGTTCGCCCTAAGTTGGCAGGGTATGCTCAGAAGTGATTCCCTTGCTCACTTGGCCACTGGATTCAAGATAGCCTGGCTGATGAGGATTATGAATCCAAAGCCGGTCCCAGGATGCTTGTTTCCGGTCCAGGGAAGACATGGCTTGGCAGTTCGGGCTGAACTGTTCCCATGAGGCACAGGGTCAGACTGATTTGCATATGGCCTTGTCTGAACTAGGGTGGTTGAGTGAGCTAAAGAATGGTGATGGATTAAACCCAGATCAGTTGACTGGGGGTGAGTGTTTGGTTTGCTCAAACGCTCCGTCCATCATCCCCTTTTGTATCCTTTTGCACCGGAGATGGCGGTCCTCTTCATGGCCCATTATGAGGCTAAATTCATTTTTGACAATAATCCCTTCTCGAGCAATATCAAGCAGTGGCTTTGCTATATCGATGATGTCTGGAGCCTGCGGTCTGGCCCAGTTGAGACATTAAATAGTTTCTTCGGGTGGCTGAACTCCAGGCACCATGACATCAAATTCAGTTACACCAAGAGTAACACCAGTCTAAAACCAGTCTAACATTTCTGGATGTAGATGTCATCCCAAGGTAAAATGTACTAACAGTATTACTTCACCAAAAAGAGACAGACAAGAACACAATGCTACACTTCAACAGCGCACACCCTAGGAGTTTAAAAGAGAACCTTCCTTATGGTCAACTACTACGTATTTGTAGAAATTGTTCGACCAAAGATGACTTTGAACAATATGCAGGGAACTTTTGTGACCAGATGCAGGTTAGGGGATATCCTAAAAAAATGCTAAAACACGCAAAAAAGTGTGCATGGTTTACACCGCGAGAAACATTATTGGAAAAAAGAACGAAACCACCACTGGATCGGTTGGTATGTGTCTCAACATTAGGGGCAGATACCAATACATTTAAACAGATTGTATTACGGAATTGGCATTTATTAGAAAATCTGGAATGTCCCTTTCCTCGACCACTATTCGCGATGAAAAAGAATAGAAGCATTGGTCAAGAGATTGTAAGGTCAGATGTATTTTCGAAAGAAATAAAAAAAGATTTGCTGAGCCAGTGGGGCCTGAAACCAGTGGAAGGCCATCATAAGTGTGGAAATTGTGTCGCCTGTGACTCTACAATAGAGGGAAAAGAATTTGTACACAAAGAGGTGAAATGGAAGCACACAACGTTTACTAATTGAAGTCCAAAAACGTTGTGTAAGCTATAGTATGCCCATGTGCATAATTATACATTGGCAAGACAAATCAACAAATTAACCAGAGGATAACACACCACAGGTCCAGAATTAAAAAGAAGGTTACCACTGCCCCTATGGTTGATCACTTTATGAAAGCCATGCATTTGGAACATGGTTTTAAATGGACCGTGTTGATTGCATTGAATTTATCTAAAAAAATGACATACGTGGAGTCTTTTTTGTTGGCAAAAGAGGCATATTTGATCATGAAATTTAACAGTGTACCTTCAGGATTGAATGAAATGCCGGAAGTATCAAGAATATAATGTTGGAAGTGTAAACCGTAAAAGCCTCAGAGGTGTATGCATGCATCCCTATGTGTTTAAAAATTGCAAAAAATGTGTTTAAAATTATCTGATCGTGTACTAAGGTGTCCAGTTTGCAATTAGATGATTAGTTTGACATATTCATATAATTACAGTTGTGACTAATGGTTAATGCATCCACCATAATGCCAAGAACATGCCGGTGAAATGAAAACCCACAACAGATAGGTTAAATTGCGCGATCGAGTGCAATCGGGAAAATTGATTATTGAAAGACAATGGTTCATAAGTATAACATTAAATGAAAGGGATTCATAACTTGGAGAGCAATACAAATTTAATAATAAATCTGACTGGCTTAAATTTTGATAAAATCACGAGCCACGTGATAAACAAGGTAAAAAGTACATTACCCAGAAGCCTAAGCACAAACAGATGAATACTGGAAGATCACGGCCGTCAGTGGCTTCTGCGTTTGGAGTAATGCAGAAGCGCAAGGAGATCGGGCAAATTGGTGACAGTAGGAGATAAGGTGAGGTGTGGGCGCATTCTGTAGCTGAAAGAACGGGCATATTTAAACACGCCCGGTAGTAATAAGCGCCGCTGTGTGGTTTTTGTCCCATTAGGAAACGAAAAATCGAGTGGAGATTGGAGGTTAGGGAGCTAATCTTTTGAAACATTCCTGCCGACTACATGATACGGAGGTATGCCATTTTCCCCTGCTTTACTTTATTTTCTTTTAATTCCTGATACATTGACATGATAGAAACATTCCTGTCAGAAGTTAATTGTGGCGAGTTGATTTCTTTCAACAGAAACCTTGGATTGAATTCCCAGAATAAATATAATTGCCTGAGTTTTTGAATATTCATTATATGGACAGAAAATATGTTTTTTTCAAGATGAACTTTATTGTTCATACAGGATCATGAACATTGGTTCCGCCAGTAAAGTGGGAGAAACGCATGGCCATTGAAAAAAGTGCCTGACTTTGGCATGTACGATCAGATACAGAGATAGAGGGACAAGAAAATAAATAGAAGGGTCTCGACTTAGAAGTGACAGTTTGTTTTATTTCATTTATGATTGTAGATTTTACGAATGTGTTGAGAATAAGAAGCCCTGAGGAGAGCTCATTGAGATTCTGTGTGGCCCGAAACGCGTCGGCAATCGCTATTCAGTTGGCAAAAAGTTGATATACAAAAAACAAATTGAATTAATTCAGGAAAATAGTTTAGACTGAATTATCAGAATGTTGAATGAGATCTCATAGTGCCTTTGTGGAGTGCACATGGCGCATTGGTTAATGTAATGTCTAGAGGTCAAATTATAATTAAGTATAATTTGTTTGTTACATTGTGATAAATGTTATGTGAATTGTTGTGTATGTAATATGTATATGTTACTAGTTATGTTTCGAGAGAAGTACATAAATTCCTTTCATATGAAATAAGGATTGAGAAAACTGGGCAAATAAATAACCCGATCACTAAAAGAATATAGTGTGGTTGACTCAAATAAATTATAATTAAGTAGGATACCAGGTTGCTTTCCCCTTGTTGTACTCATAAATAGACCCTACCTGGGTCCTGTCTAAATGGGCCTGACCCCTTTTTTGTAACAAAAAACTTTTACAAAATTGACATTATCTAGCCTGGACTATTTTGTGCCTGCAGCCTGTGTCTGGGTCATATGGCTAGGCAAAGTTGGCAGTTTGGCTTTGTGTATTCCTCTTAGACAGCCAAACTCAATGGGAGCTTTGGTGTGACTGAATGGGTCATCACTGGAAGGATGGGAGGGACAGCCCCAGTCTGTTAAGGGTCTGTAAGACATGGGAATGCGTCAGTGTCTTCTAGGAAGAATGAAACATGTAGACCGCAAAGACAGATACGTGGGCAATTAACCCTTTTTGCTGCTAGGCTTTCCCCCCCCCTTGTGCTAAGCCTTTTTTTGGCTATTTTGGGGTGGTTTGCTCTTAGGCCCCTGTAACGTTTTAACCACATAAGGTATCCATGCCAAATGTACGTCCTTCTCTTCCAACTTCATCGGGATTTTAAAGGTACCCTAAGGAAACCTAACAAAATCTATAATTTGCTTAAAACTAAACACCAAGAGGAATCCAGGAAGGGGATGATTTGTGTGGCTCTAACCAGGTTCTGTTACTCAAAACGCCTTGCAAACCTCAATCAATCAATCAATCAATCACGGCATTTGTAAAGCGCGCTACTCACCCGGGAGGGTCTCAAGGCGCTGGGGGAGGGGTAGGTTACTGCTCGAACAGCCAGGTCTTGAGCTGCTTCCTGAAGGAGAGATGGTCTTGGGTTCACCGAAGGTGGGTGGGGACGGAGTTCCAAGTCTTGGCTGCCAGGTAGGAGAAGGATCTTCCTCCGGCGGTGGCTCTGCGGATGCGTGGTACGGTGGCGAGTGCGTGCTGGTCGATCGTAGCTGGCGGGTGGGCGCGTAGAAGGTCATGCGGTGGTTGAGGTACTTGGGGCCCAGGTTGTGGAGAGCCTTGTGTGCGTGGGTGAGGAGTCTGAACGTGATTCTCTTGTTGACGGGGAGCAAGTGCAGGTCTCTCAGGTGTCGGGTGATGTGGCTGTGTCGGTGGATGTCGAGGATGAGTCGTGCGGAGGCGTTCTGGATGCGTTGGAGTCTTTTTTGAAGTTTGGGTGTGGTTCCGGCGTAGAGGGTGTTCCCGTAGTCTAGTCGGCTGGTGACGAGTGCCTGGGCGACGGTCTTCCTGGTTTCCGTGGGGATCCATCTGAAGATCTTGCGGAGCATGAGCAGGGTGTTGAAGCACAAGGATGAGACGGCGTTGACTTGTCTGGTCATTGACAGGGAGGAGTCCAGGATGAAGCCCAGGTTTCGTGCGTGGCCCGTTGGTTTGGGAGCGGTGCCCAGGGCCGGGGGCCACCAGGAGTCGTCCCAGGTGGATGGTGATGATCCCAGGATGAGGACTTCGGTCTTGTCTGAGTTCAGTTTAAGGCGGCTGTTTCTCATCCAATCGGCGACATCTTTCATCCCTTCGTGTAGGTTGGCTCTGGCGGTGGTGGGGTCGTTGGTGAGGGAGAGGATGAGCTGGGTGTCGTCGGCGTAGGAGATGATGTTGAGGTTGTACTGGCGTGCGATGGCTGCGAGGGGCCTCATGTAGACGTTGAAGAGGATTGGGCTGAGTGAGGATCCTTGTGGTACGCCGCAGATGACTTTGGTGGCCTCGGATCTGAACGGAGGGAGGCGAACTCTCTGAGTTCTTCCAGTGAGGAACGAGATGATCCACTCCAGCGCATTCTCTCGGATTATGACGTTGCTGAGGCGCTTCACTAGGGTGTGGTGGCAGACGGTGTCGAATGCTGCAGAGAGGTACAGGAGGATGAGGGCCGCTGTTTCCCCATTGTCGATCAGAGTTCTGATGTCGTCGGTGGCTGCAATTAGGGCGGTCTCGGTGCTGTGGTTGGCCCGAAACCCGGACTGCGAGGGGTCTAGGGATCCGTTTGTCTCGAGGAAGGCGGCAAGCTGTTTGTTGACGGTCTTCTCGATGACTTTGGCCAGAAACGGGAGGAGCGAGATGGGACGGTAGTTCTTGAGGTCGGTGGGGTCCGCCGTTGGTTTCTTCAGGAGGGCGGTCAGCTCGGCGTGCTTCCAGCTCTCCGGGAAGGTGACGGTGTGGAAGGAGGAGTTGATGGTGTCTTGGAGATGGGGTGCGATGGTAGCGTCGGCTTTGTTGAAGACATGGTGTGGGCACGGGTCGGTTGTGATCCGGAGTGGATGGAGTTCATCGTGCGGGTGGTGTCTACGGTGCTGATCGGGGTCCAGTTGCAGAGGGTGGTGGTGGCAGGTGATGGTTCGGTGGTAGGGTGCGTGGTCTGTGCGTCGAAGCTGTTGTGTATGTTGGCGATCTTGCGGTGGAAGAACGAGGCGAGTGAGTTGCAGAGGTCTTGCGAGGGAGTGATGTCGTTGTTTCCGGCGCTGGGGTTGGAGAACTCTTTGACGATGCTGAAGAGTTCCTTGCTGTCTTGGGTGTTGTTGTCCAGTCATTCTTTGAGTGCCGTCTTCTTGGTGGCGCGGATCAGCTGATGGTGTTTGTGGATGGCGTGCTTGAGGGTGGTCCTGTTGTCTGTGGTTTGGTCGAGCCGCCAGGCTTTCTCGAGGGTGGGGCAGTTCTTCTTGGATTCCTTGAGTTCGTCGGTGAACCAGGGGGTTTTCTTGCTGCCGGGTCTGCTGGGAGGGTTCTTTAGTGGTGCGAGGTCACCGGCGCAGGCGGTCAGCCACTTGGTGAGGTTGCTGGCTGCTTCATTGGGGTCCGTTGTACTGGTCGGAGTGTTCTGGCTGAGGGAGGCGGTGAGCTGCTCGGAGGTGATCTTGCTCCAGCTTCGGCGGGGGACCTGTTGCGGGTGGTGGTGGGTCGTAGTTCTTCTGAAGTGGACGCAGCTGTGGTCGGTCCAGTGGAGTCCAGTGGCGTGGCTGAAGGAGATGTGCTTTGCGGAAGAGAAGACGGGGTCAAGCGTGTGGCCGGCGTAGTGGGTGGGGGTGTTCACCAGTTGCTTGAGTCCGAGGTTGGCGAGGTTGTCCAGCAGGGCGGTGGTGTTTCTGTTGATTTTGTTCTCCAGGTGAAAGTTGAGGTCCCCTAGGATGATGTAGTCGGCGGAGGGAAGGGCGTGCGGGCTGATGAAGTCTGCGATGTCTTCGCTGAATTGTGTGCGTGGTCCCGGTGGTCTGTAGATGAGGGTGCCGCGGAGGGTGGTCTTGGGGTCCCAGAGTTCCACGGCATGCCTGTGGATGGAGTGGGTGTTGAGCAGGATTCACTTCAGGTGGTTGCTGCTGGTGCTGGGCTTGGCGGGGCGGGCAGGTCTGGTAGCAGGTGAAACGGCAGGCTTGGCAGGCGAAGGGTCCGTGGGTGCGTCTCGTGGTGTCTCGGTAGCAGGCAGGGTTCCGGCCGGCAATGAGTACGTTGAGGGTGGCGGCGTCGTAGGTTTGTTGTGTGGTCTTGCATCTGCGGTTGGGACCAGGGGTCCTGGCGCTGGGCGCGGTCTTGGCGCGGACGGGCGCAGACGGGCTTGCCTTTGGCGTGCCTTCGGCGCACAATCGGCGTGCCCGCTGTGCGTCAACGCTGCGCGTGGGAGTGGGTGACATAAGTTAGGAGCCGGGAGGGTGGATCAGCTGGGTGGTGGCGAATGGGCGTCGGGGGGCGGGGCCGCAGGGAGGCAGTGGCAGGAAAAGTCTGAGCGAGCAGCGGCTCTGCGGTGACTGGGGCGCTCTGGCGGACGTCTCTGCGGTGGCTCCATTTTTATCCAGAGACCTGGGGGAATGCTGTGTGGTAGGAAATTTGTGTCAGCCTGGTGATCCCACAACTTTGCCAAGCAGAAATCTGAGGAGAAAGTGATTTTTTTCAGCTACATTTGAGGTTTGCAGGAGATTCTGGGTAGGAAAACATTGGGGGATCCATACAAGTCATACCTCTCTGGACTCCTCCGGGCATTTAGTTTTCAGAAGTGTGTGAGTTTGGCAGGTTTCCCTAGATGGCTAACGAGCCCGGATCCAGAAACCCAGGTGACCCCCTTGCAAAACCAGGTTGTTTTGTGCAAGGTAATGGTGATGTCCCCACAATATGTTTTGGGCCCTTCCCTGCTGCGGGCACTTGGCCCACCCAAACGAGTGAGTAACATTGTTATAAGGAGACTATGGAAATGCAGGGTGGGTGGAATTTTGATGATTCACATAGATTCCAGAACCTTCCATCACAGAAATGTTGGGAAAATGTTTTTTTTACAAAGCTTGAGAGACCACCTGCGTGGTCTCTCAAGCTTTGTAAAAAAAACATTTTCTACATGCTCAGGGGGCTGAGATAACCCCTGAGCACATAGAAAGTGAAACTGAAATGAGGCTATCGACCTATTTCATTTTAGGTTTCTGTACAATGAATTCAGCGTGCCGTGCACGCCGATTGTCCTTGCACAGAAACAAGAGAGACAGCCTCAGGAGCTGGTGAAGCTCTTCCTCAGCTCCCGTGGCTGTTGGGGATGAAAGGAAAGAGGCCATCTGAAGCACATGAACACTGTTGCATCAGAGAGCCCCTGGCCGTCCCATGCACCAAAGGGGTTAAACCCCACCTAGCGTCTGCATTTGTTTTGAACACAGCCAAGGCAATATTCTGATAATAAATTTTGCTTCAGGAAGCCTTTTAACCATTTATAGCTAGGATCCCTTGAAATATCTGTACGTGCTCCCTAAATGACACCAGGTTGAAGCCCACAGTGGAAGTATTAGACTCCATCATGAAAACTCTGTAATGAAGCATGTCTTCAGTGTTTCCTAAGGGTGAGATTTTTACAGTAAAATCATTCACTTGCCAATACCACCCAGATGACTGAACTTGTACAGGACCCATTGTCATTTCAGGGACATTGGGGATCCCTTTCCATCCTTTGATTATTTATAGTTTACTGCTGCCCTACAGGCGGCAGTGCAGGTCTGAAACATGATTTGCAGTGCTATGTTAGTGGGTAGGACAATGTGTGCCCATTAGTAGTCTTTAATTTACAGTCCATGGGTACAGGTAGTACCACTTCTAGGGACTATAAGTAAATTAAGTGGTCCCATTAAGTGTAGGTCATATTTACCATGTTTTGAGGACAGCTCACAAGCACTTTAGCACTAGTTAACAGGAGTAAAGTGCACAGACTTCTAATGTCAACAAAAAGAAAATCAGCAAAGTAATGGGAGTGAAGGCAAATAGTTTAGGCAATACCATGCCAAAGATGTCAGGTCTAATAATAACTCTTTACCAAGACATTTGAAAGACCTTTGAAAAACCTCAACTGCATTCCAAGGAAATTAGGGCATCTTTTAGGACTATTCACTTTTTCCATAGAAAATGTAATTCCTCATAAACCTTTCAACATCATTGTCAATACCCAGACACCAGAAAATAAATCTAGCGCTCTCTTATATCACTGTCATTACCAGATGAATTTTCATGCAGCAAAGCAATTATTCCTGCCTCTTTAACTTTGATACCACTAGTGCATCTGGCTTTATAACTCACACAATTTCTTTAATTACCCAGAATACACATCATTTTTATTGCATTCCTGATTACCTGCCTTCTACTGCTCTTAATGTCAAAACTTTACCCCTTTCCTTTCTATTCATTAACGGTATTTCACAATCGTTACACATAATGCAATAACACTTAGACTTGTCAGCCTTAGGCCTTAGGCTGGTCTTCCCCCAACTTTTTTTCCGCCTCCCTTCATTTTACTGAGCACATTTTTGTTGGTTTTATGAATCTGCACTCTTTACTACTGCTGCCAGGTATAATGTACTTGTGTTCACTCCCCTAAACATGGTAACTATGACTTTTCACCAATTGGCTTATTTAATTTACTTATAAGTCCCTAGGTAAGTGCACTACATGTTCCCAAGGACTGTAAATTAAATGCTACTAACGGCCTACAACACTGATTAGCTCCAATGGAACCAATTCAATCAATCAATCAATCAAAGCATTTATATAGCGCAAAACTCACCCAGAGCGTCTCAAGGCGCTGGGGGAGGGGGGTCCGCTACTGCTCGAACAGCCAGGTCTTGAGTTGCTTCCTGAAGGCGAGGTGGTCCTGGGTCAGGCGGAGGTGGGTCGGGAAGGAGTTCCATGTCTTGGCGGCGAGGTAGGAGAAGGACCGTCCCCCTGTGGTGGCTCTTCGGATGCGGGGGACGGTGGCGAGGGCGTGGCCGGTCGATCGAAGCTGGCGTTTGGGAGAGTAGAAGTTGAGGCGGCTGTTGAGGTATCCTGGGCCTTGGTTGTGTAGGGCTTTGTGTGCGTGGGTGAGGAGTCGGAAGGTGATTCTCTTGTTGACCGGGAGCCAGTGCAGGTCTCTCAGGTGTCCGGAGATGTGGCTGCGACGGGGGATGTCCAGGATGAGTCGTGCTGAGGCGTTCTGGATCCGCTGGAGTCTCTTCTGGAGTTTGGCGGTGGTTCCGGCGTAGAGGGATTTGTCGTAGTCCAGACGGTGGTGACGAGGGCCTGGGTGACCGTCTTCCTGGTCTGGGTGGGGATCCACCGGAAGATCTTACGTAGCATGCGCAGGATGTTGAAGCACGACGAGGAGACGGCGTTGACTTGTCTGGTCATGGAGAGGGAGGAGTCCAGGATGAAGCCCAGGTTGCGTGCGTGGTCTGTTGGTTTGGGTGCGCTGCCTAGGGCGGGGGGCCACCAGGAGTCGTCCCAGGCAGAGGGTGAGGATCCCAGGATGAGGACTTCCGTCTTGTCCGAGTTCAGTTTCAGGCAGCTGTTCTTCATCCATTCGGCTACCTCTTTCATCCCTTCGTGAAGGTTGGCTCTGGCGGTGGCAGGGTCGATGGTGAGGGAGAGAATCAGCTGAGTGTCGTCGGCGTAGGAGATGATGTTGAGGTCGTGCTGGCGTGCGATGTCTGCGAGGGGGCTCATGTAGACGTTGAAGAGGGTTGGACTGAGCGAGGAGCCTTGAGGAACGCCGCAGATGACTTCGGTGACTTCAGATCTGAACGGGGGGAGGCGGACTCTCTGTGTCCTTCTGGCGAGGAAGGAGATGATCCACTCCAGTGCCTTCTCCTGGATTCCGACGTTGCTGAGTCGCTGCACTAGTGTACGGTGGCAGACTGTGTCGAAGGCCGCGGAGAGGTCTAGGAGGATGAGGGCTGCTGTTTCTCCGTTGTCAAGCAGTGCTCGGATGTCATCGGTGGCTGCGATCAGGGCGGTCTCGGTGCTGTGGTTGGCCCGGAAGCCAGACTGCGAGAGGTCGAGGGATCCGTTCGTCTTGAGGAAGGCAGCCAGCTGCTTGTTGACGGTCTTCTCGATGACTTTTGCAGGAAACGGGAGCAGCGAGATGGGGCGGTAGTTCTTGAGGTCGGTGGGGTCGGCTGATGGCTTCTTTAGTAGAGCGCTGAGTTTGGCGTGCTTCCAGCTCTCCGGGAAGGTAGCGGTGTCGAAGGAGGTGTTGATGATGTCCCGCAGGTGGGTGCGATGACAGCGTCGGCCTTGTTGAAGACGTGGTGAGGGCAGGGGTCGGTAGGAGATCCGGAGTGGATGGAGTTCATCGTGCGGACGGTGTCTTCGGTGCTGATCGGGGTCCAGGCGCGGAGGGTGGTGGTGGGGGGCGGTGGTTCGGTCGTGGCGTGCGTCGGTTGAGTGCTGAAGCTGTTGTGTATGTCTGCGATCTTGTTGTGGAAGTAGGAGGCGAGGGAGTTGCAGAGGTCTTGCGAAGGGGTGATGTTGTTGTTTCCGGCGTTGGGGTTGGAGTGTTCTTTAACGATGTTGAAGAGTTCCTTGCTGTTGTGTGCGTTGTTGTCCAGTCGTTCCTTGAATGCGGTTTTCTTGGTGGGGTGGATGAGTTCGTGGTGTTTTCGGGTGGCGAGCTTGAGGGCAGTCATGTTGTCCGGTGTTGGGTCTCTGCGTCATGTTCTCTCGAGGGCTCGGCAGTTCTTCTTGGAGCTCTTGAGTTCGTCGGTGAACCATGGGGCTTTCTTGCCACCGGGTCTGCTAGGCGGGGTCTTCAGAGGGGCGAGGTCGTCTGCGCAGTTGCTGATCCACTTCGCGGGGTTGGTGGCCGCCTGGCTTGGGTTCGTTGCGCTGGTGGGAGGGTTCATGCTCAGGGAGGTCGCGAGCTGGTCGGCTGTGATCTTGTTCCAGCTTCTGCGTGCAACCTGTTGCTGGTGGTGGTGGATCGTGGTCCTTCTGAAGCTGAAGTGGACGCAGCTGTGGTACGTCCAGTGGAGTCCGGTGGCTTGGCTGAAGGCGATGTCCTTGCTGGATGAGAAGACGGGGTCGAGTGTGTGTCCGGCCTAGTGGGTGGGGGTGGTGACCAGCTGCTTGAGTCCCAGGTTTGCGAGGTTGTCCAGCAGGGTGGTGGTGTTGCGGTCGTTGTTGTTCTCCAGGTGGAAGTTGAGGTCCCCGAGGAGGATGTAATCAGCGGAGATGAGGGCGTGTGGGCTGATGAAGTCGGCGATGTCTTCGCTGAATTCTGTGCGTGGTCCCGGGGGTCTGTAGATGAGGGTGCCTCTGAGGGTGGTCTTGGGGTTGATGTGGACCTGGAAGTGCAGGTGCGAGGCGGGTGCGAGGGTGTCGTCGGTGTTGGTCGTGATGGGGATGGTGTTCCTGTGGATGATGGTGATGCCTCCTCTGGTCTGGTTGATGCGGTCCCTTTGTATGATCTTGTAGCCGCCTGGGAAGGCGACGGCGATGTCGGGTTCTGAAGAGGCGTTCATCCAGGTTTCCGTGAGGAAGGCGACTTCTGGTGAGGTTGTGTCGAACAGGTTCCAGAGCTCGATGGCGTGTCTGTGGACGGAGCGGGTGTTGAGCAGGATGCATTTCAGGTGGCTGCTGCTGTTGCTCGTCTTGGTCTTGGTTGGTGCTGGAGTAGTGCTGGTCCGGATGCAGGTGAACTTGCAGGCGTTGCAGCAGAAGGGTCCGTGGGTGCGTCTCGGGGTGGCTCCGTAGCATCCTGGGATTCGGCCGGCGTTGAGTGCGTAGAGGGTGGTGGCGTCATACGTCCGGCGGGTGGGCTGGGGTCTGCGGGGGCCAGGGATCCTGGCACTGGGCACGGTCCAGGCGTGGACGGGTGCAGACGGGCTTACCTTTGGCGCACCTTCGGCGCTCAGTCGGTGCTCCCGCTGTGCGCGTCCGCTGCGCAGTCGCTCTGGGGGCATCATAAGAAGGGGGACGAGAGGGCGGGTCAGCTGGGCGGCGGGAGCGTCTCGGCCAATGGGCCAGTGGTGGGCGGGGCCTGTGGCGAGCTGCGGCGGGAAACTGGCGAGCGGGCGGCTCTGCTGAGGCTGGGCCGCTCGGGGACCAGGGGGGCGTCTGCGGCGGAAAAAGGCGGCAAGGCTGTCAGGCAGAAGCAGGAGGCGGCAGGAGGAGCAAGGGGGTGACCCGGCCTGGTGAGAGGCGCAATTGTTCCACTGCTGCGAGATCAGAGTCTATATAGTGCAGCTGTTGCGGGTAAAGGACTGGCACATTGCACCCTGAACCACCGCTACAGAACTGACGTATCACCGCCACTGCATGGGTAAGACTGACGCATAACCTCTACAGCGTGGAGAGACCCAGCTATGGCATTCAGAACCGCCACACATGGGATCCACCGCTTTGCTCACGGAATTGCTGCATTGCCGCCGCTGAGTAGAGAAATTTGGCCCAGCACCTCAACTGCGTGGGAATCACCGACTCATCTTGCGGTCGGCCTGAACTCTTGACTTTGTCATTTTCCAGAGCGACCAATTAACTCTTTAGACACTACTTGCTTCTAAGCACTATATTTTGCTTTCAATCTTTAAAAATTAATATGTTGACTTTTACACATTGGATTTTCATTGTTTCAGTCCCATATTATTCATAAAATCCTAATCTATTTTTCTAACCTAGTGTATAGACTTTTTGTGGTGTTTTTCACTGTATTGTTGTACGAAGTGTTGCACAAATACTTTACACATTGCCTCTTAAGTTAAGCCTGACTGGGGACAGGATCACGCCGGCATCCAACATGGCTGATGGGCTGTGAAGCTCTAGACAGAGAAGTTCGATTTCCATGGTTTTCAGGCCTTAATGCTCAGCTATACCCATCCACCTTGCCATCATCTATCGGGTCATTGCCACTGCACAACATCCTGTTTTTTTTTGGTCAAGCTGTGAGAAGCTGGGGCTGCAACACTGTGTATGAGTAGGACATGCCCAGTTGTGGCAAATGGGGCCATGGGTGAGCCTGAGGATTGGGCTACCAAGCCCTACTGGGCCCTCTGCACCCCATGAACCCTGTCTATGTTCCACTGCTTATTCTGCCATGAGGTGCCAGGGACATGCTGCTGAGATCATGGGGAGGCACGGCTAAAGACCTGCACTGGGCGGCCTGTTGGTGCTTGGCACTGCGGGGGGAGGGGTTCCCACCCTGCAGCTACCACCTGCTGATCTGCGACATCCAAGTCAAAGACCACAACTTTTACCAGAGTTGTGTGCACCGAGTGACTGAAATGGCCCCCTGGAGTGTCTGCGGGCCACTGAAGCCCCCTCCTTTAGATATATCAGCAGCCTCATCTGACCATGGTGAGAGCGCTGCAACGTTTGCCTTGGCTCCAGCACGCTTTCTTTTTCAACCTGCACAGCATATTCTGCTACCTGACATCACACTAACAGCAGATGGATGAAACTGAGGTTTGCCATGGTGTTCTTGGCCTGTGCCACTTCCTCTACTCGGGCCTGGTCCCCACCCTGCATAATCTGTGATGCATTGGCCTAGAACCCTTCCTATTACCCCAGCTCTACTATTTGGAGATAGACCACTAGTCATGGCCCTTTACATTGCTCCGTTGCTGAATACTTGGAACACTTGAATCATCTCGGGAAGGTGTGCTGACTGTAACTCACATCAGCAGCCTGGGCTAATTGAGACCCTTGGGGCTGCTACAGCTATTGGCCTGCATCTACCTGGCTTCATCAAGTCATGAGCCACCCCTTCTACCCACTCTTTATTTGTTTGGGAGAGACTCTGACAGGCTCCAGTTGTGCTTCTGATTGCCATCCTAGGCCAAACTCTATTGCAAAGTCTGTCTGGCATCCATCATGAGGAGGGGTGGCCCTAAACAAAGCAATCTTCCCTTTGAGTGGGCCCGGAAATCTGGTAGGCTTGAATCCACTCATGAGACTGAGGACCAACACCACTGTGGCTGAACTGCAAGCTGGGTTACGCTCCAGAGACACTCGCTTTGACACTTTGATGTCCCGCCTACTTCATATGGGGGAGATGATTGAACATCATGGTACCCATCTGAATGACACAGAGGAACGTATATCAGGCCTGGAGGATGGTGCTTTGGCCCTTGCCAAATGCCTGGACAAGATGGAGTGACTCCTTAAGTTTGAAGCCATTAAAAATGATCTCAAAACGAGATCGTGCAGGAACAATGTTCACATAACTGCACAGCGGAACCCACCAATATGGGGCAACTGAACCAATTTGTAGACAATCTACTGGTGGAACTGTTTGAGCATCAGAACTTCAAAGACACCTTGGTGGTAGAGCATGCACATTGGTTGCAAGGGCCTAGACCACCACCTGAAGCCACCCCTCTTCCCATAAATGCATGTCTACTCAACTTCAGGGACCAGGACACAGTGCTCCGGATGGCTCACGAGTGAGGCCTATTGCAATATCAAGGATCTGCCATCTCTCTTTACCCTGACTTCACAATGCTGGTTCAAGAGGTGCATCATAAATTTCAAGTTTTCAAAATTCTGCTCCACAAAAACAGTCTTTGGGATGCCATGTTGTACCCCGTCAGGCTTCACATAGATGTCAAGGAAAGGCTCGGAATTCTGACTTTCCGGCGGAGGCATTGTCCTGCTGTAAGATGCTTAACCCTGTTACTGCTTTTTCTCCCCCAGATCACACTCTGGCTGATCTGCAGACCTCACCCAGCATGAACCTCTTACCTACTGGGTGATCTTCTGCCCCTGAGATTAATTGAATGATGTCCTTTGATGATGTCTCTTGGATGGCCATTAAACTCGCTTCTTAGCCATGTTCTTGGCAGTACATTTCCATATTCGCCTGATACCAATAATTTCTTTGCACCATTTGTTTCCTTTATATGGGCTTCATTGACCATGAAGTTCCCCACCCTTGTGTTGAAGATCATTATGTCTTTTGGGATTTATGTTTATTTGTTGATCTTTGAAGGACTTACTAAGCAGTTGGGTCCTCCGTGTTGGTGGGGGTAGAGGGGCCTGTTCATATGGGAACTGTTTTTTTTACTTTCCTTCTCACCGACATACACCATCATACTTATCATGCAGACTGCACGTCTCACATCAGGCCTAAGACTTTGGCGGGCCAGGCCACATCGGCTGAGATAAGAAGTTTAACATTGACACTTCAGGGCTTGATAGCTTGAGAAGAGCAATCAGGCTAATCAAAGGCAATGTAGAAAGTATTTGTACCAACTCTCACAGTAACACAGTGAACACCACAAACTGACACCACAAGAGTTTAGAAAAATAAAGGTATTTAATCTAAACTACACAAGACTAAAACGATAAAAATCCAACATACACAGTTCAAGAATATGGTTTCAAAAGAGTTCTTAAGGTTGCGTTAAAATAATCCACAGTTGCGTCACGTTTTAGCCAACAGTACCTTTAGATGCAACAAAAGTTCCAAATGAAAGCTGTAGCGTTGAAAGGCAAGTGATGCGTCACTCCTTAGACCCTGGAGAGGTGATTTGACAACCCCCCTCGATGTAGCGCGCATGTTGCGGTGACTCCGGTCTGTATGGCGAGGGATGCAATACCTTGCGTGGATTCCGGTGCACAGGTTTCGGTGGAAGCGGTTCGCAAAAGGAATGAGGTGACGATCTTTGGGGCAGCGACGATCTTCGGTGCGACAACTATGCACGGCTCAGCTGCGATCTTCTCCTCTCACGGCCCCTCGATACGATGGCTCTGCGACGACTCTCGCAGCGATGTGATGCGGTCCACAAGCAAGTAGTGCGACAATCTCACCCAGTGACGACAGGCTCTGTGATGATACTTGCAGCAATGGTATCTTCCCGCACCGGTCTGGTGCGTCCCGCAAACTAAGGATGCAATGACTCTGGCAGTGGCAACAGGCACTGCGACGATCTCGGCCTTCGTAGCGGCGGGAATTTCCTCGCACTGATGGAGATGCGCTCTGCAAGCGAGCAATGCAATAAACTTTGCAGAAAGTTCCTTAAATATTGGTTTCCAGCTTCCCAACACAGGTACAGCTTCCAGAGGCACCACAACTGGCCCAAGCACTCTAGGAAGGACAGAACTCTCTCAGCAGAGTTCAGGAAAGCTCGGGTGAATTCCTTTAGTTCCTGGGACTTCTTAACAGGAAGCCAGCTCTTCTCAGGCCCTTGGAGATTCCTTCAAGCAAGGGGACACAGCAGAAAGCAAAGTCCTTCCCCTCTAGTTGGCGGCAAAGCAACAGCAGGTCAGTCCAGCAGAGCAACAGCCGGACAGTCTTCCTTCTTCAGTTTCAACTTTCTCCTTGGCAGAGGTTCCTTCTTGATTCCAGGATGATCTAATTTTCTGTAGTCAGGGGTCCTGTACTCATACCCCTAAAAGTCTTTGCTCCCTTTGTACAGGAGGGCTCTGTGCCCGGTCTGTACCAGTTCTGGGTGTTCCTTGAGCACTTTGTTTTCCTGGCTTCTCCTTTTCTTTTCAGAGAGAGGGGCAGAGTCGTCAGCCGCCCAGCAGGAGGTTGAGCCAGCATTGTGGAAGGCAGGCACAGCCCTATTTAGGCCCTAGTGCGATCCCCTCCCACCACTCAAGAAGAAGATGCAGTAATTCAGCCTAGGGCTGACTCAGCCAGCCTTCTGGGGTCTCCCCCGTCCGTGTCACTCTCAAACCAGACAGTCAATTCACAAACAGGCCAAGGCACACAGAAATGTCAGACAAGAGAAAAGCAACTTTCTAAAAGTGCTGTTCTCAAACACAGGATTTAAAAAACACCTTTCCTAAAAGATTTATTATTAAATTCTGAGTTCAGGGATACCAGACTTTTATGTCCTACCTTGCTCCTATGGGAAGATTTGCAAGTACTGTAAAGGGGGGCAGGATGCACACCACTTAAACCTGATTTCTCAAACTTGTCTCTTTAATCTAAAGGGTGCGTGCCGATTGAGTCTGGTGCCATGCCCTAATGGCACTAAAGTTATGAACATCACTGTAGTGGGGCTTCATCTCGCCCCAAACAATCGCACAGCTAAAAGTGCCAATTGCGTGATTATTTACTTATTTATTCAATGTTAATCCATTTTAATCCATAGTATTCCAAACTTGTCTAACTTATTCTCCAGCTTTAATTCGAGTCCACACGCTGAGTGTATATGCCGTTTCCGAGTTTTTACTGTTCAAACCGTGTCAATCCAGACTTTATGAATGAACAGGACTGAAGCATTAATTCATATCAGGCAGCGTTTATTCAAAAAATACCCAATGCATTTCGGGCTCAACGCCCTTCTTCGGGGGTCACTGTAAATGAATAATAAATAGCCACAATCACAAATTGATTTCTCCACTTCAGTGTAACATTTCTTAATGCTAACCTAATTTATAAACATATTGCACGATGTCAAAAAACATTTATGTCAATTAAAACGCTTAGCACAACAAATCAATGCATTACGAAGAACCCTGTATGCCAGACAGCCTAACTGATATTCTCCTCCCTGATTTTGTATCTTAATCCTTATCACATTCCCATTTTTCGAAGTGTTGAAACCAACCCATCATCCCGTTCCTTACGTGCGATTTTCTCACAACACCTTCTTTTGTGCCTGCACCCTGACAATATGTCACTTGTGTTCGCCTTCAAAACCTTTTCTTATACCCATCCCTCTATAATCACCCTTTACCGAATAGTGAGGCGTATGTAAACTGCCATGTCTCATCTCTCATATTTACTTCCGTTCTCGACAGCCATAATTATTTAACAGTATGACCTCTCTCTATTCCCACCCCTCCGCTTTTGGTAACTTGTCCACCGAACTATGCCCTTGCAGTGCACTCTATTTGACACGTACCTGCCACATGTAGTTTAAAAATCGTCCGTCCTTACTCCATCTAGTCAATTCACAAACAGGCCAAGGCACACAGAAATGTCAGACAAGAGAAAAGCAAGTGCTGTTCTCAAACACAGGATTTAAAAAACACCTTTCCTAAAAGATGTATTATTAAATTCTGAGTTCAGGGATACCAGACTTTTATGTCCTACCTTGCTCCTATGGGAAGATTTGCAAGTAGCCACTGTAGCCAGCATTCCCCATGATAGCCTATGGGCAAGGTAGCCTTACAATAGTGAAAAACGAAAATGGCTGTCATTCACTACCAGAGCATTTCACCTGCACAAGTACATGCTCTACCTTTCACATACACTGCACCCTGCCCAAGGGGGTACCTTGGGATCCATGGGGTGACCAATGTTCATAGAAAGGGAAGGGTTAGCCTGGTCAGTGGGGACACCGACCAGGAGGACATGGCAGTTCACAGACTGCACACAAGCACTGCGGGGGCAGGCCTGAGTCACCATTTTAGTGCTACTCATGTGGGTCGCACAATCAGTGCTGCAGGCCCACTAGCAGTATTTGTATCACCAGCCCTGATACACTCAGTGCACTTTACTAGGGACTTCTTGGTGAGACAAAGATGCCAATCACGGAGAACCAATCACAATAACAATTTACACAGGGAACATTTGCACCTTGACACTGATCAGCAGTGGCAAAGTGCCCAACATCTAAACCTGCAAAAACAAAATCCAGCACAGCGTCAAAAAATACAGGAGGTAGAGGCAAAAGGACTGGGGAAACCATGCCAAAGATGACAGATCTAACACATGTCCCCTCCAGCTGAAAGTGGGGAGAACTGCCCACCCTCTTGGTCTGTCTGAACACGGAAGTGAGTTCCAAACAGGTAGGGTCTCAGCTTCAAAAAAACAAAAAACAAAAAACAAGAGAGGTACTGAGAGTCTGTGAAATGAAGAAATGACAGGACCAGGTTGTGTCCAGTATAAGTGTTCAGATCAAACCATTGATCTTGAGCACATGACACTATTATGTCATAGAGGTGAGGATAGGAAGATACAGGGTTTAGAAAGTAAGAACATAGTACCCATCCGCCCACTCATCAGTGGAATTTCGTCATCTGGGTTGGTGAAAAGAAAGGTGTCCTATGGGCTTCTCCTCAGGGAGAGTCTGAGGTAGCCAGATGTTGGACCCTTAAGAACCACATCCAACCAGCAGAGGATAGTGTCTATCACGTGTATTAATCGGTCGACATGTTTCAGCCTATACCGGCTTTCTTCAGGACCTATGATAAGCTACTGCAACATATGACCTCCCCCTCGGCTCAGGATTCTACCCGATGGTAACGACGGAGAGTGCGTGGCCTCCTTCCAACCTGAGCTGTTGCCAGGCGAGGTGAGGTTTTTTCTCCCTACAATTGGGGAGGAGATACACCTTCAATTGTTGGAGATTGTTCATGTTCAAGCTCCAACTCACGATAAGTATATGTTGCAGTAGCTTATCATAGGTCCTGAAGAAAGCCGGTATAGGCTGAAACATGTCGACCGATTAATACACGTGATAGATAGCAATTCCTTACATGCTATCAGCTTACTGTTTTTAACGATACCACTTTGATGGTCACACCGAATAAAAGTCTTCTTATGTCATCAAAGTAGGTATTTTTAATCACTAGGATTAGTTTCCTTTTTCTTTTCTGAGCACTGCAAATTTATTTGCCCCTTCCACTCACACACTATCCTCTGCTGGTTGGATGTGGTTCTTAAGGGTCCAACATCTGGCTACCTCAGACTCTCCCTGAGGAGAAGCCCATAGGACACCTTTCTTTTCACCAACCCAGATGACGAAATTCCACTGATGAGTGGGCGGATGGGTACTATGTTCTTACTTTCTAAACCCTGTATCTTCCTATCCTCACCTCTATGACATAATAGTGTCATGTGCTCAAGATCAATGGTTTGATCTGAACACTTATACTGGACACAACCTGGTCCTGTCATTTCTTCATTTTACAGACTCTCAGTACCTCTCTTGTTTTTTGTAGTAGTAGTTGGGGGACAAGGTACTCACATTGTCTATAAACTAACTCCCCTAGGACCCCCCAATACTCTGTTGTATTTTTGTTAGGGTCTCAGCTTCTTCAGAGCCCAGACCAAAGCAAAAGCTTCCCTTTCAATTGCACTCCACCTCTGTTCCCTGGGTAGTAGCCTCCTACTAATGAAAGCTATAAGTTGGTCCCAGCCCTTGTCGTTGATCTGTGAGAGTACTGATCCCACACAGTGCTCTGAAGTTTCTGTCTGCAATATAAACTCACTGGAGAAGTCAGGTGCCTTGAGCACCGGTGCTGTACACATGGCAGTTTTCAGGGCATCAAAAGCAGTTTGACAGGCTTTGGTCCAATTCACTTTCCGGGGCTGCTTCTTTGAAGTCAGCTCTGTCAAGGGGGCAACAATGGTGCCATATCCTTTGACAAACCGTCGGTAATACCCTGTGAGACCTAAAAAGGCTCTCACCTCTGTCTGGGTCTTGGGGGCTACCAAGCCAGAATGGTATCAATCTTCGCCTGTAGGGGTGCCACCTGGCCGCTCCCCAACTGATATCCTAAATACACAACAGATCCCTGCCCTATCTGGCACTTGCTGGCCTTGATAGTGAGGCAGGCCCTTTGCAGACCCTTCAACACTTCAACACTTCACAGAGGTGTTTCAAGGGTTCCTCCCAGGTGGCGCTGAACACAGCAATGTCATCCAGGTATGCAGTGCTGAATTCCTCCAGCCCGGTCATTACCTAGTTAACCAGTCTCTGGAATGCAGCAGGGGCATTCTTCAACCCAAAGGGCATGACCCGGAACTAGAAGTGCCCCTCTGGCGTTGAGAATGCTGACCTCTCTTTGCCCCCCGCAGTTAAGGCAATCTGCCAGTACCCAGAAGTTAAAGCAAACGTACTGAAGTACTGGGCAGCTCCCAACAGATCCACAAGCTCATCAGCTCTGGGGATGGGGTGTGCGTCAGTCTTCGTGACCACATTGAACCCACGGTAGTCCACACAAAACCGGAGTTCTGGAGTGACACCTGGGCACAGCAGCTTTTGGTACCAAGACCACTGGGCTAGCCCAGGGCCTGCTGGAGTGCTCAATCTCCCCTAGCGCCAACATCTTGGAAACCTCTTCCTTGATGCTGGCCCTGCCCTTGTCAGCTACTCTGTAAAATTTCTCTTTCACAAGTAAACTATCTCCAGTATCCACATCATAGACACACCAATTGGTGACACCTGGGGTCAGGGAAACTAGTGAGGCGAAATTACCCAACACTTGGCGACAGCCTCTCTGCTGCTCTGGGGTATGCGTGGGCGAGAGGACGACACCATCCACTGACCCGTCTTGCTCCTTGGCTTGCAGGAGGTCAGGTAGCGGGTCACTTTCCTCTTCCATTCCAGCATCTGTAGCCAGAAGCATTGTCACTTCTGACCTCTCAAAGTGGGGTTTGAGGCGGTTCACATGCAAGACTCTCAGGGGCTGCCTGGAAGTCTTCAAGTTAACCAGGTAGGTTACTTCGCTCTTGCACTCCACCACCTTATATGGCCCAGTCCACTTGTCCTGAAGCGCACAAGGCTCCACTGGCGCCATCACCCACACTTTCTGCCCAGGTTGAAATTTGACCAGAGTGGTATTCTGGTAGCACCTCCCTGTAGGCAAACAACAGGCAAGGTAAAACGATGTCCCACTTCCATCTCATGGGCTCAGCTAAGCCCATAATCATACCTTTTGGATGCAGTTCAACCTTTCAACTAACCCATTTCCTTGAGGGTGGTAAGGCGTGGTGAACTTATAAGGTACCACACACTCCTCCCACAGAGACTTCATGTAGCTAGAGATGAAGTTGGTACCCAGGGTCGGAGACCACCTCTCTGGGGAATCCCTCACGAAAAAAGATCCCCATTAATGCACGGCCCTCCACGGGTGCTGTGATTGTCCAGAGAGCGACTGCTTCTGGGTACCGGGTGGCATGGTCCACCAAGACCAGGATGAACCTGTTGCCTAAGGCTGTCTTGTAGTCCAGGGGCCCCACAATGTCAATGCCTACCCGCTCGAAAGGGATGCTCACCACAGGAAAGGGTTGGGGGGGTGCCTTGGACTTCCCTCCACTATTGCCACTGTCCTGACATGGTTGGCAAGATCTACAAAAGGTACCAATGTGCTTCTTCATCTGGTGCCAGTAGAAGTGGGTGACAAGCCTTTGGAAGGTCTTGTCTTGCCCCAGATGTCCTGCAAGAGGCAAGTCATGTGCCAGACACATTAGGAAGTTCCAAAGTGCGCGAGTACCAACAGCACACGGGCTGCACCGGGCTCAGCGAACTTACGCTCACTATAAAGTAATTCACCTTCCCAGTAAATGAGGTGATCTTTGGATGCTCCACCTGCTGCATGGTCTGCGGCCTGCTGCCGCACACCAATGAGGGAAGGGCATTCCTTCTGAGCCTTGCAGAATTCCTCCCTGGAGTGTCCACCTTCTTGCTGCCGATGTGTCAGCTCAGGTAGCTCCCCCAGTTCAGCCACCTGTTCCCCGGTACGCTCCAGGGCATCCCCCTCTGGTTCTGCTCCTTCCTGGGCCATGGAAACAGCCGGGCGGGTTTCCCGCACACCTGCGTTTTCCTCTCCTGGCAGGTCTCTGGGCCACTGTTTCAGGTTCCAGCTCTGCTGACTCACCCTTACTGGCTGCCATAGCACGCGTGGTCACAAAGATCCACGCAGGCAACCCCAACATCTCCAGATGAGATTAGTGCTCCACATCCTTCCATGGAGAACTTTCCAAGTCATTACCTAGCAGACAGTCTACAGGCAAGGCTTCACTGACAACAACTTCCAAGAGACCAGAGACCTCCCTCCACTCAAAGGGAGCACGCGCCACTTTGCAGAGGTGCACTGAGCTGTCAGCTGCAACTACTGGGCGGAGTACATTGGGAATGACCTGCTCTTCAGACACCCACTGACACCTCACGGATGTGACTCTGGCTCCTGTGTCTCTTGGAGCCTCTATCTCCCTCCCATTGATGAACACCTTCTGCCCGTATTTCTTAGTGTTAGGGGGCAGGAAGGTTGCCTGGACCATCTCTTAGTCTCCTTAAGAGACAAGGGTCATAACTGCTAATCCCTCCTCCCCACTGCTGGAGCACCAGTGGGTACTGGGGGTTTCTTAGGGCACCTATTGACAACATGTCCCACCTCATTGCGGTGATAGCAGGTAGGGGGACCTCTGTTATCCTTTCTGACCCTAGGGGGCCGTGGCTGTTTGGGTTTGGGGGGTTGGGACTCCTTTCCCTGGGAACTATTTTGGGGCCCTTGAGAGAACTCCTTTTGGTTACTCTTGTCTCCCCCCACTCTTCTGCTTGGGACCCTGCCCACCTTTGGCTGTGGTACCCACAATTCCTCTGAGGACCCTGGTACTGGTCCAGCGGTCCGCCTCCTTAGCAAGCTCAATGGGTCTGCCAGCTTGCTGTCTAAAAGATGCTGGTACAGCTCTGGAACACAAAGACTACTCAAGTGCTCCCAACTAATTAGATGCAACAACCCCTTATAATCAGTTACTTTGCTGCCCTTCATCCAACCTTCCAGTGCACACGAGTAAAAATTCAGGCACTCCATCCAAGTCTCAGACTCTTTCTTTTTAGAGTTTCTAAACTGCAGTCTGTACTGCTCTGGAGTAAGTCCATACCGGAGATATGGGGCCTCCTTCATATTGGGGTAGGTCATGATACCTGCTAACTCTAAGGACTCTGGAGCACTCCCAGAAGCCTCAAATGTTTCCACAGGCCCGCCCCCCAAAGATGTTCAGGCACACCATTCATTCTCAATGCAATTTCATTAGAAGTAAACCAGGCATAAATATCATCACTCCTATGGTAATACTGTACCAGATCCTTGGAAATATATACTTTACCCCTCTGCACTGGCTGTGCGCTGCCACCATTTGAAATGGAATCCACCTGCTTAGCCTTGATATCCAGTTCTCTCATGCTCACTTCATGAGCCAAAAGCAATTTCTTCTCCTCCAGGGCTGGGGCATTATTGCTCTCCTCCGCTGCCCTCTCTTTTTCTACCTCCAATTGCTTCATTATCATCCTAATGATTTTAATGTCATGGTCTCTCACTTTTTGATTTTCTTCTGCCTCTTTTGGGGTCAGACCCCTGCTGGAGTGGTTGCTGCCAGTCCTTGAATCTGGTCTGCCCACTGGCAATTCATGGGGCTGAAACACCCCCCTTCCACCTGCATCATTTCCTTCTTGGGCCTCCCACGAGGCCTTCAAGATGCTCTGCAGGTCTTCCTTCCTGAAGCTGCTCTTTATGGGGAACTCAATCTTGTTGCAGAATTGTCTAAGCTGTGTAACTTTGTAGGAATACAAATATTCCTATCCTATCGTATCGTAGCCTATCCTATCCTATCCTACAAATCTTCAATGAAAAACTCCAATTCTGCCTCTTCCACACTGGGTGCCTTTCCATTCACAGACATTATGCTTTGAAGGGTTACTCAAAAATAGAACCAACAAAAAAACTCAACCTTAGTATGAGGTAGCGTAGGGGTCTGCACTCACTAGTGATGTACACCCGTCACTGTGGGTCTAGTACAAATACAAGTTCAAATCCCACTGCTGACCAACAATGTTAGAACGGGGGGTCTCTAGTTGGCAGGGGTAGGTACCACTGTCCAAATAGGAACCCTTGCTTCTAGTCAGGGTAAGGAGGTAACACTCTTTAGATAACCCCTGCTCACCCCCTTGGTAGCTTGGCACGAGCAGTCAGGCTTATCAAAGGCAATGTGTAAAGTATTTGTAACAACACTCACAGTAACACAGTGAAAAAACCAAAAACTGACTCCACAACAGTTTAGAAAAATAAAGGTATTTAATCTAAACTACACAAGACCAAAACAACAAAAATCCAACATACACATTTCAAGAATATGGTTTCAAAAGAGTTTTTAAGGTTGTGTTAAAATAATCCACAGTTGCATCACGTTTTAGCCAACAGTACCTTTAGATGCGACAAAAGTTTCAAATGAAAGCTGTAGCATTGAGAAGCAAGCGATGCGTCACTCCTGAGACCCTAGGGAGGTGATGCGACAACCCCGCTCAATGTAGCTGAAGTGTTGAGGTGACTTCGGTCTGTATGGGAAAGGATGAAATACCTTGCGTAGATTCCAGTGCACAGGTTTTGGTGGAAGTGGCTCGCAAAAGGTACGAGGTGACGATCTTCGGGGCAGCTATGATCTCAGGTGGTAAGACGATGCGTGGCTCCGCGTCGATCTTCTCCTCTCGCGACCCCTCGATGCAATGATTCTGCGTCGACTCTCGCAGCGAAGTGATGCGGTCCGCAAGCAAGCTATGCGACGATCTCACCCAGTGACGACACTCTCAGCGACGATACTCGCAGCGATTGTATCTTCCGGCACCGGTCTGGTCCGTCCCGCAAACAAAGGATGCGACGGCTCTGGCAGCGACACTAGGCGCTGCGACTATCTCGCCTTCGTAGCGGTGGGAATTTCCTCACACAGACGGGGATGCGCTGTCATTGAAACCTACACATGACAGGAGGATAAGGGAATAATGTGGACCTGACCTAGGTCGAGCCCTGACTGATAAAGAGTGGTATTACAGCTGCACTCAGTTGAAAGTAGTTTCCCCCAACCACAAAACAAGTTTCTCCAATTTAAAATCGTGCACAGAGTATATTTCACCCCTATCACACTTGCTAAAATAGATCCTAACAGATCCTCCAACTGCCCTAAGCGAAGCAACCCTGAAGCTGATTTTTTCCATTCTACATAGACTTACCATCATATAGGGGCTAAATGGGGTGTGATATTTGAGCGCCTCTCCTTAATGCTAAATATTGAGCTCTATCCTGATACGCTTACGACACACTTGGGTCATGTAGGGGATGTTGTCAAATCTAACTGCAGATACAAAGCGATTGCACTGTCTCTGGCCAAAAGGAAGATAGTGTTGCATTGGTTTAGTGAGGTTCGTCCAGCTTTTAAAGGTTTGGATTAGCAGTATTATTTATTGCAACTCCACTAGTGAGGTGTGTACAATACCGCCACCAGCCTCATGGCCAAATATATTTGGAAACGTCTCAGGAACTCCCAGTACGAGTCCTCCCTACCTAGAGTTGTAACTCAATACCCACAAAGCTGTGTACAATTGATTGCTCCACATGTCACTGTTGCTGTACTTGTCCTGATGACCTTTAATAATTCTTAAAAAGATTGTTTTAAATATCGTTTTCCTTTAGTTTATTTTTAATGGGGGTGATGGATGGGAGTCTATAAGAGACATTTAGCAGAGAAGGTTTATGTTTTTCAACACTATCCAACTTCCGTAAACAAAGTTTCTTTTAGATCAAAATAGGATCTCACATATGAAAAACGGGTGGGGGGGGCACAAAGATCAGCTGTAATAATATTATTGAGTGGTTGTTGTATAATATAATATTGAAAGCACATCTCACTATCCTTAAATATTAGATATAAACATATTTAGAATTTGGACCAGTGTACTTGTTCACAGTCTGTGACCTGGCCGAAGAGGGCATACAAGAGCTGAAATCACATGATAAATTCAAAGCTATTCCTTTCAGGGGCCCCAAATTACTTTTGGCCCAGGGCACCCACAATCCTTAAGATTTCCATGTATAGGGCTACCTTCTGTAAGCCTCATGGCATTAAGGTAGATGTAGTCCTTGCACCTCTTGTTTAATTTTTAATCGTTTTTTAACAGTAAAATACTAAACAATTTTCAATGAGATAATCTCTTTTATTTAAACAGCTCGATTTTCACTAAGATACTTTCCTGACATTAGGATGTGTCAATTCCATTAAAGATTTGCAGAGGATGAATGTAGCAATAGTTTGTTTTAAACCACTGGGCCTAGATGCTGCAATGCTGCAAGTTTCTGTAATGCACACTTAGATTGTGGAAGTGATCAAAGTAGTACAGAACCTTTCACAGCCGTTTGCCTTCTGCAAAGGTACATCACTTTGTTTTGGTATGTTGGATACAGTGAGGCGTTCTAAGAAAACATTTGCCTTCAAGAATGTAGACTGCGTTTCTCAGTACTGTTTCAGGAGCAGTCCCTTAAGGACTATGAACCCATTTTGTCACACACTTTGATAATATTTCTTTTCTTCACATGCTGTACTTATTAATATAGATTTGAAAAGTGATTCTTTGTTGTGAGGCAAATTTGTAACTATAATTCTTATTTTATTGCAGTTTATGAGCCTGTCATTTTGCATGATTCGGATCACAGAGCATGTTCTTATATTTGAGTAGGCGGTTGCTTGAAGTGACAAAAGCATAATAGCGTTGAATACTTTTCATAGATAATTTGTTTTTCAACACAAGTAAGAATCAAAAATTAAACAAACTTCTGACAGTTGCAAACACAATGATAATGTCAGACTATATCATGCAATGTAGGATACTAGACGCTGTAGCATCATTGATAATGTATTGTAGGCCCCTTCCCATCTTTATGCATCAATGCAGCACCAGTAGAAGGCTGTGCCCAGACCAATATCAAGTGAGGGTGGCAACTGTTGGTTCTCTCGTCAGCTGGTTTTTCTAAACAACCCATTGTGCTATGTATGGTTAGTAGTGGATTTGGATCAGAGTGGAAAAATATATTCCTCCCATTGGACAATCAGGTTATTGCTTTCTGGCACATCATCACATGGGCTTCATCAGCAAAATGGTTGACACAGTAATCATAATTTTACCATAATTGTACACCAGCTCTAAAAAGTTGCAATTTCTATTCTAGACTAGGCGGCTTTTCGATTCCCCAATGCTAACTATCTTTGGGACTAACACAGGCAAACAATACATGACACGTTCTACCTTTGGTGCAAATATGCGCGTGTCAACTGCAAACCTTTCGTATCTATCATCTATCATAGCAACATTGTCCGTTTTCGAATTACATAATTTTTATCCCATGTGTCATGTCACTTAAACCTTAACCTTGCCTCCAGTTATTCTAGCATTTGTATTCATATACTACAATATCTTTCAAGATTATGCCAAGTTCTTTCAACTATATATCCAATCCAATCCAATCCAAAAATCTTTATTTCGGCCATTAAGACCATAAAACATTATTAAAATCATCATTTAAGTGCATATAAGTACAAGCGGAAAGAAATCTTGGCAATTAACATTGAATAAATAGAATGGATAAAAGAAGAGACATCACAGTTCATATCAGTTAAGATAAAATAGGCGTCATGATAAAACATTACCAACAGAAGCTAGAAGTTACTTTAAGACAGTGGCCGGGACTATCATCCTATGTTGGTTTGGCCTTAATCAACTTGGACCTAATACGCCATATGGCGAACAAATATTTTGAGACTGCAAAGACAATGTGTGGGGAGGAGTCGGATTTCAATATTCTATAAGATGTTAAACAGTTTCTTATTGCCATGTTTCTGCATAGAGGCACCAACCAATATTTCCTTGGAGACCTATAGGTGGGACAAAAAAACAGAACATGGATTTCCTCCTCATCACAGGAATTGCAGCCAGGGCATAGTTTGCCCCCTCCATTGGTCCATTTACTCGTAAAGGATTTAAGGGGTAGGGTTCCGAACCGCCACTGTATGAAGAGCTTCCTTACCGTGATTGGGTAAATAAAATCCAATAAAGTTTCAAACTTATAAGAATTTTTGGATTGAGTAAAACAGTGGGTTAAGGTGCCAATGCTAAGTGCAGTCATGTGGGATACAAGATTTTGATCCTTGTATGCTTTCACTAGTCTTTTCCGAGGGACCTTATTGCAGCCAATTTCGGGAGCCAGCCACAGTTCATTGAAGCCTAACCGGAACAATTCTTTTTTAACAAAAGTTAGCCAGGGGATCTTGTCAGTGTGATTTAAGTTCATAACATGTACGAGATCTTGCCTGTAATGGCTGAGCTCCTTAGTTGACCAGAGTCTATGCCAGAATCTTATGGGATTGAGTTCAACATCCTCCCTGATAGACGGTAAGCCCAGGTCAAGACGCAGGGGAAGCAAGGGAGTTGCAGCTGGGAGGGCCAGAAGACGCCTCATGAAGTTATTCTCAACACGTACCATCTCAGTTGCAGCTTGATGTCCCCAAAGTTCGCTGCTATAAAGTGCAGCGGGTTTCGCTTGTATTTTGTACATCTCAACTGCGGGAGCTATAGGTTTGTATGTTGAGGTATTTGTGACCTTTAAGATAGCCCCAGAAAGCTGAGAGAGCCTTATTCGCGAACTTGCGATCTGTGGACACCATGAAAGATTCTCTTGGAGGGTTACGCCCAGGTACTGAAATGTTTTGACCCTCTCTAAGACCGTGAAGTTTAGGGATGGGTTGGGTCTGGTTGTGTGGGAGGGGTTAAAAATCATATACTTGGTCTTCCCGGCGTTGATCTCAAGGCCATACTGCCTACAGAAGAGATCAAAGCCATCAAGAATTCTCTGAATTCCCATGGGTGATTTGGAAAGCAGGAGGGTGTCATCAGCAAACATAATTGCCGGCACCCTCCTGCCTGCCAGGACAGGGGCGTCATTGTCCCCAACGTTGGCTAAATGCGAGATGACACTATTCACATAAAGACAAAAAAGGGTGGGGGAAAGGACGCACCCCTGCCTAACCCCCCGGGAAACAGGGAACCTTTTTGTCAAAGCACCTTCCTGCCCACATCGTACCTGGGCGAAATTACCCTGATGGAGTCTAATTATTGCCTGGAGTAAATTGGTGGGTACTCCCATCTCCCTCAGGACCTCCCAGAGTTTTTTCCGTGGTACAAGGTCGAAAGCTGACCTCAGGTCTACGAACACCATGTACAATCTCCCGCCCTCAATGGTCACCGTTTTCCAAAAGAGGAGAACGAGGCGGAAGATTTGGTCCATGGTGGACGTATTTTTCCTGAAGCCAGCCTGGAGAGGACTCAAGATTTCATTTTCCTCCATCCAATCCATGAGTTGGTCCAATAAGAGTCGCGAATAAATCTTCTGGTGGACATCTATCAGGCTGATCGGCCTGTAGTTGGATGGGAGCAGAGGACAGCCCTTCTTAAAGATTGGGACTATCTCTGCCCCCAGCCAAGTACAGGGGATCGCCATTCCACATGCTATTGAGTTGAAAAGTATAAGAAGGTAGGGCGCCCAGATCTCTGGATGGGACCTAAAAAGGTCACCTGGTAATTTATCAAGGCCAGGGGCCTTGCCCAACGCTAAGCCATCTATTGCGCTAACCACTTCCCCTAACGTGAACTCCAGGGTATCTCCAGGGAGGGAGAGAAGTGTTGCAACAGTGGCATCAGTATTTTCTAATTCATCTGCATATAGTTTCCCAAAGTGATCTTCCCATATATGTGCTGCTATATTGGGTTCAACTGCAGCTTTGAGTTCCCCTGAGCCAGTAGTGACTATGGACCAAAATCTTCTTGTGTCCTTAGCTATTAGTGCTGCCGAAAGATCCTGCCATCTGTCCCAGTCCCAATCTGACCTTGCGCGAGCCATAATGTCCTTGTACAATTGTCGCAGAACCGACACCCTGGTACGGGGAGCGCCCTCTTTGACTGCAGCAATAAGATCAGATTTGGCCTTTCTGCAGTCAGAGTTGTACCAAGTGGAAGTTCTAGTCTTGAACTTGAGTTTAGGTACCTCTGGATAGAGGACCTCTCCCAAAGCTCCCACTATGTCTTCATGTATAGAAGGTAAGGTTTTAAATAAGTCCTGGGTACTGGCATGACTGGTTAGTTCATCCAAAGCCTCAAATTTTGGGAGCACAAGGTTGTAAATTTTCCCAATATTTTCTTCCGACTTGGAGAATTTCTGCCATCTCACCTTACGCCTGTTTGAGGTTAATACCAGGTTTCCCCGTTGATCTCTTTCCTCTAGGGAGGAAGGTCCGGTAGGCTCAGGAAGATAGACCAGGGAAAGTGAAAGGGCGTTATGGTCACTATCAGTGCGGGGGATTATATTAAAATCCACCTCTTTGGCCACAGGCTGGTATCAACAAAAATGTAGTCCAGTCGTGACTCATGATTTGGTCTATTGAATGTGCATTTTGAAGGGGTGTCTGAGGGTGTGCGACCATTACAAGCTCTTAACGCGTAATTGAGAGTTAATGACATGATTTGAACCGCAAGTGGGGACCAAGATATGGGATGGGGCGATTGACACGCTGGTATACCCCAATAATCGTCTTCTGCCATAAGGGCCCCTTCCCTCAAGCCCTCTAAAGGTTCAAAATGACAGTTAAGATCACCACCCATAATCACCTTATAGTCTGACGGCAGCTGACTCAAGAAGGACGCAAGGTCTTCAAGTGTAGTGGACTCCGCCGTTGGACCTACTGGGCGGGAATAAACATTTATTATTGCCAACTTCGGGGCACCCTTCCAGATTAGTAAAACACACTGGATATCTTGGGAAAGTGTGGCTATACTTTCCGCTATGCAACCAATGTGAGATGCTATCCACACCGCCAAACCACCTGAGGCCCTCCCCTTTCCATTCCAGGTAGCAGGAATTTCAAATACAGCATAGCCAGTCTTGAGAACCGGTTCCCTCGCCCATGTCTCTTGAAAGAGGCAGATGTCATTTTTTAATATCAGGGAGTCCCATTCTTCGGTATGTATTTTATTAAAAATACCTGCAACATTCCATGAAAGTACCCTCAGGGTTCTAGAATTAGTATGGAATGTGGGGCCCTGCCCCCCAGAGGTGTCTCTACCACTGCATACATAAGAGGTGGCAATCCGTGGGGGGGGAGATAGACTGTGGTTACTTCTGGTTGGATGGGTTTGGATTGTGCCATAGACATCACCATGCAATTGTCGAGGAGGGTTAAGAGCTTGAGCATCAAAATTACCATTCCGTTCACTTAAGGCTCTCTCTACAGTAAAGTGACCAGGGGAGCACCCCACGAGTCAGTCACAAGAATCCAAGCCGGAGAATACTTCAAATCTGTTGCTGACTTCCAAGGGTGTGAAAGGGAGCAAGTGGTCCATCCCCCCTGTTTGGGAGGAATGGTCCAAACTCTTATAATTAGTACCGTAGCCCCTCTGTGGGACACATTCCCACCTGTGAGCATTCATGGGAAACAAGGGGTCAGGATGCAAGGGTGGATAATGGTTGGTTTGTATTGGACCATTGATACCTGTCAGGGCCATGGAGGGCCATGGACATGACCGGGGGGCCACTAGAGCTCTAGGGTAGAAATAGGTGAGATCACACGGCATGATGGATTTGCCTAGGTTCCCTGGCATCCAGCTCAGAATGTGCCTGACGGCTTCAGGGTCCCTGAAGTTGATCACAATCAAGTCGCCTTCTATATCTTTCACCCGCCCCCCCAACCAGGAGAGTCGGCGCACATGCACTATTTCCCCGTTTACATTCTCCGGGAGTGGTCTATTCTTGGACAGCCAATACATGGTTTTATTCTTGAGTTGCTATGGACCTTCTCGCTGATCAGGGTCAAGGGTGGGAACACCCGTAAGCACCACTACGTAAGGTAGTGATTCCGGAGGAAGTTCGACCTGGGGAATCCTACGTTTTTGTACTATACTATGGGGTTCCCTCTCTTCAACCGGCTGAATTGGTCTTGGAAGCATACTGTTTCCGCCCTTAGGGACGGCACCATTCAAGTACGTGACAGGTCTAGAAGCATTTTTAGAGGTTGAGGTTCCTAAGGGATTGTTAGCCACTATTTTTGTAGGGAAATTGGATATGGTGAGTGAGGCTGTTGTAGTGGTGATGGAGGTTGTATGAGCCGCCTTGGCTAGGTTGGTAGAAGTTGGATGGGCCTTCTTGGGTACAGGAAGTTTTGAGCTATTTGATAAGCTGACTGAGGTTGGCGATATACTAGGTATAGGAGCAGCCATCTGGTTGTCCAATTTATTAAGAATAGTCTGCTCCAGATTCCCTAGCCGTTGTTCAATGGCCAGTAATCTGTCCATGATTGGAGAAGTGAGCGTCCTGAGCATTTGCCCAAGATACTCCAAAGTGGGGGCAAGCGGGAGAGTATCCTCAGAAATTTCATTTGGAGGGGTAGTTACTAGTGTGAGAGATGGTGTGTCTTGTATAGTCACTGTGGAGATATCAGATCTTATACCCTCAGTTGGTTTAGAAACAGAGGCTACCCCCCCCTTTCCCCTTGCAAAATTCAGTATGACTAGTTTTACCCTTTTGAATGGGGCCCCCCTTCCTCATTCTCTTTTTGGGCGGAGGACCATGAATTAACTGGGCCTCAACCTTCCTCGGCTGATTTTTGGCGATAATTTTTCCATTTGGGATACGAGCTGGCATGGGTTTCAGGGCTACATCAGAGTTGCAGGGTGTTAGGGGGACAAGAGGAGGTAGACTAAAAGAGTCACCAGAAGAGAGTGGCGTGGGAGAGATATCTCTTAAAAGTTCTGGGACTCCCTGAGATGTAAAGGGGTCCTCAGTAATCAGCTCTGTACTAGGTAATCGAATGAGCGGGGATGTACCCACGGTGGGTCTAGCCTTCTAACCCTCGATGGAGCGACGACGCTCCATCCTTTTCTCCTCTAGAGCTTCTTCACTTTCAATCTCTGAAATGGATTTCTTAAAATAATTGTCCAGTGTGCCCTTGTCTGAATTTACCCCCACTTTCCCAGGTGAGGCCATGTCCATAATGACAAATAAATAAACGACTATAGACAAAACCAGGAATAACCGTCCTAATAATTTCCCAGCCAGCAATGTTAGAGGGACTAAACTGCCACGAGACAATCACATCAAGTGTGCGGTGCAACACATAGTGAAAATATACAGAGAATGTAGTACGTTAAAGACTCAAGTCCGGGGTACACACCAGAGAGTGTAGGGGACAGGGCCCAGCCCAGCCTCAACAGCCACCTAACGGCCACACAACGGCCCGCTCTTTGCCCGGTCTTCGCCCGCTTCTTTGTCCGGGCGCGTCCCGCGTTCGCGTTCAGGGCGGGGTCCAAATAGAGGAGGAGAAGAGGGGGCGGGAAGTGGAACCAGGTGCGCGCAGTGGACGGCGCAAGCACTTCTGGACCTTGCAGTCCCGCTCCCTATGCAGGTGGCATTAGGTATACTCCCCCAGCCGAGGTAACCGAGCCGAAATGCTCCCAGGTCACTAAGAAGATCTGTCACAGGGCTCCGCTGTGGATACTGTCCCCAATACGGCCACAAACACAGTCCAAAGTTAAACACGCTGCACGAGCGGCTCCCGCGCCAGCGGGGGCCGCGAGGAGTTTTCAAGCTTCCAGGAAGGTGAGAGGGAGAGGGGGCGGGAAGAGGACCAGGTGCGCGCGGTGGACGGCGCAAGCACTTCTGGACCTCGCAGTCCCGCTCCCTATGCAGGTGGCATTAGGTATACTCCCCCAGCCGAGGTAACTGAGCCGAAATGCTCCCAGGTCACTAAGAAGATCTGTCACAGGGCTCCGCTGTGGATACTGTCCCCAATACGGCCACAAACACAGTCCAAAGTTAAACACGCTGCACGAGCGGCACCTGCGCCAGCGGGGGCCGCGAGGAGTTTTCAAGCTTCCAGGAAGGTCAGAGGGAGAAGGGGGCGGGAAGAGGAACCAGGTGCGCGCGGTGGACGGCGCAAGCACTTCTGGACCTCGCAGTCCCGCTCCCTATGCAGGTGGCGTTAGGTATACTCCCCCAGCAGAGGTAACCGAGCCGAAATGTTCCCAGGTCACTAAGAAGATCTGTCACAGGGCTCCGCTGTGGATACTGTCCCCAATACGGCCACAAACACAGTCCAAAGTTAAACACGCTGCACGAGCGGCTCCCGCGCCAGCGGGGGCCGCGAGGAGTTTTCAAGCTTCCAGGAAGGTTAGAGGGAGAGGGGTGCGGGAAGAGGAACCAGGTGCGCGCGGTGGACGGCGCAAGCACTTCTGGACCTCGCAGTCCCGCTCCCTATGCAGGTGGCGTTAGGTATACTCCCCCAGCCGAGGTAACCGAGCCGAAATGCTCCCAGGTCACTAAGAAGATCTGTCACAGGGCTCCGCTGTGGATACTGTCCCCAATACGGCCACAAACACAGTCCAAAGTTAAACACGCTGCACGAGCGGCACCCGCGCCAGCGGGGGCCGCGAGGAGTTTTCAAGCTTACAGGAAGGTCAGAGGGAGAAGGGGGCTGGAAGAGGAACCAGGTGCGCGCGGTGGACGGCGCAAGCACTTCTGGACCTCGCAGTCCCGCTCCCTATGCAGTTGGCGTTAGGTATACTCCCCCAGCCGAGGTAACCGAGCTGAAATGCTCCCAGGTCACTAAGAAGATCTGTCACAGGGCTCCGCTGTGGATACTGTCCCCAATACGGCCACAAACACAGTCCAAAGTTAAACACGCTCAACTATATATCGTTAAAACTCCTTAAAAATAAAAATGTTCACATCAAACAGGATAAAGAGTGACTCAGACCGCCGGCATGCAGAATTCAACCCCATGCAACTGAATCACAAAACATAGAGCATTATACAACTAAAAAATGCTCGCATTCTTCTGTTCCCACTCCCCTTTTTCTTTCCTTTGAACTACACATTTTCACCTCATCTTCCTCACTCTTCTCCACCATCTCATTCTACACAACATTTATTCAAGTCTCATCTCTGTTATTCATATTGTTGCATACTTTCACAAACCATCCAACATTTTTACGTTTATGAAATCATACCTTGACACCTCAGTGATTTGGAGAGTTAGCTAGATGGTAATCATTTTCACAACACTAAGAAAACCTTTTATGAATGTCAAGGGGGTTTAATTCCATCAGATTTTAAAAGATGCACTATTTCTCTGTTTGCTTCACTCTTTTGTAACCTTTTCTAATTTGGGTTCTTTAACACATTGTAAATTCTCTTTTATTATATAATATCAAAAACATCTTTATTCGGATAATCAAATATCCATTCAAAACAAATCACATTAAGAACACATAAAAACATGTAAAGTATAAAATATGGAATAAAACACAATTCATCACACAAAAAAGTGACATATAAAAGCACTACAGTTTGACCATTGAAATCTTGACCGAGAAACGTTATAATGAATACAGATAATTAATTACATACAAACATAAAAACCAACCTATGGCGGCATGTTTAATCACTACACTTTCAACAGGTTCCTTTTATTCAGAAAGCATGGCATGATGGGCCCGAAATGCCACTTTAAGAAAAGAGCTTACATATAAGCTTGTCTCATCCATCCAGCATATGTGAGAAAAAAGTGAATGCCACCTTAAAATCCCCTATATTGTGTTGTTAAAAAGCGAAAGTAAACAGTGCTTACATCGTTAATAAAATTTGCAAAAAAGTGCTAAGTGTTGCATGGGCTGCCAGAACTCCCATCACAGGGTCAAGGGCACGCCTCAAGGTTTGTTTGATAGCCCAAGATAAAGCATAATAAATGTTTTATTGTGCCAGCCCTAGACCGAAACAACAAACTACGTTCACAGCGTTCCTCTTGCTGTAAAGTGGCAGCTGGAGGAGGGCTGACCACATCCTTGTTTAAATAAGCTGTCACTGTTGACTCCCCCCATACAAGTTCAATCCAGTGGTTCTCCCAAAATTAAACAGGGTAAGCTGCACACATTTCTTATTTACATTCACAATATTTTCAGGGTCTGTGATGAAACCTGTGAACCAATCTTTCGAAAAACAGACTTCACAGCTGCTAACCATGGGATTTGGCATATACTCTCTCATTTTATTTAAAAGTTGGTCACTTATGGAAATCTCCCTTTTGTGCCTTTTTCTAGATACTGTTTTTGCTGGACTCAGAACACTGTGCACTATTACCCCTGCTAAACAGGAGTTCTAAACATAATTAAGGTTGCTTAACCCTGATTGGCAGATTTAACTTTCCTGTAAGGCCATAGTATATGGTGTGAAAATATGTCCAGTGCATGGAAAGTTAAACACCATTTGTAGGCTGCAGCGCCTATTGTGCCATCCACTACAATGACAATGAAAACATGGCAGCAACTCCAACCCTGCTGCACATACCTGTCAAAATCTGATTTTCGATGAGCAGGAAAACCTGTTTTCGAATATTAAATAAGTTGTCCATAGTGCACTTTGCTTCACACAAGATAGGGTGCATAATATTTAAGAGTGGAACATGTGTGACATTAAACATACCTCCTGCCCCCCATGACTCTGTATATTCAAAACGTTGTAAAATATATTGGAAATGTAACTTTTAATAAGTTACCCTCTACCTGACTGAGCTGTCAGAGGGATAATTAGGATTTCCTCTGACAACTCTCGCCCATACATGGCCTAAATGTGGTCTGAACCAGGTGTAATATTCCTCCAAGGAAGCTACCCAACAGGTCAGCCTAATTGACAAGTTGATCTGAATGGGCAGGGATGGCCCCTCTGAGCTTAGCAGCATTTTTAGGTAGGAGGCTGTAGATATTCTGTTGGCACAACTGTATCAGTTCCTGGCTGACCAGTCTATCTGAATCACATGCAAAACTTTGGTGCGCTTGAAAGGGACCAGGTTGCCAGTACACATATCGTGTCTCCACTTCTGGGTGCTACAGGACCCTGCTTTTTTATGTCTGTCTTCTGGTTTGTTGTGGTGACAGGGCCTGATTCAAGCTAGATTTTAGTGTTAGAGATGGGAGGACACCAGTGATTTCCCCAAGGACACTCCCACACAAACCCCAGCCCTCAGAGTAAATTTAGTGCGGCAAAGGGTTTCATCATCTTGAAAGTGCCGTGGCACACACAAAATTGGACATGTTTGTAGTAAAGCAAACAGTAACTACTAATAAATTGGGTAGGGTTGCCCCATGAACATTTACTCCATTGGTTAGGGAGTGTGTCAGAGTTAACTTAACCCACTAGCTGGTGCCAACCATAAATGTGGCACCCTAAGGGACAATCCTCAAACGTCTGGAACTGTGGAAGAACAGAAGAGAATTTGACCTGAGATGAGCCCTAAAAGACCTGACCCACTCCACCTTGTACCTGGGATAAAGAAGTGGGTTCTACGAGTCCAACAATCATGTGTGACTGCAGGTGAAACAACAAACCTCAAGACGTCTTTTCCTAAAGTACCAAACTGACCAGTGGCAACTGGACTTGGAATAGACTTTGCTGTTGTCCACAGTCTGATACCCTAAGTGCCTTCCTCTGAGGTCCTGTGGGTGTTACAGGTGTACTCGAGTGGTTGTTTGAGACTTAGAAGCAATATCTATGTTTTTCTTTAGTCCCTTTCCATGTAGCTACTTAGAATGCTTTTAGACTTCCAGACTTTCAACGAGACTAATAGACTTATTGTATCCCAGTAATGTTCAATTGTGGTCAGCTTCAAATTATGCCAGGCGCCTATCTAGCATCTCCATACTCTATAATTGCCACTTTATGCTTTTTGATGCTAATTCTACTTACAATTGTAAACATTTATTTCTCCGGTTCTGCTTATTGTTTTTTGTAGATTTTGATGTAATTTTGTTAGCTACACTTTACTCTATTTTTCTAATTTGATTTGATATTCTGCTTGCTTTTTGTTTTTACTTTGTTACTGCATATATTCTTTACACATAGCACTAATTTAAAAGCCCTCTGCTCTGTGCCATAATTCAGGTTAAGTTAGTGACTTTTGTAGGTCCCGAGTGACAAACTTTGGTATTATTTCTTGAGCTGTGCAGTTGCCCACCCAAATAAAAGTTCAAAAATATTGATCTACAATAGTATTGCATTTATTACATTAACATGTTATTGCAGCATAAGACACTTATATACTTGCTATGGTTAAGTTCATGTTTACTTAGCTGAAGAGATATGTTCAGATGGGGGCACAATATTCCCATGCAATATGTTGCATTAAATAGAGGGAAACACCATACCTGAAAATCATAAAATAAGTAGTAGCAGCTCCATGTCTATTGAGCTACCCACTGCTCTGCCAACTCACCATTCTTTTTCACTCTGGAAATTAACTAGTGTCTAGCTACCACTGGACTGGTTTTATCTTACAATGTATTCCCAGCACTCTCAGTTCTCTCTTATACCGATTATCCTCTTCTATCACCATGTTTCATATTCCACCCTTTCTCTACAAGGGAATGGTAAATGTATCAAGATTTGTCATTGTTGGAACAGGCCCTTCGTGCAGGGTTATCCCCAAACTTTTTGCTTCTTACTCCCTTATTTTTCCTGATCTGTGGCTGTTGGCAATAGAACTCTGCGCACTTTACCACTGATGATCAGTGCTAAAGTGCATATGCTCTCTGTGTAAATTGTTATTGTGATTGGATACACATAATTGGCATATTTGCATCACCAAGAAGTCCCTAGTAAAGTGCACTGAGTGTGCCAGGGCTGGTGATACAAATGCTACTAGTGGGCCTGCAGCACTGATTGTGCCACGCACATGAGTAGCCCTAAAATGGTGTCTCAGGCCTACCACCACAGTGCCTGTGTGCAGTCTGTGAACTGCCATGTCCTCCTGGTGGGTGGGCCCACTTACCAGGCCTAACCCTTCCCTTTCTGTGCACATTGGTCACCCCTATGGATGGCCCAAGGTACCCCCTTGGGCAGGGTGCAGTGTATGTGAAAGGTAGAGCTTGGAATTGTGCAGGTGACATGCTCTGGTAGTGAATGACAGCCATTTTAGTTTTTCACTGCTGCACAGCTATCTTGCTCCATAGGCTATCATGGGGGATGCTGGCTACAGTGGCTACCAGCACATCTTCCCATAGGAACAAGATAGGACATAAACATCTGGTATCCCTGAACTCAGAATTTAATAACACATCTTTTAGGAAAGGTTGTTTTTAAATCCTGTGTTTGAGAACAGCACTTTTGGAAAGTTGCTGTTCTCTTCTCTGACCTTTCTGTGTGCCTTGACCTGTTTGTGAATTGACTGTCTGGCTTGAGAGTGACAGGGGCTGGGGATTCCCCATGAGACTGGCTGAGTCAGCCCTAGCTTGAAAGACTGCATTTGCAACTTGAGTGGTGGGAGGAGATAGCACCTGGGCCTGAATAGGGCTGTGCCTGCCTTCTACAATGCTGGCTCCACCTCCTGCTGGGTGGCTGATGACCCTGTCCCTCACTCTGAAAGGAAAGGAGAAGCCAGAAAAACAAAGTGCTCAAGGAACACCCAGAAGTGGCTCAGGGCCCACTTGCACAAAGAGAACAACACATTTTAGGGGTATAAGTACAGGACCCCTAACAACAGACAATTAGATCATCCTGGAATCAAGAAGGAACCTCTGCCAAGGAGAAAGCTGAAACTGAAGAAGGTAGACTGCCCTGCGGTTGCTCTGCTGGACTAACCTGCTGTTGCGTTGCTGCCAAGGAGAGGGGAAGGACTTTGCTTTGTGCTGTGTTCCCTTGCATGAAGGAATCTCCAAGGGCCTGAGAAGAGCTGGCTCCCTGTTTTTGAAGTCCCAGGAACAAAAGGACTTCATCCTCAGCTTCCCTAAACTTTACTGAGAGAGTTCTGTCCTTCCTGGAGTGAGTGGCCCATGTGTGGTGCCTCTGGAAGTTGTACCTGTGTTGGGAAGCTGGAAATCAAGCTTTTAAAGACTTTCTGCAAGTTGTGTCGCATCACTCGCTTGAGGTGCGCATTCCCGACAGTGCGAGGAAATTCCCGCTGCTAAGAAGGTCAAGATCGTTGCAGCGCCTGTTGCCACTGCCAGAGCCGTCGCATCCTTTGTTTGCGGGACGCACCAGACCGACCGGTGAGGGGAGATTACCATTGCTGCGAGTGTCGTCGCAGAACCTGTCATCGCCGCATGAGATCGCCACACCGCTTGCTTGCGGACCGCATCACGTCACTGCGAGTGTTATAGCAGAAGCCATCGCATCGAGGAGCTGTGAGAGAGAGATCACCGCTCGTCCGGCATCATTGCCCCGGAGATTGTCGCAACTCCAAAGATCATTGCATTGTGCCTTTGCGAGAGAAAACTTCCTACGGAACCTATGCACCGGAATCCATACAAATCCGCCTTCCTCCCCATACAGACCGGATTCGTCGCAACACGCCCGCTGCTGCAGCGGGGTTGTCGCATTGCCTCCCCAGGGTCTCAGGAGCAACGCATTGCTTGTTTTCCACCACACCAGCTTCTGCTTTGGAACTTTGTCCCGTTTAAAAGGTACTGTTGGCTAAACGTGACACAGCTGTGAACTTTTCACGCAACTGGGGATTATTTTATCGCAACCTTAAGAACTCTTTTGCAACCATATTCTTGAACTGTGTATGTTGTATTTTTGTCATTTTGGTCTTGTGTAGTTTTGATTAAATACCTATATTTTTCCGAACTGTTGTGGAGTCAGTTTTTTATTTTTTATTTTAATTAATTTTTATTATTGCAAGAAAGACAACTTAGTACATTTCACATAATGAGAAATAAACAAATAAAAAGAAAAAGTTTTCAATTAAACCAACAAGTTACATCAGACACAGAGGATCCACAATTAAATATTAGAAGGATAAGTATAAATTTTATAAGGGAAGAAAACGCAAATTTTACTGGCCCCAAGAAGTAAGAGATTTTATGAGATTTTACAGGTCAACAAAGTTTTGCCAAATTTGTTCTTTCTTCTTCAAAGCCTTGGGACCTCTGAGTTTAGCTAATGAAAGTTCCATTACATTTATTTCGTTTATCATGGTCCACCATTCGATAACATTCGGAGGTTCTTTTAATATCCATGATCTAGCAATGACTAACCTAGCACATGCAAATATTATAGTTATTAAATCTCTATATTGACAGTTAACATCCTGGATGTCAAGTGGGACCAAATGTGCTGAAAGAGTTGGAGTAATAATTTGTTTACTATCTAGGACATCCATTATCCCCTTCCAATATGAAGATAACACCGGGCACAGGAAAAGCATTTGTTCTATACCTGCTGCATCCATTTCACATTTTGGGCATTTTGTTCTGTCATTAAAGCGGGCCCCCAATGCCCAGCTAGACATTCTTTGAGGTGTGTAATATAGCTGCGTTATAGTTCTATACAACTGTAGCTTCAGGTTAGAAGACTGGACTATTGAGTGTATATGGCATAGCGAAAGAGATATCTGTGTGGAGGTAATATTCATTTCCAGCCTTGATGACCATTTAGCTGCTATTTTTACAGTATCATCAAATTTGCCTAATATTAAAAGTCCATAACCCAAGCTGATGAGTGATTTTGTTTTATCTGAGTATAAGCATCTTATTGTATCCGACTGAGCCACTTTGGGTATTTTCTTTTTACAAAGCAAATAATCTCGTATTTGAATGTATTTAAAATACATATCATTATTTAGTTCATAAGTAAGTTTTAATGTATCAAAATCCATAAGCCCATGCGGTCCATATAAGTCACCCAAGATGTTAATACCATGTCTGGCCCAAAGATTTCCTACCCCATCCAAGAAAATATCAGGTAAGCCTGGATTGTTCCGTAATCGAAGCTCAGCATTAAAGAAAGAAATGTTATCAATAACCATAATTTCATCCCAATTTTTTTTAATTTGTCTAGCTGTCTTAAATTTTACTCTTTTGTAGAAATTGGGATCGTTTCAACGAAATAAAAATTGGTTACAGTCAGGTCCCAGCATATATTGATGGTAGAAAAGTGAATTTTCGTTTTTCATCAGGCTTCGCAAACAGAGAAAAAAAGTAGCAAAAAAGTATAGCCTAAAATCTGGAAATGCTAATCCCCCCTTTTCTGTTGGTAGCTCCAAAAGTTTTATTGACCTGCATGCTTTTTTATAACCCCACAAGAAACTACTACAGATACCTTCTAGTTTTTTAAAGAAAAGTTTGCTAGGTTGTAAGGGGATGGATCTGAATAAGTATAGTACTTTGGGCAAAATCTTCATTTTTACTAGGTTTATGCGCCCCACTAAGCTGATCGGTATTTTGTGCCATTTTTTCAAAGTTAAGGCGGTTTCCTTTAACAAAGAATCATAGTTCATGTTTAGGACCTTTTCTGTACTTGCAGCTAACTTAATACCTAAATAAGTCGCACTTTGGCATATACCAGGAATCGTGTCCGACGGTTTATAGTTAGTAATGACCTGTGTCTTACTTACATTTAGTTTGTATCCTGATACATTACCAAACAGTGCAGCTTCTTTAACTATTTCTGGGATAGCTCTTACCAAATCTGTAGTAAACACCGCAATGTCGTCTGCAAAAGCGGTTATTTTTAAACTCTCCCCGCCATGCTGAGTTAGGATGATATTAGCTTGGGACGACAGTGCGTTTAAAAATGGCTCCAAGGATAGGGCAAAAAGCAGAGGGGACAGAGGGCAACCTTGCCTGGTTCCCCTCTTTATCAAAAAGTTTGTTGATTCCTTTCCCCCACAACTAATCTTGGCCAGCGGATTGTCGTACAATGAACAAACCCAACTTAAATATTGGCCCCGGATGCCAATCTTCTTTAGCACCTCCCACAGGTACTCCCACCCCACTCAATCAAATGCCTTTTCAGCGTCAAGCATGACCATTCCGAGTGGGGTGAGAGTAGTTGAGGCTACATCAAAAGCAGTAATTGCAGTGTTCACATGGGCCGTAGTGTCTCTCCCCATCACAAATCCATGTTGCTGAATATTAACCAAATCGGGCATGATGGGGGTTAGGCGATTTGCCAGAATTTTAGATAAGATTTTTACATCCGAGTTTAGCAAGGAAATCGGCCGGTATGAACCACATTCCTCTGGGGGCTTATTCTTTTTAAGAAAGAAAACAATTTTAGCTATTTTCCACGAGCTGGGAGCATTTCCAGACTTAGCAATAGAATCAATAACCATTTCTAAAAGAGGCAATAGTTCCTGTGCACAAATTTTATATAATTCCATGGGTAGACAATCTTCTCCAGCAGCTTTCCCCGAAGGTAAAACTAGCATTGTCGTGTTTATTTCAGCTAATGTAATTTTTAGACTAAGTTGTTTGATAGCTTCCATATCTATATCTCCTTCTATAGGTAGATGTTCATTGATGTATTGTAGTATTGCGTTTTTAGTAGGTAAATTGTCTGGGGTATACAGATTACGATAATAGTTAACAAACTGATTTAGAATCTGTTCTGGCTGGTCATATTCGCATAAATCTGGGCCCTTAATAGTATTAATCTTAGTTCTTGCTTTCTTATCTGCTACTTTGTATGCAAGTATTTTTCCGATCCTGTCGCCCCCTTCATATTGAGACAATTTGTACTTGTAAATTTTAGCACTATATCTCTCTCTTAAAATCTTTTTAACAGAGGATTGTAGTTTTAGCAGGTCCAATCTTATCTCACCAATGTTTG